>NW_020173955.1:9499904-9631416 GCF_003031525.2 Neophocaena asiaeorientalis asiaeorientalis | reverse complement strand
CACCCATACAATATAACTGCCTGGCGTTTGGTGAACTCCTTTGATCTGAAAATTCAATAATTTCTTCAGCACAGAAGTTTTCCTATGTGATCATTGCTTCTTTTCTCTTTTTCTGAATATCCTAGTATTTGCATATTAGGCTTTCTGGATCTGTCTTACATGCCTCGTATTTTTACCAATAATTTACATTTCTTTGTAATTTTTGCTTTATGATATGATAGTTCCTTTATTTCATTTTCCAGTTTTGGAAATTGGTTTGGTTTCCATTAAAAATTTTTTTAAATTTGGTTTCCATTTTTTTCCCTCTTCTGGAATTTTAACCCCAGGTTTCATGTTTCTTTTAGCCCCTCCCCACCCAAATTTTTGTGGTTATTCTCTATGTGTAACATTCTCTGAAACATT
Organism: Neophocaena asiaeorientalis asiaeorientalis; assembly: GCF_003031525.2. Classification (NCBI taxonomy): domain Eukaryota; kingdom Metazoa; phylum Chordata; class Mammalia; order Artiodactyla; family Phocoenidae; genus Neophocaena; species Neophocaena asiaeorientalis. The sequence goes on along the minus strand of NW_020173955.1, from coordinate 9,631,014 downwards.
CATATTACCTTGTTATTGTTTCTTCCATTTACTTGGCCTTTGTAGAAGGTGACTATTCTGTCCATTCAGGTTTTCCTAGTTTGAACTGCTGCATAGTCCATTAGATGTCTATGAAGTTTCTTTGCTTTCTTAGGTCAGGGGAGTGTGTTCTCCCAAACACCTGTAGAGGTGTGGTGGGTGAAGTCTGTCGGGCCATAGTGGATATTGCCAATAACCTGCAGGAGCTGAGCTCAAAAACTGTGAGATGGCATCTGGGTGTAGAGAGGCTATTTTAGTCAAAGGCAAGATGAAGAACCAGAGGAAACTAGTCAGCGTTGAAGAGGTAACACCCAGCGAGAAGAAGACAGGCCATGTGGGGATCAGAAACCTGTTCTTGACAGGGAGGCCTGCTGTTTTTTTATTGTCCTTGGTTTCTCACAAAACCTTTGTGTATCCTCTTATGATACCAGTTATGTATCTCCTCTTCCTACCCACTCCTACCATACACCCACACTCCACCCCTTTCTTGAGGTGGCTTGAGTTGATGTCTCTTCCCAGACCAGGCAGCAGTCACACCACTGTGGCTGTGAGATGCTTTCATCTTCACACAGGGCTCGGGAGATGGTGGAGATCCATCTCTTCAACATCCTTTCTGTAGTGACTTAGACTTACCTCACCAGCTATCTCCTTTAGTAATCTCTTCCAAACAATTCCATTCCTTTCCTAAATCCGTTTTCTGAAATTCTCCTTCAGTTCCTGAAGTTTAACTCTCTTCTTAGAGCCTTTTATCTGTACAGATTTACTAAAGTATCTCATGTAATTGGGTCAGGGATACTCCTCTGCAGCTAATTTTGCACTTTTCACGTGATACAGGCTTTTCTTTAGGGTTAAATATGTATCAATAATTATGAGTAATGTGCTAATCAAACAGAAATTCCCTTTTAGAGTATATTTTATAGATATTTATGGTTATATTCTCTTTTACTAATTCATGTATTTACTGTTCTAATTTACTTCTTTATACTTCCCAGATTTTTGTTAAGTTCCCTCTCCTTGAAGGTATTTGGCTTTTAAGTTTGGGACCTTGGGCTCAAGATGTCATTGTAACTTATTTGCTTGCAAATATTTTTCTTAAATATTTATGATGGATAACATTGTGAATTAGAGGCACATGTCATGAATTGCAATTTAGATCTGTTATTTATTGTCATTGCTGGCTATGCTTAGAGAATGACTTTGAATTGTTTTCCTATTCACTAAAAAAGTTTTTTTTTCAAGTCTTGTGATGTTTCTAAAATGTTTATATCCCAAACATGTTATTATATGTTTTCATTTAATTAGGTTGTCTGTCACTTTGCTAAAGGTATAATTAGTAAATTCTATCTCTATTGTTTTTGATTCAAAACTAATCTACTAAAAGGCACTTTGAAAACAGGATAATTTATCCTCCATGCTTTGACAGACCTAAGACTTGTAGTTTTCACAAATGACATCCTTTATTTATATCAGATGCCTATTAGTGTTATATACATTCTCCATGATATTGGTGTCTCTTTGTTTCCTGAAACAGGTGTACCAATCCATTTTACTTTAGTTCAATTGAGTCCTCTTTGTGATCTTTTCCATAATTATAGAGTACGTGAAATTCACTTACTCCAAAATATAATTTGGAAATGCAAACTAAATGTTCCCCGGTAGGGGGTGCAATCTGTTTTAAACTCTTAATATGTGTAATAAAAGCTATAAACCATAGGGGGAACATTCGTAGGCTTTCTCCACGTTAACTCAGGTTATTTGAAAACCTTGTATATTTTATGATAGCCAATGTTTTCCTCAAGTTATAAAATTTGCATAATGTTAGCATAAATGCAGTAAACTTACTCTTTGTTATGGTTTTGGGCATTCTTTGGGCAGCGTTCTTCTGAGAAGCAGAATCAATAGTATGTGTATATAGTATATTAATATATATGCACACAATACACACACATACACACACCATATATTGATATCCATATGTATATATGTATATGGAAAGAGAGAAAGAGTTTTATTATTGTGAGAGCTGGCAAATCTGAAATGTGTAGGGCAGGCTGGCTGACTGGAAATATCTAAGTTACAGGCTGGAGACAGAATTCCTTCTCTCGGAAACTTTAGTCTTTTCTTTTAAGGCCTTTAACTAATCAGATGAGGCTCACCCACATTATGGAGGATAATCTGCTTTACTTAAAGTCAACTGATTATAAATGTTAATCAAATCTAAAAAATAACTTTACAGCAACATTTAATCTAGTGTTTAACCAAACAACTGAGCACCATAGTCTAGCCATGTTGACACGTAAAATTAATCATCACTGGCATCTTGCATACATTTTTGTCAATGCAGGTATGAATCACAATTAAAGATAATGGTAGCTAGATTTTCTGGGGTAGCTTGGAGTCAATATTTAGTACAACTCTGCAGTAATAAAGATGCAAATGTACACTTTAGTACTCCAAGGTTGAGTGGGTGGGACATAAAACATAAACCATAAACTGTCCTTTTTTTTAATTTTTATTTTATATTAGAGTATAGTTGATTTACAATATAGTATTAGTTTCAGGTGTACAGCAAAGTGATTCAGTTATGCACATATATATATGCATTCTTTTTTAGATTTTTTTCCCATATAGGTTATTACATAATATTGAATAGAGTTCCCTGTGCTATGTAGTAGGTCCTTGTTGATTATAAACCATCCTTCTTATCAGTTTGGACTTTTTCCATAATATTTTTTTTGGTAATCTATAATGGTATTGCTCCAGTTTTCCCTCTGAAACTTAACTTTCAAGTTCTTTGTGTACATTCAATATTGGGCATTTTTGAACACATAATTAGAATAGTGGCCAAAGTGTGGATTAGAGGGAGAAGGTTAATGAACTTGCTATCCTGTGGAATTTCTGAAATCCTAAAATTGTTCCAGGACCTCACACATACCCATGAAATGTATCTTCTGGGCTACGTTCCTCATGTGGTTTGTGTAAGCTTCCAGCGCAGGGAGGTGTCAAGCTTACTTTTTCTTTGACCTTGCATAATTCAGTTGGAGGTCTTCTAGTTGCATTCACCCTCTAGTTTTTTTTTGACTCTAAGTTTTTGTCTACTGTAGTTCAATTCACATAAAAAATATTTTTAGTTATTTTTTCCCCTGCAGTCCTAAAGTGGTTTCTCCCTCTGTCCATCTGTCTCCTTCCTCTCTTCTCTCTTTTTCTCTTTCAGTTCTGATCCTGATGTTAATAATATACTGTCCTTAATCTTGGACTTCTTATTTTCAACTTATGTGACAGTCTTCATCTATCTTGTTTTTCCTAAGGTTACTACAAGGTACTTTTAAAATCCTATAATGTTGAATGAAAGTGTAGTGTGTGTGTGTGTGTGTCTTTTTAATTGTTGGAGTTTAATCTCTAGATGACTTTCCATTAGTTTGGCATCATGTGACCCCCCCCCCCAGGGTTGGGCAGGAGATTAGTTTTTGTCCAGAATAGCAGGACAACAGAAATGATTTTCTGAGCTCCAAAGCCTTCTTTGCTGCAGAAGCACAAATTGAAATAGTGGCTTAGTGATTGACTTAACTCATTAGATAGCCTGCTGATAAGAATTTATGTTTAGACTTCAGAGGGAAAGGAGAGGTATTGTTTTGTTTTTTTTGTTTTGTTTTTTTCAGGGCTTGCTATAGGTCCCAGTTACAGAGAACAGTAAAAAGAAAAAATGTGACTTTCATATAGTCTTGAGCAATATTCCATGTCATAAATCAAATTTTATAGAATTAGTCATTTGTCAGATTGTTTCCTTACACCCTATTGTGTGACTGTGTATGTGATTAGCTTTTACTTTGATTTCTCCATTATTAAAGAAAAATATTGAGGAAATTACAAAAACAAGTTTTGGGTTTTATTTATTAATTTTTTTGGCAAGCTCAGCTTTTTCAAGCTGTTTATTTTTGCAGATGTATTTCATAAGTTCTTAAGAATGAAGCTAGGAATGTTTGTTGGCTTCCAGGTTAGTACCACCCAGAAATTTTTTTAAAATCTGTTTTCTTAAAATATATTTTTTGTGGGGACATAGGGGATCTTTTCATTTTTATGAACTAGTAGATTTGAGAAAATATATTTAAATGATGCATTTTAAATACTACTTTTGAATATACTGCTTGTTTTCATTCCATATTGGCTTTTTGACTTCTTTGGGGTATTCATTATTTCATAGTTAATGATTTTTATGGAAAGGAGGTGAAAGTTACTCATGTTTTTATTTTCTCTGGAATATTTGAATGTACTGTTCGTGTCATTTTAGAATTGTTTCTTATCATCCAGAGAGCCTCCTACAGAGGTCAGTCTCCAAGGTTATTGATAATTGCTAGTAGATTGTGACTATTTGATCCATCAACAACTATACACTTCTTGTAGAGTAGTTCTTATACAGTTAAAATAACTATATCAAGACATTGTTCTGATGCACTTTGTTTGAACCAGCCTGGAGTAAGCAGAGTTGAGAAAATGACCTTCATTTGGCAAACGTTTATTAAGCCTCCCAGTTGTGACAGGCTTTGACGCCATCCTGTCTCTACAGAAACTGACAGTTTAGACAAAAGTGAAAGCAATTATATTCAGTATAGTGACTGTTAGTATAGTATAGTGACTTTTCCTGAGGGTGTCCATTTCTGGCCGTCTCCAGATGGCCTGCCACTTTGAGCTTTGAGGTTGGGGAACAAAGCAGAAGCAACAATGCAGAGCAGCTTACTTTGAAATAAAAAAAGTAAAATCTAAGCTGCTGTAGAGAAACATGGTGCTATGCTCTCTTTCTCTTAAATCCTAGATAAAATTAATATACATTATGAAGCAGAGTTCCTCAAGTTGAGAGATGTATCCCACCCTCTTGAAGAAAAATAAAATAAAATAAAATCCCTGTGAACTTCCAGTACTGACTGAAATTGTTATTATAATATTACTTAAATTACTCGTTTTACTAATTACTTATTATGTTAATTAGTATTCACAAACATAAAACTACATATTTTATGCTTATAACTCTTATTCTAAATAAAACCAAGTAGGGCTTCCCTGGTGGCGCAGTGGTTGAGAGTCTTCCGGCCGATGCAGGGGACACGGGTTCGTGCCCCGGTCTGGGAAGATCCCACATGCCGCGGAGCAGCTGGGCCCGTGACCCATGGCCGCTGAGCCTGTGCGTCCGGAGCCTGTGCTCCGCAACGGGAGAGGCCACAACAGTGAGAGGCCCGAGTACCGCAAAAGAAATAAATAAAACCAAGACAAATGTACAAATTAAATAAGACTACAAAATCATTATAATTCAAATGAACATTACAATTCAATTTAAATCAATATGGATTTAATGGGATGGGTGACACTGCTTTGCTGAAATAGCATTGATTTGGAGAATTATAGCAGAAAGATGTCACCCCAAGTCTAGTGCTGTGGTTCATCTGTTTTCTGTGTTTGGATTTTGATAATACTTACTCAGCCAATGCCTGTTTACATAAGTATGTTATTCAAACAATATTAATACCTTTATGTCTCTGATTGGAACTTGGGCAAATCAAACCTCAGTGAGTAGTCTTGAAACAGCACATTAAAGACATTATCACTTGGCAACTCTGTAAAGCTTTATTACTGATACTTGGAGAAAAAGTTAGCCTAATTGATGTCTTCATTAAATAGGTATCCAGTGCAACTATTGCTAGGATCAGGGATAGAAAAACTCTTTTTGGAAAATTTAGACCATACTTATTTCCAATAAATTGATATGAGCTGGCACAGTCAAAGATGATATTGGGCTCTCCCACCACTTTGTTTATATAGAGCCTTCCAGTCAGCTATCCCTAATGTTAATCAACGAACTCAGTTGCACATACAAACTACTGCATAAAAATCTTACAGCAATACACAGTTGCACGGGGTCATCCAAAAGATGCATACTATCTTTAAATTTCTTTTTAAAAGATGGTCGTCACCTAGAGGGGTGGGATAGGGAGGGTGGGAGGGAGGGAGATGCAAGAGGGAGGAGATATGGGAATATATGTATATATATAGCTGATTCACTTTGTTATAAATCAGAAACTAACACACCATTGCAAAGCAATTATACGCCAATAAAGATGTTAAAAAAAAAGATGGTCGTAAAAATTAAAACAAAATTTTTTTTAAAACATCACCAAGAATTTGAAGACCTTTAATAATATATTCATAGATGTGAGCTTGAGAAATACTGCTATAGAGTACTCAGCAGTTCCTGATGGTGAAAAAAAAGACTTTCACATCCTGATTTCTATCTGTTTAAGTAAGTTGGTAAATAGTTTCTCTATTCTAGATCCATAATAAAGTATAGTATTACAATGATATTTAAATCTGATGTCCAGGACCTGACGTGAAATACAAAGAATTTAGGTATGTCCTAGGTTTTGAGACAAACCTAACTACTGTTAGCCCTTGTTCTGTGGAGGCTATGAGCATCCTGATCTACTTAGCTGGGGTGAAAGACTGACTGTGAAGAACAGCTTTGATGTCTTCTATAACCAGACCTGGCTATGGGCAGTTTTGTTATTTCTATGTTTGAGTGCAGAATTTTTATTTTACTTTGAGGACTATAATGTTCAATTTTCAGGTATTACTGGTTATATTTAATTCCTAAATATTATAATTGATTCACTTACTAAAGAATAAATTTAACTCTAGTCTCACCAGCTTTTTTCCCTACCCTTTCTGGGTTTCAGATATCTAAATGACATCTACCATTTCTCTATGTATTGTATTACAGGGCTCTCTTTCTTCTCAACTTTAAAACTCATTATTTCCATCTCTAATTGATCAGAAAGGTAGGATAATCAGAGCTTGAAAATTTAGTCAGAGCAAACCTGTATCTCTCATGATGCCAGGAATTCTGCTTTATTCCTTTTTTTTTCTCTCATTTATTTTTAGCTAATTTATATCTGCCAGGATTTTAATCAGGGGCATAACGTGTTTACATTTGATAAGGGGATGATTGTAAGCTCCACCTACTGCCTGCTTTAGTGCTTGGCACATAGTAGGTACTCATTGTAGGTGAATGAAGGAATAAACAAATGAAATGAATGAATTTGGTGTAGTCGTAGGGGTGATGGTGTGGCTGTATTAGATTTTTAGCAGGGCACATTTTAAATTGTTTTTCCATTTGAAGCTGGAGGCTTTGTCTTAACTGATTTTCATATTGCCTGAGCTTTTACTTATTTTTGGAGATGCAGGAATCTTTTGGAAAATTTCTTAATTTCTCTGGCTAATGACACTTAGGGTGAGCATGATCTTTGGATAACCATAGTGGATGGATTGCCTTTCACATTACAGGAAACAGTTGCCATAGATTACACATCAAACTGCACATAGAATTTCTACTTTGTTTTGCTTTTTAATTTTAGTTTGAGTTCATCTGTCATGCTGGAGCCTTAGATGTTATCTCCTTTTCCCTGAACTGCTGACTGAATGCATTTCTCTGTGCTTTACTGGGGCTGGAATAACCCACTTATGATCATGCTAATAGTGGCCTGTCATGTAGGCCTTTACTCTCTGCTTCCCTACTCCCAGAATCAAAATAGGAGTGAAAACACAAAAAGAGTACAAAGAAAATGGCTTTATTTCTGACACTGCACACACAGCTTATTACATATGACCTTGGGTGATAAGTATGAAAATGAGGACCGCAACTGCATTCTTCATTAGTCAATTCACCAATTGGGTTAGCAGATTTCCCTTTAAAAAGTAGTTGTGTAGTTTGTAGCTGCACAGTAGCCAGATGCATTCGATAAATCAAGTTCATTTTGTTTTGACTAAAAGACTAAATATATTCCTGTACCAAAATATTTAAAAACTTTATGTACAGAAGAAAATTTGTCACCTATAATCCTACCACCTAGAAATAACCACATTTTAATAGAAGCTACCTTTTTCTTTTTGATGTGGACCATTTTTAAAGTCTTTCTTGAATTTGTTACAATATTGCTTCTGTCTTGTTTTTTTGGCTGAGTCATGTGGGATGTTAGCTCCCCGGTCAGGGATCGAACCCACACCCCCTGCGTTAGAAGGTAAAGTCTCAACCACTGGATGGCCAGGGAAGTCTCAAAGCTACCTTTTTTTTTTTAATGTCTTGGCTATTTTCACCACAAGAATTTTAAAATATATCTTTTTTTTTTTAACTTTTTCTAAACGTAAATTTATTTATTATAGATTTACTTTTAGAAAAATTAGAAGATATAGATCAAATAAAAAGAATACCCATTATAATACCATCTAGAGATAACTGATATTAAGATTTTGTTATATATTCTTCCAGACTTTCAATTACATAATAAAATATGTAAATTTATGACTAGGTACATAATTTTTTATAAAAAGGAAGCACACCATACATACTTAGGTATAATTTTTTTTGCAAATATCTTTCCATGTCAGTAAATATATATATCCCCATGATCATTACTTTTGGCTATATGACATGCCATTTTTTTGATGTATAAAATAAATATATTTAGCAAAGTTCATGATGATTAAAAATTAGGCCATTAAAAAATTCTTTGATAATTGTTTATGGCAGAGTTTGTGCCATACATAATTCTTACATCTTTATGAATCCAATCTGTCAGTCTCATTATGGTTTCTGCTTTTGGGATCATGCTTAGGAATTCCTTACCAATACAAATATTTTAAAATTACTCAGCTCTGTGTTCTTCTAGTACTTCAGTGTTTTCTATTTTAAAACTAAAGACTTCAACCAATATAAAATTTATCTTACATATTACGGGACAGGAATCTAGTTTATTTTTTTTCTAAAATGCTTAAATAATCTATCCCTCTGCTAATTTAAACAATGGATCTGTTCCTAGGCTTTAAAGTTTTGTTTCATTGATCAATTTCCATTCCTGTGCAAGATCCATACTATTTTAATTGTTTTTTTAATCCTATTATTTTTTTTTCCACACACACACACTGTATTTTATTTTTACAAGAGATAAATAAACTGACACCAAGCATTGTTCATGGGTGACCATAACAAAAGCAACAATCACTGCAATTACCAAACACAAAACACACTCATACTATGTCATAATATTGACATTCAGTCCAGTAATCCTCCACTGTAACAGCCCCTTTAAGTTTCATTAGGTCCCGTTTGTTTATTTTTGTTTTTATTTCCATTACTCTAGGAGGTGGGTCAAAAAAGATCTTGCTGTGACTTATGTCAAAAAGTGTTCCTCCCATGTTTTCCTCGAAGAGTTTTACTGGTCTTACGTTAAGGCCTCTAATCGACTTTGAGTTTATTTTTGCATATGGTATTAGGGAGTGTTCTAATTTCATTCTTTTACATGTAGCTGTCCATACTATGTTGAATAATAGTGGCGAGAGTGGACATCCTTGTCTCATTCCTGATCTTAGAGGAAATGGTTTCAGTTTTTCACCATTGAGAATGATGTTTGCTGTGGATTTGTCATATTTGGCCTATTATGTTGAGGTAGGTTCCCTCTAAGCCCACTTTCTGGAGAGTTTTTATCATAAATGGGTGTTGAACTTTGTCAAAAGCTTTTTCTACATCTGTTGAGATGATCATATGGTTTTTCTTCTTCAATTTGTTAATATGGTATATCACATTGATTGATTTGCATATATTGAAGAATCCTGGCATAACTGGGAAAAATCCCACTGGATCATGGTGTATGATTCTTTTCATGTGTTGTTGGATTATGTTTGCTAGTATTTTGTTGAGGATTTTTGCATCTATATTCATCAGTGATATTGGTCTGTAATTTTCTTTTTTTGTAGTATCTTTGTCTGGTTTTAGTATCAGGGTGATGGTGGTGTCATGGAATGAGTTTGGGAGTGTTCCTTCCTCTGCACATTTTTGGAAGAGTTTAAAAAGGATGGGTGTTAGCTCTTCTCTAAATGTTTGATAGAATACACCTGTGAAGCCATCTGGTCCTGGACTTGTGTTTGTTGGAAGATTTTTAATCACAGTTTCAATTTCATTACTTGTGATTGGTCTGTTCATATTTTCTGTTTCTTCCTGGTTCAGTCTTGGAAAGTTACACCTTTCTAAGAATCTGTCCATTTCTTCCAGGTTGTCCATTTCATTGGCATAGAGATGCTTGTAGTAGTCTCTTAGGATGCTTTGTATTTCTGCAGAGTCTGTTGTAACTTCTCCTTTTTCGTTTCTAATTTTATTTGAGTCCTCTCCCTCTTGATGAGTCTGGCTAATGGTTTATCAATTTTGTTTATCTTCTAAAAGAAAAAGCTTTCAGTTTTATTGATATTTGCTATTCTTTTCTTTGTTTCTATTTCATTTATTTCTGCTCTGATCTTTATGATTTCTTTCCTTCTGCTAACTTTGGGTTTTGTTTGTTCTTCTTTCTCTAGTCCCTTTAGGTGTAAGGTTTCGTGCGCACTTGAGAAGAAAGTGTAATCTGCTGTTTTTGGATGGAATGTCCTATAAATATCAATTAAATCTATCTGGTCTATTGTGTAATTTAAAGCTTCTGTTTCCTTAATTATTTTCATTTTGGATGATCTGTCCATTCATGTAAGTGAGGTGTTAAAGTCCCCAACTGTTATTGTGTTACTGTCGATTTCCTCTTTTTTAGCCATTAGCAATTGCCTTATGCATTGAGGTTTTATCTCCATTTCATTTAGTTGTTTTTCTGGGATTTTATCTTGTTCCTTCATCCAGTGTATAGCCCTCTGCCTTTTCATCTTGTCTCTCTTTCTGTGAATGTGGTTTTTGTTCCACAGGCTGAAGGATTATAGTTCTTCTTGCTTCTGCTGTCTGCCCTCTGGTCATTTTAATTATTGAGTGTCTTTAGTATGTGTCAGTTGATGTCTGCTTGAGCAAAACCTCTGAAAGTTTTTTGGCTAGTGTAACAGCTGGTCATCTTCCAGATAAATATGAGAATGATCTGTCAAGTTGCAAACATTTTTTGCATCTTGAATTTTTAATTAAAATTATGTTAAATATAAAGTTTAATTTGGGGAGATTGACATATTTATAATATCTTCTCATCAAATAATATAAAGTATGTTGTCTATAGTTAACAGTACTGTATTTTATAATTGAAAGTTGCTGAGAGAGTAGATCTTAAATGTTCTTACCACACACACAAAATGGTAACAATATGAGGTGATGGATGTGTTAACTAACTTTATTGTGGTAATCATTGCACAATATATACATATACCAAATCATCAAGTTGTATACCTTAAACTTACACAATGTTGTATGTCAATTATTTCTCAATATATCTGGCAAAACATAAAATATATCTATTTATCTTATTATTTTTACTTCCTAATTATATTTTTAATTTTATTCATATAGCTATAGCACATTTTTGTTAAGATGATTTCAAAATACTTTATCCTTTGTTGCAATTGTGAATAAGAGCTTTTTCTCTTATTTTCTGATTATTGCTAGTGCAGATATATATGAATTGATTACATTTGTTTTATCTTATTTTTAAAATCATTTATTCTACTAGATTTTTATTTTATTTTCCTGGGTTTTCCATTATTTAGATCTTATTTTCTTTTCTTGAACTGTTGCATAGGTTCAAACCTACTCTAGAAAAGTGTTGAAAATTTTGATGATAGCAGTGCTTTCTTGACTTTTCCCTGACTTCAAAGGAAGGCTCCAGGTTATCACTATCCAATAGAACTTTCTGCAACTCTGTGATAATTCTCGAATTGATCAATACATGTGGCCATTGAGCACTTAAAATGTTGCTAATGATATTGAAAAACTGTATTTTAATTTAATTTAATTTTAATTAATTTAAATATAAACAGCCAGCAGGCTTTAGTAGGGCCAATAGAGGCTACTGTACTGGACAGCACAGCTCTAGGTTTTCATTGTTAATTATGTTGAGTGTTTATTTCAGATGGGTTTTTAACTTGTTAAAGCCAGCTTAGAGTAAAGATGATGGGGTAAAAGTGAGATTATCATGTATAATAGATAATTGCCAAACACAAGCCTTTAGCAGATGTGAAAGGGAATAGAGGATTGAATGATAGGTGGAGTGAGATGAGGGTTGAAGCAAAGCTTGTTTTCCATATGTTGATTTTGTTATTAACATAAGTGTGGTCCCAAATCCAACCCTTTTTTACCCTCCATAATATGTACTTTTTTCTATTTTCATTATTTCTATTAATATTGTCACCATGATCTTAGCCCAAAACCTTGTTATAACTTTTTTGATTTTTCTCTCTTCCTTGTGCCCTAAAACTCAAATATTCCTTCACTCCACCTCCATTTCCACGAGCCTACATCTTACCCATTCTTCAAGGTCTTCACAAGTGTACCTTCTGTATGAAATAACCCTTTCCTGATCTCATAAATTAAAAGTAGTTTTGGGGGCTTCTTGCGCCACAACTACTGAGCCTGCGCTCCACAACTACTGAAGCTTGCACACCTAGAACCCATGCTCCACAGCAAGAGAAGCCACTGCAATGGGAAGACTGCACGCCCCAACTAAGAGCTGCCCCCACTCGCCACAACTAGAGAAAGCTCACACGCAGCAACGAAGACCCAATGCAGCCAAAAATAAATACAAATAAAATAAATAAATATAAATAAAATAAATAAATTTATTTTAAAAAAAGTAGTTTTGTCTTCCTTGAAACTAGGATTTAATTTGTGCTTCCTTTTTATAGTGCTTAGTCCTGCACATTTCCTTATAGCTTTTTATGAACATATCTATGTCTATTATATAGATATATTTTACAATTGATATTGCAAATATTACAGTACATATCCATTGTAAGCTCTTTGAGGAAATAATCCTTGACTGATTTACCTTTCTGTCCTGAAGGTTCCCTCTGCTGCTATGTTGCGTAGCTATACATGCACTCAGTAAATATTTATTAAATGAGTCACATCCAACTTGTATTAATCGTATGTTTTGTATGTCTTTTCTTCAATTAATAACTTTTGTAGAGCAAGGCTCATATGTATTTATTTTTGTAGTCTGTATACTAGCACAATGCTAAGCTTTGAATAATTGATAATTATTTAAAATCTTATTTATAAAAATAGTGTTAAGACATATCACTTAGAATTGCTGTTTGGCTGTATGTAATGGAAATCCAATTAGAGTAGCTTAACCAAACAGTTATTTTTCTCAAATAACAAGAAAGCTAGAGGTAGACAGTCTAGGACTGGTACAGTGGTGTCATGATATCATCAATGCCCCAGATTTTTTCTGTCCTTACGTTATAGCTCTTGTCTTTGTGGTCATAGTAAGGCTCTTCCACCTCCAAGCATCATGTTCATGTTTCTGTCCCTTTCTATCAGGAAAACAGTAACTTTTCTGGAGGTTTCTACAAATAGACTTCTGCTCATTTTAGTCAGAATTTGGGTCACATGGGCATTTTTCCACCTGCCAGGGGATTTTGGAAGGTGAGTATTTTTAAATAGGTGCATTGCTATACAAGCAAAATTTGTATTCTTTTCATAAGGAAGAAAAGGAGAATGTATCTTGGTTGGGTATGTATCTTTGGATATGGAATTTACATGTAAAACCATTATAATCTACAAAGGGGTGATAAGATACATGTGACAGGTTCAACAATTCGAGACAATTATATGATAAATTACATATACACAGACAATAAATGCTTTCAAAGGTTAGAGGTAGAAGAGCTCCCTGGAAAATGGAGTTGACTAGGAAATCTTCAATGTAAGAGGTGGGAGTTGAACAGAGCCTTAAAAGATGGGTCAAATATTATACAGAGGTACTGGATGCCTATTTTGCAAGTGAGGAATTACATGTTTAAAGTGTGTTTTTGAATTACTAAACCAGCTTAGCAATAATAATGCACTCATATCATAGGGCAATCGAAAATACGTTGGGACAACGTAATGGAGGATTATGTATGCCACCGTGAAGAGTTTGGATTTGAGATTTGTTCAGATCAACAGATCTATTGGAGAATTCTTTCTTTATTTTTTTCTTTTTTACATCTTTATTGGCATTTAATTGTTTTACAATGGTGTGTTAGTTTCTGCTTTATAACGAAGTGAATCAGTTATACATATACATATGTTCCCATATCTCTTCCCTCTTGCGTCTCCCTCCCTCCCACCCTCCCTATCCCATCCCTCCAGGCGGTCACAAAGTACCTAGCTGATCTCCCTGCGCTATGCGGCTGCTTCCCACTAGCTATCTACCTTACGTTTGGTAGTGTATATGTGTCCATGCCTCTCTGTCACTTTGTCACAGCTCACCCTTCTGGAGATTTCTGAAAAGAGGAAAAATAAGGGAAAGTAGAATAGAAATGGTAACATGTTAGAGTTTAAAAGACTAATTCACAGATTAGTTCATTAAAATTAATATCAAATACTGTACCTCCTATCCAGTAGTTAAGATAGTTCATAGCATTTTTCACCAAAGCAGCTGGTCCTAAGGGGTCTCCAATACCTAAAATGGATATTTAATACTATTTCACTTGAAGCCCCGAATGCAGAACAGTGGCACTCTAGAATTCAAATTTTCTATTCAACTTATTTTTTTTTATATTGCCAAGGAGTTCTTTGTTTCTGTTATCACCACAGGGATTTGAAATATTATTCAGAATATTTTATCATATTAATACCCAAGTGTAATCTTTCTTAATTAAATCATTTCTCTAAACTTGCACTGAATAATTAATAAAATGATGATTGAAAATAGATTGGTGCTCCTTTGACTAAGTGTACTTTTTGTTGTCTATTTTCTCAACCAAGAATTTTAAGTCTTGAAAATGCTTAAACTTCAAAGCACTTACGTTGAGCCAATGTTTTATTTTCCTTTTAAAATCAATCTTAATACATTTTGCAAAGTTTTTTTTTAAGATAATTGAGGTGTGTTAGAGCTTTCCCCAGATATACTTACAGATTTTTTAAATGACAGGTATTTATTCTAAAAAATGACAGATATTTATTCAACTGTAAATCTCACTAAATAGTATGGATTTCTTACCTTCTACTTTAATAATGATATAAATTACATTTGATGGTTTGACATAGCAGTTTGAGTAAATAGACTGATTCAATTGAAACGTGTAAAACATGCTTGAAATTATTTCCTATATAATTTTAAATGAACATCTGAAGCCTGAATTACCTCATTTATTTCATAATTGGAATACCAGAAATTTCCACCTTCATTAGTGCCTCATCTGTCTCCTCCTTAATTACCATAAGATCTTTACTTTTAGAGTCCCATTAATATGAATTTAACTCCATGTAGAAATACAGATATAATGCAGTTACACCCAACTAGTTAAAATTTCAGCGTTCATTGTTGGGTACTTTTTGACTATTGTTCAGCTCCCATAATTATATATGACTAAATTATCAGCTCCCTGCTTTATTAGTTGAAAAATAATAGCATGTAACACCAATCGAGAGATTCTCATGGTTAGTGGCCATTGCAAATTTTAAGTAAAATGCCTGATATGAAGCACTTTCTTTTTTACAAACCTGGTTGGTACTTCAAATAATCACAAAATGGAATGACCATAGGAGCCACGGCTAACATTTGTTGAGGGCCTGACCACACATGTGCGTGGCACTCATGTCACATATTCTTTCACAGCAAACCTGTCAGTCAGTAAACACATATTTATTGAGCACTTGTTATATGCCAGATATTGCAAGGTGTATTGTCCTATTTTTGTTGAATGAAGAAACAGGCTCAGAAAAGTTAAGTGACTAGATCTAATCTCACAGCTAGGAAAGGGCAGAGCTAGGATTTGACTCGAGGTCTGATTTCAGAGATCATACGATTATCATCATTGGGTTCTTCATGTTTGGAAGAGTGGAAATATGAGAAAAGATAGAATTTACAAACTGATTTCCCTAATATGTGTTGGTGTGCGATTCCTAATAATCATTTGCTGTATGACCCAGATATCACCTGGGTAATTTAGATATCTGTGTATAATTAGCTTAGACCCCGGTGGTTTTATAGCCTTTGGAAGCCTGAAGCTCTCCCCACAATTTCTAATTCCCAGGTCTTACACTCTTATGGTCCCCCTCCTGTGTTTGTCTGGTGGCCACCTCGATTTGCCATGTCAATTGACATTTGCATGTCAATCTGGGTGTAAAGCTCCATCCTTTCAGGTTTTTATAGCACATGCCTTCACCAAGCATTTTATGAGTATTGGGAAGGATCCCCTTACAAACCAAAAAGTCTTCCACCATCCCTTCCCTCTCAGCCTTGCCCCTTAATTGCAATGCCCTGCCTCTCTCCCCAAATTCTTCTCCTTCTGTTTTGCAAAATAAGTTTACCTTTCCTTTGAAGCCAGGATATTCCAGGTCCCTGACAACTTTGGGAGTCACATCTCTACCCCCAAGTTGGAGTGTCAGTGTGTGCCTTCCTTGTTTCTATCTCATTAAAAGCAAAAATCGTGAGATTCTCTTGGAAAACAGCAAAATTTGGAATTAGTCTCATCAGTCTGACAGCCCTCGTTTAGCTCAGTTTTAATTTGAATTTCATGGAATTTTCAACATCAACAATTTTGTTCAACTAACCTTAAATGGTGAGAACTGAAAACATCTAATACAAGAAAGAGCTACTCTTCTTAGATTAGAAATAAAATACTTTACATAACTAAGAAAAAGTCTATCTTTAGATTTTTACTTACTTCCTACCTCTTTCCAAAAATGTGATTTACAAAAATTACAGAATATATTTGGATGTAAGCTTTTTCTGTACTTTTTTCCAGACCACTTTTTCTATTAGCTATTCAGAGTGAATTTCAGGAGTTTGAGAGCTTGGTTTGTTTATGAGCCCAGAATATAGAGGCTGGTATAAATTTAAATAGACTGAAGCACTTGGTTCTACAACACTGTGTTAGAAGTGGTTGAAGAACTGCTTTCTACTTCCGGATAAGCCCAGACTGTTTTCTCGTCTTACAGGATTTGCCACTAAAATTTTAATTCCTGTCAGAATTATTTTATATGGAAGAAAGCTGAAAACACGTTGACCAAAAGAACTTTAATTCTCACTCATTTCTAATATAATTTTAATTGGTTCATCTTTAATTTAGGAAGCAATTTCTCTAGTAATTTGGCAAACATTAGTTCCTTTAAGTCAAACCTTACTGAAGAAACTGCCTTAATGGTTTTTTGAAGAGCCCATGTTTTCTCATATTCCATGATTATACTGGCACTGTTTTTAATTTAACAAACATCATTTTCTTTATTAAACAAAGTATTGCTTTAGGATGTGTTTCTAACATGTAAGCAATAATAACGGAGAGTAAGTGAAAGACGGGGCAGATCCTGAATGTGAGGTGCCTTTGGAAGTGGGATGTCTCAAGAATATTGGTGTTAAGACCAGACTAACAGTGACAGAATCTTAATACTAAGATTGCAAAGAGAGCATTTTATCATTGTGTGACCTTGACCAAATTCTCTAACCTTCCTAAACTTTTCATTCCTTACGTGTTAAGTGGGGAGTATGTCTGCCTTACCTACCTTTGCCTTACCTACCTTACCTACCTCTTTTTGTTGTAAGCATTAAATGAAAACACTGTATGTGAAAGTACTTTGTATTGTGCAGAACCTACAGACATTAGGGATTATGTTTTTATTTTATTTTATTTTTTTAAACAGCAGGTTCTTATTAATTATCTATTTTATACATATTAGTGTATATATGTCAATCCCAATCTCCCAGTTCATCCCACCACCACCACCACCACCCCGCTTTCCCCGCTTGGTGTCCATACGTTTCTTTTGTACATCTCTGTCTCTATTTCTGCCCTGCAAACCGGATCATCTGTGCCATTTTTCTAGGTTCCACGTATATGTGTTAATATACAGTATTTGTTTTTCTCTTTCGGACTTACTTCAATCTGTATGACAGTCTCTAGATCCATCCACGTCTCTACAAATGACTCAATTTCATTCCTTTTTATGGCTGAGTAATATTCCATTGTATATATGGAATACATACCACAACTTCTTTATCCATTCATCTGTCAATGGGCATTTAGGTTGCTTCCATGACCTGGCTATTGTAAATAGTGCTGCAGTGAACATTGGGGTGCATGTGTCTTTTTGAATTATGGTTTCCTATGGGTATATGCCCAGTAGTGGGATTGCTGGGTCATATGGTAATTGTGTTTCTAGTTTTTTAAGGAACCTCCGTACTGTTCTCCATAGTGGCTGTATCAATTTACATTCCCACCAACAGTGCAAGAAAGTTCCCTTTTCTTGACACCTTCTCCAGCATTTGTTATTTGTAGATTTGCTGATGATGCCCATTCTAACCGGTATGGATACCTCATTCTAGTTTGGATTTGCATTTCTCTGATAATTAGTGATGATGAGCAGCTTTTCATGTGCCTCTTGGCCATCTGTATGTCTTCTTTGGAGAAATGTCTGTTTAGGTCTTCTGCCCATTTTTTGATTGGGTTGTTTGTTTTTTTAATATTGAGCTGCAGGAGCTGTTTATATATTTTGGAGATTAATCTTTTGTCCATTGATTCATTTGCAAATATTTTCTCCCATTCTGAGGGTTCTCTTTTCATCTTGTTTATGGTTTCCTTTGCAGTGCAAAAGCTTTGAAGTTTCATTAGGTCCCATTTGTTTATTTTTGTTTTTATTTCCATTACTCTAGGAGGTGGGTCAAAAAAGATCTTGCTGTGATTTAGTCAAAGAGTGTTCTTCCTATGTTTTCCTCTAAGAATTTTATAGTGTCTGGCCTTAATTTAGGTCTTTAATTCATTTTGAGTTTATTTTTGTGTATTGTATTAGGGAGTGTTCTAACTTCATTCTTTTACATGTAGCTGTCCAGTTTTCCCAGCACCACTTATTGAAGAGACGGTCTTCTCCATTGTATATCCTTCCTTCCTTTGTCATACATTAGTTGACCATAGGTGCGTGGGTTTATCTCTGGGCTTTCTATCCTGTTCTACTGATCTATATTTCTGTTTTTGTGCCAGTACCATATTGTCTCGATTACTGTAGCTTTGTAGTATAGTCTGAAGTCAGGGAGTCTGATTCCTCCAGCTCCGTTTCTTCCCTCAGTAATTTCCACCTATTTGGGGTCTTGTGTGTCTCCATACAAATTTTAAGATTTTTTGTTCTAGTTCTGTAAAAAATGCCATTGGTAATTTGATAGGGATTGCATTAAATCTATAGATTGGTTTGCGTAGTATAGTCATTTTCACAATATTGATTCTCCTAATCCAAGAACATGATATATCTCTCCATCTGTTTGTGTCACCTTTGATTTCTTTCATCACTGTCTTATAGTTTTCTGAGTACACGTCTTTTAACTCCTTAGTAGGTTTATTCCTAGGTATTTTATTCTTTTCGTTGCAATGGTGAATGGGATTGTTTCCTTAATTTCTCTTTCTGATCTTTCATTGTTAGTGTATAGGAATGCAAGATATTTCTGTGCATTAATTTTGTATCCTGCAACTTTACCAGATGCATTGATTAGCTCTAGTAGTTTTCTGGTGGCATCTTTAGGATTATCTAGTTATAGCATCATGTCATCTGCAAACAGTGACAATTTTACTTCTTTTCCAATTTGTATTCCTTTTAGTTCTTTTTCTTCTCTGATTTCCATGGCTAGGACTTCCAAAACTATGTTGAATAATAGTGGCGAGAGTGGACATCCTTGTGTTGTTCCTGATCTTAGAGGAAACGCTTTTCACCATTGAGAATGATGTTTGCTGTGGGTTTGTCATATATGGCCTTTATTATGTGAGGTAGTTTTCCTCTATTCCCACTTTCTGGAGAGTTTTTATCATAAATGGATGTTGAATTTTGTCAAAAGCTTTTTCTGCATCTATTGAGACGGTCATATGGTTCTTCTTCTTCAATTTGTTAATATGGTGTATCACATTGATTGATTTGCATATATTGAAGAATCCTTGCATCTCTGGGATAAATCCCACTTGATTATGGTGTATGATCCTTTTAACGTGTTGTTGGATTTTGCTTGCTAGTATTTTGTTGAAGATTTTTGCATCCATATTCATCAGTGATATTGGTCTGTAATTTTCTTTTTTTGTAGTATTTTTGTCTGGTTTTGGTACCAGGGTGATGGTGGCATTACAGAATGAGTTTGGGAGCATTCCTTCTTCTGCAATTTTTTGGAAGAGTTTGAGAAGGATGGGTGTTAGCTATTCTCTAAATGTTTGATAGAATTCACCTTTGAAGCCATCTGGTCCTGGACTTCTGTTTGTTGGAAGATTTTAATCACAGTTTCAATTTCATTACTTGTGATTGGTCTGTTCAAATTTTCCATTTCTTCCTGGTTCAGTCTTGGAAGGTTATACCTTTCTAAGAATTTGTCCATTTCTTCCAGGTTGTCCATTTTACTGGCACAGAGTTGCTTGTCGTAGTCTCTTATGATGCTTTATATTTCTGTGGTGCCTGTTGTGACTTCTCCTTTTTCATTCCTAATTTTATTCATTTGAGTCCTCTCCCTCTTTTTCTTGATGAGTCTGGCTAAAGGTTTATCAATTTTGTTTATCTTCTCGAAGAACCAGCTTTCAGTTTTATTGATCTTTGCTATTGTTTTCTTTGTTTCTCTTTCATTTAATTCTGCTATGATTTTTATGATGTCTTTCCTTCTACTAACTTTGAGTTTTGTTTGTTCTTCTTTCTCTAGTTCCTTTTGGTGTAAGGTTAGGTTGTTTATTTGAGATTTTTCTTGTTTCTTGAGATAGGATTGTACTGCTATAAATTTCCCTCTTAGAATTGCTTTTGCTGCATCCCATAGGTTTTGGATCATCGTTTTTGCATTGTCATTTGTTAGCTGTTAGCAGTTGCCTTTTGTGTTCAGGGGTTCTTTTTTTTTTTTTTTGCAATACACGGGCCTCTCACTGTTGTAGCATCTCCTGTCGCGGAGCACAGGCTCTGGACGCACAGGCTCAGCAGCCTAGGCTCACGGGCCCAGCCTCTCCACAGCATGTGGGATCTTCCCAGACTGGGGCACGAACCCGTGTCCACCGCATCGGCAGGTGGACTTTCAACCAGTGCACCACCCGGGAAGCCCTTGGATTGATCCTTTGACCATTATGTATTGTCCTTCCTTGTGTCTTGTAACATTCTTTATTTTAAAGTCTATTTTATCTGAGTATTGCTACTTCATCTTTCTGTTGATTTCCATTTGCATGGAATATCTTTTTCCATCCCCTCACTTTCAGTCTGTATGTGTCCCTAGGTCTGAAGTGGGTCTCTTGTAGACAGCATATGTATGGGTCTTGTTTTTCTATCCATTCAGCGAGCTTGTGTCTTTTGGTTGGAGCATTTAATCCATTCATGTTTAAGGTAATTATCAATATGTATGTTCCTATTACCATTTTCTTAATTTTCTTGGGTTTGTTTTTGTAGGTCCTTTTCTTCTCTTGTGTTTCCCACTTAGAGAAGTTCTGTTAGCATTTGTTGTAGAGCTGGTTTGGTGGTGCTGTATTCTCTTAGCTTTTGCTTGTGTGTAAAGCTTTTGATTTCTCCATTGAATCTGAATGAGATCCTTGCCGGGTAGAGCAACCTTGGTTGTAGGTTCTTCCCTTTCATCACTTTATATATATCATGTCACTGCGTTCTGGGTTTTAGAGTTTCTGCTGAGAAATCAGCTGTTAACCTTATGGGAGTTCCCTTGTATGTTATTTGTCATTTTTCCCTTATTGCTTTTAATAATTTTTCTTTGTCTTTAATTTTTGTCAGCTTGATTACTATGTGTCTTGGCGTGTTCTCCTTGGGTTTATCTTGCCTGGAACTCTCTGTGCTTCCTGGACTTGGGTGGCTATTTCTTTTCACATGTTAGAGAAGTTTTTGACTATAATCTCTTCAAATATTTTCTCGGGCCCTTTCTGTCTCCTCCTCTGGGACCCCTATAATGGGAATGTTGTTGCATTTAATGTTGTCCCAGAGCTCTTTTAGGCTGTCTTCATTTCTTTTCATTGTTTTCTCTTTATTCTGTTCTGCAGCAGTGAATTCCACCATTCTGTCTTCCAGGTCACTTATCCATTCTTCTGCCTCCATTAATCTGCTATTGATTCCTTCTAGTGTATTTTTCATTTCAGTTATTGTATTGTTCATCTCTGTTTGTTCTTTAATTCTTCTAGGTGTTTGTTCTTTAATTCTTCTAGGTCTTTGTTAAACATTTGTTACATCTTCTTCATCTTTGCCTCCATTCTTTTCCCAAGATCCTGGATCATCTTCACTATCATTATCCTGAATTCCTTTTCTGGAAGGTTATGTATCTCCACTTCATTTAATTGTTTCTCTGGGGTTTTATCTTCTTCCTCCATCTGGTACATAGTCGTCTGCCTTTGCATTTTGTCTATATTTCTGTAAATGTGGTTTTCCTTCCACAGGCTGCAGGATTGTAGTTCTTCTTGCTTCTGCTGTCTGCCCTCTGCTGGTTGAGGCTATCTAAGAGGCTTGTGCAAGCTTTCTGATGGGAGGGACTGGTGGTGGGTAGAGCTGGGTGTTGCTCTGGTGGGCAGTGCTCAGTAAAACTTTAGTCCACTTGTCTGCTGATGGGTAGGGCTGAGTTCCCTTCCTGTTGGTTGTTTGGCCTGAGGTTTCCCAGCACTGGAGGCTACAGGCTCTTTGGTGGGACTATGGCAGACTCTGGGAGGGCTCATGCCAATGAGAACTTCCCAGAACTTCTGCTGCCAGTGTCCTTGTCCCAGCAGTGGCCACTGCTGTCCCCCACCTCTGCAGGAGACCCTCCAACACTAGCAGGTAGGTCTGGTTCAGTCTCCTGTGGGGTCATTGCTCCTTCCCCCTAGGTCCTAATGCACACACTACTTTGTGTGTGCCCTCCACGAGTGGAGTCTGTTTCCCCCAGTGCTGTCAAAGTCCTGCAATCAAATCCCACTAGCCTTCATAGTCTGATTCTCTAGGAATTGCTCCTCCTGTTGCTGGACCCCCAGGTTGGGAAGCCTGACGTGGGGCCCAGAACCTTCACTCCAGTCGGTGGACCTCTGTGGTATAATTGTTCTCCAGTTTGTGAGTCACCCACCCAGCAGTTATGGGATTTGATTTTATTGTGTTTGTACCCCTCCTACCATCTCACTGTGGCTTCTCCTTTGTCTTTGGATGTGGGGTATCTTTTTTGGTGAGTTTCAGTGTCTTCCTGTCAATGATCATTCAGCAGTTAGT
Organism: Neophocaena asiaeorientalis asiaeorientalis; assembly: GCF_003031525.2. Classification (NCBI taxonomy): domain Eukaryota; kingdom Metazoa; phylum Chordata; class Mammalia; order Artiodactyla; family Phocoenidae; genus Neophocaena; species Neophocaena asiaeorientalis. The sequence goes on along the minus strand of NW_020173955.1, from coordinate 9,607,856 downwards.
TGTGATTCTGGCGCTCTCACAAGAGGGAGTAATCACAGGTCCTTCTACTCTGCCATCTTGAACCAATCTCCCATTAGTGATTATGTTTATGGGGCAAAAGAGTTGGCACGTGGAAGAGGAGAAATAAGGTTGCTATTATATTTTTTCTGCAGTATGTCCGAAAATGGATAGTCATCAAATCCTAAATGGTTGAAAGATTGCCAGGGAAGGGACTACCTGCTGGGGGGAAGCAATGACAGGGCTTGTTAACTGGTCCTCATGAAAGCCAATTCCAATCATTTCAGGTAATATTTGAGTACCTACAGTGTACCATGTTAGTTATTAGGGATACACACTATGACAAGATAAAGTCCTTGCCTTCCAAAAATTTCAAGTCCAGCTGTGGACAGCACAGCTGTGCATCTCTAGCTGAACCGGAAGAAGGGCTGGGCAGAGTGTGATTGGAACAGAAAAGGAGCTGGTTGTTGTGACTGGGTCTTGCATGTTTTTTCCATCATTTGATAGGATGATTTGAAAATAATTTATATTTTTAACTCTTTAAATCACAAAGAAAAGAAAAATACTAAGGGTGTTTTAAACAGTTGGTTACAAACAAAATTCTGTAATAACACTTTTTTTCTTTTAATAGATGAGGAGTGATAGGACTAGCTGCTTCTTTATAGTTTTGTCACATTTCAGATTTCTTGAATGCTCCTTTTAGGCTTCAGGGACATTATTGTCACCATGAGGTACAGCGGTCTTGCTTGTTTGTATTCTTCTTAAGGGACACTGAGTCTTTTGGCATCATTTTTATTTCATCTTTTGTATTCAAAAATTTAATTGCTAGTGATCTTTATCTTTGACAGTGTCCACAGGAAATAAGTGGATATTACATTATTCATACTAATGAGGCTCCAATGACAAAGATTCCTCCCAATTAGCGGTAATTATTTTGGTTCCGGAATGCCTTAAGGATTTTTTCTCCTACTTATTTCTTTCTTAGACAAATAATAAAATAGAACATTTTCTGAGTATAGAACAGTGGGGGGATGGGGCATTCCAGAAGATGCCAAGTAATACAAGGAAGCTAACGTAGGATTAAAAACTCATTGCAGAAAATCCAGAGGCTGAGAGGGTGATGGGGGAGGGGAGGGGGAATTTGTTGTTGAATTAAATTCTCTACTGTATCTAATTAATGTTTTATTTCAGTAGAGTTGTCACTTTGGTGAGTACTTTAACTTAAATATTTAGAGAAAATATGGAAAGTTTGTGAGAAAATGAAGTCTTGTATAAACACAGTGATCTTAATTGTTTACATTTACTGCAGAAATCCCGGAGTCACATCAGTGTGACCCAAGTACTCACCATCACCATTAATTCACAGGGTATCCTGGATGCTTTGGGAGATGGTAGCCACATTCAGTATTCAAGACCAAAAATATTTAAATACCCAAGTCAGTAAAAACCGATTCTCCTGGATAAGTCTGGAGCCATCATTTAAAGATGTTGAGTGCCTAGAGTTTTTATATGCATTGGTGAGGCCTCAGTTTCCTCTAACAGATAATCTGCTGTTATTACTGGATGTAGGCAGTAATAAAGGGCAGAGTCAGGAAGGACAAAGTATTTACAGTACAGAATTTTCAATAACGTGTTGATGTCAGGAAAAGAGTAGAGCCATTTCTGATAAGAAGGAAGTGTTAATTTTAAACAGCTGTGAATGTACTTTCTCTGCTCTTCTCCTGAAAAGTAACAGCAGGGTAATTCATAGGCCGCAGGTCACAAGATGAGTTTGAGTAATCGATCCCTCAGTGAAACCAAAGAGAGGAGAAGTAAATACTGGAGGAGGTGACAGAGTTCAGCCCGGGAATGGAACACAGAGTCTTTTATGATTCCATGTTCTTGCCCCAGGCTGACATTTGGCAGTGGCCACTTCCCTCCTCTAAGCCCTTGCCACTCCCTTACAGTGAATCAACACTTATCAGTGACTATGAATGCACAGGATAAAAATTACTCCTAAATTAGTTTCAGAAATGACATAGAAATTTTTTTATATTGGCTAAAACTGTATTTGCATATATATATATATATATATACTTTTTCTTTCTTTTTCCTTTTTTTTTAAAAAAATTATTTATTTTGCGCTGGGTCTTAGTTGTGGCACGTGGGATCTTCCTTTCAACATGTGGGATCTTTAGTTGCGGCATGTGGGAGCTTTTTTTAGTTGCGGCATGCGGACTTCTTAGTTGGGGCATGCGGACTCTTAGTTGCAGCACATATGAGGGATCTAGTTCCCCAACCAGGGGTCGAACCCAGGCCCCCTGCATTGGGAGAGTGGAGTCTTACTCACTGAACCACTAGGGAAATCCCTCTATTCTTTTTCAAATTCTTTTCCCATTTAGGTTATTAAAGAATATTGAGCAACATCCCCTGTGCTATACAGTAGGTCCGTGTTGGTTATCAATTTTAAATATAGCAGTGTGTAAATGCCAATCTCAAACTCCCAATCTATCCCTCCCCCTTCCCTTTCCCCTAGGTAACCATAAATTCGTTATTAGCGATAACGAATAAGCAATATTGTATGATACTTGTCTTTCTATGTCTGACTTACTTCACTTAGTATGATTATCTACAGGTCCATCCATGTTGCTGCAAATGGCATTATTTCATTCTTTTTAATGGCTGAGTAATATTCAGTTGTATATATGTACCACATCTTCTTATCCATTCATCTGTCAATGGACATTGACATGTCTTGACTATTGTAAACAGTGCTGCAATGAGCATTGGGGTGCATGTATCCTTTCGAACCATGTTTTTCTCTGGATATATGCCTAGGAGGGGGATTGCTGAATCATATGGTAGCTCTATTTTTAGTTTCTAAAAGAGCCTGCATACTGTTCTCTATAGTGGCTGTACCAATTTACATTCCCACCAACAGTGTAAGAGGGTTCCCTTTTCTCCACACCCTTTCCAGCATTTATTGTTTGTAGATTTTTCGATGATGGCCATTCTGACTGGTGTGAGGTGATGTCTCATTGTAGTTTGGGTTTGCATTTCTCTAATAATTAGAGATGATGAGCATCTTTTCACGTGCCTCTTGGCCATCTGTATATCTTTTTTGGAGAAATGTCTGTTTAGGTTTTCTGCCCCTTTTTTTTTTTTGGCCACACTGTGTGGCTTGTGGGATCCTAGTTCCCCGACCAGGGATCGAACCAAGGCCCATGGCAGTGAAAGCACTGAGTCCTAACCACTGGACTGCCAGGGAATTCCCAGTCTTCTGCCCATTTGTTGATTGGGTTGTTTGTTCTTTTTTATATTGAGCCACATGGGCTGCTTGTAAATCTTGGAGACTAATCCCTTGTTGGTTGCATCATTTGCAAATATTTTCTCCCATTCTGTGGGTTGTCTTTTCATTTTGTTTATGGTTTCCTTTGCTGTACAAAAGCTTTTGAGTTTAATTAGGTCCCATTTGATTATTTTTGCTTTTATTCCCATTATTCTAGGAGACAGCTGGGAAAAGATATTGCTGTGATTTATGTCAAAGAGTGTTCTGCCTATGTTTTCCTCTAAGAGTTTTATAGTATCAGTTCTTACATTTAGGTCTTTAATCCATTTTGAGTTTATTTTTGTGTATGGTGTTAAAGAATGTTCTCGTTTCGTTTTTCTTATATGTAGCTGTCCCCTTTTCCCAGCACCCCTTATTGAAGAGACTGTCTTTCCTCTATTGTACAGTCTTGCCTCCTTTGTTGTAGATTAATTGACCATTGGTGCGAGGGTTTATTTCTGGGCTTTCTATCCTGTTCCATTGATATAGGTTTCTGTTTTTGTGCCAGTATCATACTCTTTTGATGACTGTAGCTTCGTAATATAGTCTGACGTCAGGAAGCCTGATTTCTCCAACCAGGTTGTTCTTTCTGAAGATTGCTTTGGTTATTTGGGGTCTTTTGTGTCTCCATACAAATTTTAAGACTTCTTGTTCTAGTTCTGTAAAAAAAGGCCATTGGTAATTTGATAAGGATTGCATTGAATCTGTAGATTGCCTTGGGTAGTATAGTCATTTTGACAATATTGATTCTTCCAATCCAAGAACATGGTATATCTTTTCATCTGTTTTTGTTATGTTCAGTTTCTTTCATCAGTGTCTTATAGTTTTTGGATTACAGGTCTTTTGTCTCGTTACGTAGGTTTATTCCTAGGTATTTTATTCTTTTTGATGTGATGGTAAATGGGGTTGTTTCTTTAATTTCTCTTTGTGATCTTTCATTGTTAGTGTATAGAAATGCAAGAGATTTCTGTGTATTAATTTTGTATGCTGCAACTTTACCAAATTCATTGATGAGCTCTAGTAGTTTTCTGGTAGCATCTTTAGGATTTTCTACGAATAGTATCATGTTGTCTGCAAACAGTGACAGTTTTATGTCTTTTCCAATTTGGATTCCTTTTCTTTTTCTTCTCTGATTGCCATGGCTAGGACTTCCGAAACTATGTTGAATAAAAGTGGCGAGAGTGGACATCCTTGTGTTGTTCCTGATCTTAGAGGAAATGCTTTTAGTTTTTCACTGTTGAGAATGATATTAGCTGTAGGTTTGTCATATATAGCCTTTATTATGTTCCCTCTATGCTCACTGACATTGAGAATTATACAGCATTCCTACTACCCCAGCTAACTCTTAGGAGTACACTCATTTTGATCCTTAAAGAAATGTGATACAATTTTTCTACACTGATTGAGAATTTTTGTCAATACATTTTGCTGGAATAATGATAAGCTGCCTGAGTCTGTGAAATTGGGTAAGAGCTTGTTATTTTGGTGAAGGCATATGTATTTTGAAGATCTATCTTCAAGCCACTAGGTACAAATATTGAATGTGGTTTGAATTTGGAAATTGAGTGCTTCATCGTTTCAGATTGGACCACTATTGTTAGGATACATTCACTTTTAAATCCAGCCTTAATACCTGTGTGTGTTTAGAGTATCTTTTTCCAAAGAATGAGTAACAATCCTCCCCCAGACCCCCACCCCGGGGAAGTTTACCTAAGTGCTAGGTGTTTAGGGACTGGGGATTTTGTTTGATTCTTCTTTAGGAGTTTGGAGTAAATCCTTTTTTCTATCTTTCATTTCTTTTACTTGACTTAAATCAATAGAATATGCACAGTAATTCTGGCTCCCCTGCTTCTGAAGCTGTCACACGTGTAACATTCTTTGTGATAAAGCCTTAAAATATCATGAATAAATAGTGATATGTTAAAACTTTATAAACCTAAGGTGTTGTTATGTGTATGAATAGTGGTACCAATATTGCATAGAATAAGAACAGAATCATGTAAATGGATGTTATATCATTTAATCTTTATTCTTATTCACATTTTATAAAAATTCCACAAATATTTGGGACTATGAAATGAGATGCAAAGTTACACACATGACTATTTTCAGATTTCACCTCTGAGCTCACAGCTTAGAAATTCCAGGATTGAGGATCTCAGTGGCCTTGTAGGAATGGAACAGGCTGGTACTCAAAGCTGCCACCATTTTGGTCTGATTTTGCAAAACTTCCAAATCATCTGCTCAGAAAGCTTAGCTGCTTAGCTGAAACCCCAGCTGCTCTTCAAGATAAGCCATGATGACAGAGTGGCTATAAAAGTAGCATCTCATAGATAGAGAAGCATGGACAAGCTCAGGCTGGTTGAACAATAGCTCCTTCCTCTTTGAAAGGAAAGGAAGATAGATGGAAATAATGAATTTCCGTGCCTTATTACTTTCTTTTGGGAAAGTGATCACATTTACTATAAATTAGGAAGGAGGAATTTACATAAAGTATGGAACAGGTCAGAAATGAGTAGACATATGGGATCAGGCAGTTCTCCAGCATTAAGCAAGGACTAAAGATAGTAATACAGACTATAATTCTGTAAATGGGTAGATAAAAACCATAATAATAAGAGCAACAGCTAACATTTAAAGAGTGCTCAATATTTATTAGACACAGTAGTATGTATTATCTATAGGTTATTTGTGTGCAAGGCAGGCGCTATCTTTATCCCTGATTTGGAGATGAAGAAATCAAGGTACACAGAAATTAAGAATCTTACTCAAGGTCATTTGTAGCTCTGCTAGCTTTTAGACCCAGGGTACCTGATTGCAGAAACCATACTCTTAAACAGTATGCCATACTGCCTCCCATGAATTTGATAGTAGATTCATAGTCCATCCATTGGTGGTGTTAATGGGGGAGGGGATGGTGCGGATTGGTGGAATATGGCCCTAACAGAGGCAGAGTTCTAGATCAGCAGTTCCCAACCTTTTTGACATCAGGGATTAGTTTCATGGAAGACAGTTTTTCCACGGACAGGGGAAGCTTGGCTCGCTCGCCTGCTGCTCACCTCCTCCTGTGTGGCCCGATTCCTAACAGGCCGGGGACCAGTCCTGGTCCATGGCCCAGGGGTTGGGGACCCCTGTTCTAGATTGTTTAGGAAGTGGTACAAATACCTTAACTATCAAGGTAATCCTAAAAAAAAAAGGTCCATTCCAACAGACATTGGGTATTGTGGGAGTCTCCCTTTAAGTATTAGGGACCCAAAACAAGGAGATTGAGACTTCACAGTGAGAAACCCAGCCATGGGAAACTGGGATACAAAGCAAGGAACTCAGTCATGGTAGACTGGAGTAAAAATAAGAGGAACAGTAATTCAGGGCAGAGGCAGGAAGATCTTGACCTGCTGAGGGTGGAGTTGGTCCCAGAGTCAGATGCATAGCTGTGAGTCTGGTTAATTTAATATATTCAGCTCAGAGGGAAAGAGAAGCAGGGGCATGAAGCTAGGTAGGCCACTACAAATTAACCCAACTGGGTTAGAGTTCCAGGCAAGAGGCTAATTTTACTAACATTACTTCTCCACCACGGCAGCCCCTGCTTCTATGAGAGATGGTGGGAAGTTGTGTGGCAGTGACATTTAAATACCCAAGGACTGTGGAACAGGGAGATGAATTTTCATGCCATAATTACAAAATTCAATAGAATCTTTTCACATATATCTTACGGCCTAATCTAAGTTGTTATTCTCTTATTTATTATTTTTTAAGAACCATAGTATGTTAGGTAATATGTTGACGGTAGAGTTTCCTAAGCCATTTGGGAGATTATTAGAAAGAATAATTAGATATGAAATTGTTATTTAATTATTCATATCACTTGTTTATGCTGTTTTATAATAAGTTTTGGAGAATGTATATGATTTGGGGAGCTCTTGATTTGTATCCTTAAAGGATAGAGTGAACATTCAAGATAGTAGTACTTTGGAAAATCATTTATTTAAATAGTTTCCATTTGCTGGTCTTGTCCTCTATTCCACGGAAGAAAAAAGTAAAAAGCAAGTAGTGTTTATCCAACTCCCTCCATATTTTATCTCATAACAGCCCTAAAAACTATACAACTATCTGTTCTTTCTAAAGCTTATGATTTCCTAGATCTAGTTGTAAGTGCTGTTAAAAATTGCCCCCAAAATGTGTTTAAGAGCCCAGTTTCGTTTCATTTGTGCTAGGAAGCTGTTTTCCAGATGACTGGCATGATAGAGGGCTGTTTCTATCCAAAAATATTTCTCTTGCTTAATCTGTGTATTTGTCACGTTCTGTCCAGTAAATAGCTTTGTTATAAAATGGGTCTGAGATGTATAAAAGAAAAAATGCATCCAGGAAATGCAGTTACCTTCTGTTATGTAAATTCTCTAAATTGAGACAGTTCATATGCATTTTTGAGTCTCATCTCGCATTAGAGAGTTGGCCTGAGATGGAGAATGAGCATTGGTTTGAGTTGAGACCTGTGCTAAATGCAAGCATCACCTGTTTAAGGAGCCGCCAAGTCAGTTCACCTCTGAGTTTGTTTCCTGCTGTGTCAGTTGGCAATAATACCTATCTTGCAGGGTCCTTATGAAAAAACAAATGTATATAAAGTTGCAAATGTAGACTTTCAGTAAAAGCTAACTGTTACCACTCATTGGCACCTGAACTATTCACTCGAGAGTATCCACTCAAGGCTATCTACTCAAAAGAGTTACATAATTTCAAATTATAAGAAAATGCTTTTGATATAAAAGGTAGTTTCCTGTCTCCCTGGGCACTCCACATAGCCTGCTGCACCATTAGCTGTTGCTATCTGCAGTTAATGATGACAGTTTGGTATGCATCCGGTAGTATGCTGAGTGATTTACATATATTATTTCATTTAATCATATTTCCTTTAATTTCATTTAATCAAAATTTCCTTTCAGGAAATTTTTGGTCTCTGACTTTCTGCCATGACTTTGACCTATGTGTGTTTTCTTTTAGAACATGTATTCTTTTGACTTTTATCTGCCTTAGTCTATGCACGCTTTGCACTGATGACTTTATGCAACCAAACTATATTGGTTAGGAGGCTTTGGGATGCAAATAGAGAATCAGAACTGATCTGGCTCAAAACAAATAAAGGGAATTTTTTCCGCACACACAACTGAATTATTCTTCACTGGGCTCTATTTCTCTGTGATTCTTTTCACTCTGTCTTCCGTCATGGCTTCCCGCATTGTATTAGAAATGGCCGAAGCAGTTCCTGACATGACATCTTTATGCTACATTTTCCATGGGACTGGAGAGCTTCCATTCTCCCAGACAAAACTCTTGACTTCCTTTGACTGGATCAGTTTCGACCTTGTGTTGCATTTGACATAATCACTGGGACAGGGGGTGTTGGGGTGCATTGACTGGCTTATCCTTGCCCTTCCTTCAGTCAATCACTGGACAAGTGGAATAATGTTAATCTGCTTAGTTCAAGCCTAGACCTGAGGTTGTGATCAGTGTCACCCAAATCACAGAGGGGCATGATGAAGCAGGGGGTGAAGTGGTACTGGGAAGATAGATGTCTTTATCTTGTTTCTAATCTCACATGGAAAGCTTTCAACATTTTACCTTGAGTTATGATATTTTGCTATAGGTGCTTTTTATTAATAAAGATATTCTTTATCAGTTTAAGGAAATTACCAACACAGTTAGCTAAGACTTATTTTTTAAAATCATGAATAAAAGTTGACTTTTATTAAATGTTTTTTCTAAATCTGTTCATGTGGATTCTTTATTCTGTTAATGTGATAGATTACACTGATCAATTTTTAAAACAGCTTTAATGGGGTATAATAACATAAACTGCATGTATTTGTAGTATATAGTTTGATCATTTTTCACATATATATATATATACTTGTGAGACCATCACTGAAATCAAAATAATGAACATTTTTGTCACTCCCCTCCAAAACTTTCCTCAGGCCATTCTGTAACCCCTCTCTGTAGTCCCCTTCCTCTCATGCACCCCACCACACAGGCCCCCAGGCAACTACTGATCTATCTTCTGTCACTGTAGATTAGTTGCATTACTGATTGAATTTTGAATGTTAAACTAACTTTCCATTTCTGAAGTAAACCAAATGTAATCATTATATATTAGCTCTTTTTCTTACATATTTCTGTGTTTCTTTACCTAAAATTTTGCTTAGGATTTTTGCATCTATGTTTATAAATGTGATTGGACTGTAATTTTTTCTTTCTACTAACACCCTCATCAAACTTTGGTATCAAAGTGAAGCTGGTTTCATAAAATGAACTGGCAGTTGTTTTTCATTCTCTTTTCTATTCTCTGGGAGAATTTGTGTAAGATAGATATTATTTTTTCCTTAAGTATTTGGTTTGAATCAACCAGAGAAACCAACCAGACCTACAGTTTTCATTGTGGGAATGTTTTTAATTAACGATTTGATTTTAAAACAGAGAACTGCTTACATTTTGTTTCTTATGCTGTCAGTTTTTGTAAGATGCATGTTTTCTTGACCTTTTTATTGAAATATACACACAGTAATGTGTACAATATTAAGCATAAAGCTCGATGATTTTTTTACAAATGCACAATTTATTGATGTAAAGTTGTTCATAATAGTCTCTTATCATTTAATATCTGTAGGCTCTGTAATGATATCCCCTCCTTTATTCCTGATACTGATTATTTAAGCTTACCTTCTGTATTTACTCATTTTTCTCCATCGGGGGTTTATAAACTTACTTGTCATTTCAAAGAACCAAGTTGTATCTTTGTTGATCTTCTCTATTGTATGTTTGTCTTCTATTTTATTTATTGCTGTTTTAATCTTTTTATTTCTGTCCTCTTATTTCTTTAGATATAAGCTGTTCTTTTTATAAATTTTTAAGCTCATTGCCTTTCACCTTTCTTCTCTAATATATGTATTTGGGGACACAAATTTTCATCTTAAAGTGGGTTTAATGTGACTCATAAATTTTCATGAATATTCACTTCAAAATATGTTTTATTATCATTGTGATTTCTTCTTTGACCCATGGGTTATTAAGAGGTGTATTTCTTAATTTACAAGCATTATAGATTTTTCTAAGAATATTTTTGTCATTGATTTCTAGTCTTGATTCCTAAGTGGTCAAAGAATTTACTTTGTATGAATTTGATTTGTTGGAATTTGTGACAATCTGCTTTCACATATGGTTGATTTTTATAATGATCCATGTATATAGATTTATTGTATTTATTTAAATTTTTATTTTACTTTTGACTGTGTTGGGTCTTTGTTGCTGCACGTGGGCTTTCTCTAGTTGTGGCGAGCGGTGGGCTACTCTTTGTCGTGGTGCACAGTCTTCTCATTGCGGTGGCTTCTCTTTTGTTGTGGAGCACGGGCTCTAGGTGCACAAGCTTCAGTAGTTGTGGCACCTGAGCTCAGTAGTTGTGGCTCACGGGCTGTAGAGCACAGGCTCAGTAGTTGTGGCGCATGGGCTTAGTTGCTCTGCAGCATGTGGGATCTTCCCAGACCAGGGCTCGAACCCGTGCCCCTTGCATTGGCAGGCGGATTCTTAACCACTGTGCCACCAGGGAAGCCCAATCCATGTATATTTAAAAGCAATGTGTATTCTGCAGTTTGGGGGTACAGTGTAGTATGTGTGACTATTAGGTCACATATACAAATTGTGTTTTTCAAATCTTGTGTACCCTTATAAATTATTTTGTCTGATGTACATGAAAAAGATATGTTAAAATCTCTCTGATTTTATTTTTAATCCTCTATTTTTTTGTCAATATTTGTTTAATATATAATTTTGGGCTATGTTATTAGGTACATAAAATGTAGAATTATTATCTTTTACTAAAGAACTCAAACTTTTATCATTTTGAAGCATACCTATTTCTAATAATGGTTTTTGCCTTAAAGTCTCCTATGCTTGATGCAAATATGGTTTATATGCTACGGTTTATGCATTTTCTTTTTATATATAAAATCCCCAAATATATTATCATATACTTAAAAGCCCCTAATATATTATTATAACTATTGTTATATTCAGTTAATCAAAATTCATTTAGATTTATACACATTTGTCCTTTTTATCGTTCTTTATTCCTTCCTGCATCTTTGAGCTCCCATCTGGGAGCTGAATACAGCCTTTAGTATTTTCTTTAAAGTAGGTGGTTGGTGAAACACTCTCTACATTCCCCCCCCCACCCCACTACAACACGAAAAGTGTCTTTTGTTCACTTCATTATTGAAGGGTAGCTTGTAGGGAACTCTAGATTTACAGTTATATTCTTTCAGCACTTTGAAGCTACCATTTCATTTTCTTCTGGCTTCCCTCAATTCTTTTGAGAGATGAGCTATTAGTCTAATATTTGCTCCTTTGAAGTTAATCTTTTTTTCTCTCAGTTTTCTTTTAATATTCTCTCTTTAACTTTAATTTTCAACATTTTTACTATGATGTGCCACAGTGTGCTTTTGTTTTTATATATCTTGCTTTAGGTTCGGAGAACTACTTGAATCTATGACTTTTGTCAATTTGGGGAAAGTCTCAGCCATTGTCTTCTCAAGTACTGCTTCTTTCTCATTCCCTCTTCCCTCCCTTCTAGAGACTTTCTCACTAACTTTCTGGTCAGACCTGAATGGATCCCTGGCAACCTATTTGACCCCATCACCTGCCATACTCTAACTACCTTGCTCTTTTTCTAATAAGCCAGCATACTGCTGCCTCAAGACTTTTGAAGATATTGCTTCCTTAGCCTGGAACGCTTTTCCAGACATGTCCAAGACTCATTCCCTTACATGATTCAGGTCTCTGCTCAAATGTGGTCTTATCAGAGAGGCTTTCCCTGACCACGTTTTCAAAATTATTACCCAGACTCCTCCTCTTCTACTCACACTGTGCTCTAACCCTTTACCTAGTTTATGTTTCTTCATAACACTTATTAAATATGACACGTCATATATTTAATATGTATTTGCTTATTCTCTGTCACCTTTCATTAGAATATAAACTCCATGAGGGAGGAGACTTCTTTGCTCACAGCTATATCCCAATCCCTGGAATTAGTATCTGGAGCAGAGTTAGGTGCTCAATAAATATGTATGGGATGAATGAATGACTAATAGATGATGGATATAGGAAGATAGAGTTCTCTATAGAAAGTGAAGAAAGCAGACAAGGAGAAATAAGCTAAGCAAGGATTTTAATTTTTATAATCTATACTTTGTTCTTTTGCATGTAAAGATAGTATCTTTGATCACATTTCTTTCCATGATTCTTACCTAAAAGAGTAAAATGAAATACTAATATGTTCAAAAGCATTGCTTTCATTAGTTTAAATTAACTGGCATCTCAGCATTTAGTTTAAACACGTACTCCATAAATTTTTAAAGACTTTTAATTTAAAAAATATTAAACCTACTGCATTAGTTAGCTTGGACTGCCATAACAAAATACCATAGACCAGGTGGCTTAAACAACAGAGAATTATTTTCTTACGGTTCTGGAAGCTAGAAATCCAAGATCTGGGTGCCAGCATGGTCAGGTTCTGGTGAGGACTGTTCTCCTGGCTTACAGATGGCTCTCTTCTTACAGTGTTCTCATATGGCCTAGAGAGCGAGCTCTGGTGTCTCTTTCTTCTCTTGTAAGGGCACTAATCCCATCATTAGGGACCCAGCTCATGACCTCATCTCAACCTAATGATCTCCTAGAGGCCCCATCTCCAAATACTATCACATTGGAGTTAGGGCTTCAACATACAAATTTTGGGAGTGTACAATTCAGTTCATAGTACCTACCAAATAATATGCGTTATTTTCCAGTGAATTAATGAATAGGTATATTTAAGACATTTCCAGTGTTTTTCATAGTGTGAAATTATTATGATTGGACATAAAATCTTATTCAATTACTTTTGCAAAATATTGTGAATGCTTATAAGTCAAAGGCTAAATTGGCCAGCACCTGGGTAATGCCTGGTTTATTTCATTTGTGGTTTGTAGGGATATCTATTTATTATGTAGCTATTTAGGGACTCACATGAATACATCATTTTTTTATGGGCAAAAAACCCTAACTCTGATTTTCTACATGTCTTTTGTACATTTATTTCCCTAAGTAAATCATAAATCCACCTCTAATGCCTAGACCTACACACAGCATGCAGGCATTATAGCTACTCAGAAAGAACCTGTCATGTAGGTCAAAGCTCCGTGGCTGGAGAACTGACTCCTCTAATAGTAATGATTTTGCCTCACCGGCACCTACAGTATTTTTCTAGCTTGCCTGAGGTCAGCATGTCTTCCCGATGTTCATGGATTATGCTGCTTTTCCAAGAATGTCTCAAAGGGATCCTGCTTGAAAGAAAAGATGCCATACTCTCACATTTCACTGCTTATAAAGAAAGCGAGAATGGCCTCTGTCTTGTGCGTTTAGTCAGCTTCAAAACAGAAATGGAACTGATAGTCATCAACCCAGAGTCTCCCCCACCGCCCACGTATTTTCTAGTCTATAATGAAGCTAATGAGGTAAATAAAATGAAGCTTCCTAGAAAAGTGAAGGAGGAGAGCATCCACCACCTCACTGCTCCTCCCATTCCTCACCCCTGAAATAGGATTGTTAGTATCTGCTATGATCTAGAGGACTATTTGGGGCTGTGCCATCTGTCCTCATTAGAAGCACTGAGCTCATAATGACTAAGAAGCTCCAGGGGGTTGTCTAAGCCACCAAGGTTAGAAAGGGGCGCAGCATTATCACAGCTGAGCTAAAATTTAATATGATTCTTACTTTACCACCTATGGCGACCTAAGAAGGTGAGATGGCAGACAAATATAGGAGCTTAGTCATAGCTCACCAAAAAGCCAAAAAGCTGTCTTCATGATGGAATAGGGAAGAAGAAACTGGTAAATATTTCTAAATGTCATATGTTTACATACGAATTTAGTTTTAGAATTCTTCTCTTGTGAGAACTATGTACTTTAAAAATAATCCCTAAATTTAAAGTATTTATATCAAAAATTGTACATATACTCACCAATTAAAAATTGGGAGTGTTCCCTAGAAGGAAGTGTAACCCCAGTGGTCCAGGGGCTGAGAATTCTGTCATTAGAGGTGGGGATTTCTTCTCAGAATGAAGTTAATGTGGTGTTCCTACCTGTGTGACCCCGTGGATGGTTGAGGGGGTCTGGGGTTATTCTTTTTTTCATTAAAAAAAAATTATTTATTTATTTATTTATTTATGGCTGTGTTGGGTCTTTGTTGCTGTGCGTGGGCTTTCTCTAGTTGTGGCAAGTGGGGGCTACTCTTCTTTGCGGTGCATGGGCTTCTCATTGTGGTGGCTTCTCTTGTTGTGGAGCATGGGCTCTAGGTGCACAGGCTTCAGTAGTTGTGGCTCATGGTGTCAGTAGTTGTGGCACACGGGCTCAGTAGTTGTGGCACATGGGCTCAGTAGTCATGGCTCGCGGGCTCTAGAGCGCAGGCTCAGTAGTTGTGGCGCACGGGCTTAGTTGCTCCGTGGCATGTGGGATCTTCCCGGACCAGGGCTCGAACCTGTGTCCCCTGCATTGGCAGGCAGATTCTTAAGCACTGCACCACCAGGGAAGCCCTAAAAATCTCATTATTGATTAAGTTAGATCTTTACAGATTAATACAGTTGAGTATCTTTCCATATGTTTATTGACCATCTGTATCTCTTCTATGAATTTCCTGTTATGTACTTTGTCCTTGTTGTGGTATTTTACGTTTTTGTTCTTGATTCGTAGGAGTTTTCACTTATTTTGGATAATAATTTTATCTATTATATATGTGGCAAATATTTCTCCCCAGTCTGTTGCTTGACTTTAATTTATTCGTTAGTATTATTACTTTAAGTTGCAGAAATTTAACATTTTTACCTAGTTATATCTGCTAGTGGGTGGAGTAACTGTGGGGAGTTAAAAGTTGGTGTGCACGTGAATACAGTCTTTTTGGACAATTCATGGTTAGGTAAGATGTTGGTCTGGGGTTATTCTAATGAAGGTGGGTAGGATTGAGCGTCTCCACAGAAGTGTTGGGGGAAAGGAATATCACCATATCTCAGTAGTATATTTTTAGAAACTAAATTTTAGATGAGGAATGAAGTCACAACCCTTGAACTAAGAAGAGAGAGAAAAACTCGGTATCAGTTGATTAATTTATGGTGAAAAACACACCTCATTCAGGAATCAGTCTACATGTGTACCAAAACATGGCAAGCAGAGAATCATAAAAGAAAATTGCCTTTTCCCAGAAAAGTAAAACTTGAAAACTTTTGTGGCCTAGAGAACTCACTCTCCTGTTCCAAAAAAGATATTTCTTTTTCTGACTAAAAACTTGAAAAAGTTGTCTCTCATCAGAGCTCCTGTAGCACACCTAAAGACATCAATACCTTTCTCATTCTCTAACTTTTTGTTTCCCCATTTTTATTGGTCCTCAGAAGTTTGTCGTTGCAGCATCCCCTGCCTCATCAATACCATAACAAGTGAAAATTCCCAAGACTGAGGCTTATATTACGAAGCTTGCAATTTAGACAAGCAGCTCTGAGATGAGCAGCCCTCCTGCACATGGAGTGAGGAACACAATGATGCAGGAGTGAGAAACCCTGAGGGCTAGACCTAGGGCTATTATTACCAAGCAGCCTGTGTTTTTCCGGCTTCAGTGGCTTAGGCTGCAAAATAAGATCCCTTTTACTTTTGCCGTGGAACCCAGATCTAGCACTTTATTTTATTTTAGTAATTCTGGAAAGAAAACATTTAGGCCAAAGGGTTGCATTTCTGTTCTCATTGAGGTAAAGAGGTTTTGTACCTTTTTATTTTTCTTGGTAAAATCTTCCCTTTTAATCTGGTAGCCTTTATTTTTGTTCTTTTCTCTTCCTTTGGCTAGCTGGAGAGCAAGTGCCATAGACATGGCCCAAAGAATATATTCTTTGCACCCTTGGAGCAAGGAGTACCAGAGTGGAGCACCCTATCCCCTCTGGGCAAATGCCTGCGAGTAAAAACATTTTTAATTCAATCAGTTCAGTTATTATAAGCTGAATTAATCTGTAATTGTGGCATATCATGGGAAACTATTTATGACATAGGCCAGCTGACCCTTATCCAAGTTTCCATGGAAATAACAAGTATGTTCTTGGACTGTTCTAAAATTTCCAGCTGCTTTAAATGTGATATTGAAGCTAAGAAAGAAACCTTCTATTAATAAAATGTATTTGAAATGTGTTCTCAGGTGCTCAAGAGGTAGGCCTAACTTGAAAAAAACTGACTGAAAAGATTCAAGGTGCAATAACCATGGGCTTTCCCTCAAACTTCTTTAATTGAAACCTCTGATATTATTGTGTTGTTTCTATCTGAAGTCAAATGGGGGAAGAGATTGCAAAAAAGTTTTGTGGTTTTGTATTTTTTCCTCTATGAGATAGAGACTTACCTATGTCAGGAGAAGAAGAAGTATTCATAGTTTTCTCTTGAATGATCAAATAAAGTTTTTGTTCAAGAGATAAACCATATTCCATAATACCAGATTTATTAATCAAATGTATTGCTGTTAAGAGTGTGAAAATGTTTCAGATGAAATGATAGTATATGGGAGAAATTACCTATGTGTTTATAACAGGCCTAACAAAAGTGCAGACACCATGACTACATTGCATGCTTGGTGAAGGTAACGGCAGGTTTGCCGTATTCATAATATTTGAGTTAACCTGTGCAAATCCATGCACACCACTATAGAAACGACTTTCACAGTGAGGTCACTGCTGTCTGCAGCAATTACAGCAGAGCATCAAACAGGATGGAAACCACCAGGTTTGGCAAACAGGATATGCTTACAGAATTTAGTAATCCTGAGGTGACCCAGCCCATCACTGATATCCCTGAGACAACTGCAGGCTTGTCTACTCATTTTGATTTCCTCCATTAAAATGGAAAATAGGATTGTATTTGACATATACTTGGTGCTTTAGGTAAAGTATACAGTCATCTCTCAGTACTCGAATGGGATTGGCTCCAGGACCACCCCCCTCCCCCATGGATACCAAACTCCAAGGATGCTCAAGACACTTATATAAAATGGTGTAGTGTTTGCATATAATCTATGAGCGTCCTCCTGTATACTTTAGGTCATCTCTGCATTACTTATAATACCTATTACAATGTAAATGCTATGTAAATAGTTGCTGGCATGTGGCAAATTCAAGTTTTGCTTTTTGGAACTTCCTGGAATTAAAAAAATATATATTTTTTCAATCTGTGATTGGCTGAATCTTTGGATGTCAAACTCATGGATACGGACAGCCAACTGTATAATCCAGTTAGCTTCCTTCTTTGGCAAATCCCTGAATCAGTGATTTGCAGACCTTTAGTATATATCCTTTCTCACCATTCTAAAATTTGCTTGTTATGAATTTATGTATTTCCAGTTTGTGATTTTTCTTTTGACTTTCTTATGGATTTTATTTTTACCATGTAGATTAAAAACTTTTTTCAAGTAGTTGTATTTATCAATATTTTCCTTTATGCCTCCAGATTTTAAATAATAGAAAGGCCTCGCCACTCCAAGTTAATAAAGAAGTTCTCCTTTGTGTTCTTATAGTATTTTTACGATTTTGTATTTTTAAAATTTAAATCTTTGCTCCTGTGGAATTTACCTGGTGTACAGCATGAGGCATGAATCCAACTTAATTTTATTAAAAATGTCTCTCCAGTTGTCTAGACAATTTTTTGAGTTGTCCATCTTTTCCTCACTTTCAGATGCCATGTTTATCATGCCATGTTTATACACCAAATTCTGTATGCATTGGGGTCTATTTCTAGACTTCCTGTTCCATCCTATTGATTCATTTGTTTATTCTTGTGTCAGTACTACACTTTTAATTATTGTAGCTTTATATTATAATAAGTGTTAGAAATAGCCCCCTTCATTTGTATTTATTTTTGGAGGCTTCATTGACATTCTTTATTTATTTATTTTTTTTTTTTGCGGTACGCGGGCCTCTCACTGTTGTGGCCTCTCCCGTTGCGGAGCACAGGCTCCAGACGCGCAGGCTCAGCGGCCATGGCTCACGGGCCCAGCCGCTCCGCGGCATGTGGGATCTTCCCGGACCGGGGCACGAACCCGTGTCCCCTGCATCGGCAGGAGGACTCTCAACCACTGCGCCACCGGGGAAGCTGACTTTTTTTTTTTTTAATGTATTTTGGAATTTGCTTGTCTCTCCTCCACCCCTTCCTCAAGTTTTGGCCTTGTTATTGTAATTACAATACATTTCTAAGTTAGCTTAGGAAGAACAACTTTATGAGATTGAGACTTCCTAAGAACTTGGCATGCTGTTCACTTTGTCTCCTTCAGGAATGCTTTAAAATTGTATTCATAAATCTTACACATTTCTAAAGTTCTTTTTCTTAGATATTTCATCTTTCATTATTGCTATTGTAAATGGAGTCTTTCCCCATTTCACTTTAAACTCACTATGTTTGTTCATCTGAAATGCATTGATGTCTATATAGTAATTCTGTATCATGCTACCTTACTAAATTTTCTTGTTTACAGTACTTTTTCAGTTGAATATCTCAGGTTTTCCATAATGATTACAAATTGTGATAGTTTTTATTTCCTTCTCTGAATTTCTGTACTTCTAGTTTCTCTTATTAACTATATTGTCTAACATCCAGTACTGTTAAGTAATAGTGGTAACAAGTGAACATCCTTCTTTGTTCCTGACTTTAATGGGGATGCCTCTACTGTTTCCCCAGTAAGCTTGATGGTCACTTTAGGACCAGGGTATATTTTATCAAGCTAAGAAGGTGTCCATCTATTTCTTAAGTTTAAACATATTTCTAAATAATAAAGCCCCAGACGTGTGTATCTGCAGCCTCCCTAGCATGATAAGATCAAAGCTCTAAAAGGAAACTTAAGACTTTCTAGTCCACCTCACTCCCATCATGAGTAATAAACTCCAGTCACAGTAATAAATTCCAATTACTTCCCCCCAGAAGTCCCAAAATTACATTGGAAAACAAGCTGGAGCTAAAAATCATTGTATCTTAGGTCTCACACCAGTGTTCTTTTGGGTACACAAAATTAACACTGAAAACTTATGATTATTTTTCTCTTCCATTGTGCATTTTCCTTGAGATTTTCCCATTTTATCCCTTTCTTTTCATCACATTGTTGGGACTTCACATGTGCGGCTTGGCTCTACATTCTTCCCCACTGCTGAGAAGCCAAGTTTATGAAGGATTTTTAGACAGTGACATAATCCCTTCCCCACCCCGAAGACCTCTGCTGTTTGGTCTTCTTGGACAAAATGCATTGTCTTCCAAATACTGCCGGTTACTCCTGGAATTAAAGCCGAAAGCTTGCTGGAGCCACTTGAACACCTGAAAATATGCTTTAGCTGTGACAGTGCCTTTAGCAAAGGGATGTGAACCAACAGTAGATATGTCATAAATGCCATTGTGTCTTATATTCATTTGTGAGTGGTATTCAGATATCAAAAGAAATTAGGTCCTAATAGGTTTACAATCTTCAAAGGAAAAAAACAATTATATTATTAGTACTGTACTTCTGATTTTGATGTGTCATAACTTTAATAAACATAGAAATTAGTAAAACATTTTATATGCTAAGAAACTTTGTATACAAATGGGAAAAAGCCATTTGGCAAATTATGTTCTACTGTAAAACAAGATAGTATTTCTCTCCATGTATAGTTACTAGACTCTGGAGTCAGACCTGGGTTTGAGTCCTGGCTTTACCACTGTCTGGCTGACTGACTGAACACAAGTAACATAATCTCAATTGAGTCCTGTTTTCCTAATCTGCAAATGGAGTCAGGAATACCTTGCAGAGTTGTATAAGAAGAGAATAATGCACATGAAGTGCTTAGCACAGTGGTACCATGATGTAAGCCCTGAATAAATGAGAGCTATTATTAGTATAGCCTATTGTTAAGAGCCATAATACAGCCTGTTGTTTTTCTTTAAATTACATGAAGTTAGAGGTCAAGGAACGAATATCACAAGTTTTACTCAATTTGGATCTATAATTGCAAAACAGCTCAGTTATCGACATAGCCCTCTTTCTGAGACTTAGAACTAAGGTACTTGTAAGGATTTGACTGAAGTCTGCCCTGGCTCTTCTTTCTTGGGAATTATTTGGACAGGCATGGCAATTAACACTTACCTAAAACCTCAAGCCTAAAAATATGTTATTACCTTTTTTAAATTAGGTTTTCAGTAGCCAATTATTTTTTGACCATTTTCCACCGATAAGTGGAATAAACCACTACAGAAGACTAATATGATTCATACTCTACACATTTAGAGCTATAAAGGACTCAGGCATCTTTTACTTACACATTCATTAAGTAATTTTGGAGTGCCTAATTTGTACTAGATATAAAATATATATCCTTAAAGATATATAGATGAAAAAATAGATTCCATACTGTGAAGAAGCTTACAGTCTAGTATGGTGTCTAGAGAGGAACTTAAAAGCCACCTTTTATAATATATGCCTTCCTTAATATTCCTAACTTCGGGGTTGGGGGGCAGAATAGTCTTATTTTATGGTCCCATAGCACTCTATGCTTGCACTTATTTTAACATTTCTTACACTGTACATTGGCTCCCAAGCAAGAATGTAGGCTACTTGAAGACAGGAACTGTGTCTTACTCATCACAGAAGAAGATACCTAAACATGATCTTAAATAACTTAAAATTGAGAGACAAAGGCTTATCTACACTACTAACACATATAAAGAACTAACTTAAATATAAACTTGTATGAAATAAAATACTATGGGAAGTAGGAGGTTTTAGAGGTTATTTAGAGGAGATGGCATTTGAATTGAATTTAGAAGGAATGGTAGGATTTCCAAAGATAAGGAGGCGGGGAAGAGAATCCAAGATGAGGGAAAATCATGAGCAAAGGCACAGAGGCAAGACAGTGCGTGGGCTGCTTGAGGAATAGCAAGGACTCCAATGTGAGTAGATGCTGGCAAGAATGCTAGGGAGGGACTTGGCTGTAGCTGACCTTGAATGCAACAGTAGGGTGTTAGGACCTTCTTTTGCAGGCAGTGGTGTGTTGACAAGGATATTTTTACAAAAGGGATTAGATCACTTTGTCAGTAGTGTGAATGACGGGAAGAGAAAGATCAGATTCAGGAAGGGAAGCCTAGAGATTTTTAGTAATGTAGATAAGAGATGTTGAAGTAAAAATAGATATGGAAAGGAAGAGAGCAATTCTGGAAACATTGTGCAAAAGGACATGTCAAACCCTGATCTTAGAGTAAGAGTTGGAGATTCCAATTTGAGTCATTTTCTCAAAGGTGATGGCAGAAGCTCTGGAAGTGGCTACGGTCACCCAGGAAGAGCAGAGATAAAGTAAGCCAGGGGAGGCCACAGAACCTTGGGGAAAGCTTATATTTAAGGGCTAAGTAAATCTTCAGATTTAGAAGAAATGATGCTTCAAACTTGTTACTAAAAAGATGAGGAAAACTGTGTCTTTAGAATTAATCGGTTTGCCTAGTTTACAGCAGAGCCTTTTAGAACCCAGGTGCCCCAACTTATAACTCAGTGCACTATTAGTTTAATGCTCTAGACTCTAGTTTAATGCTAAATTTAAAAATCCCACCTACCACCTTTCCCATCCTCATCTATTTTGGTAAGACAGACTAAACTTGAATTTTAGACTCCTTTACATAAATCAAAGTATCCTGCATCTCTTATGCTTCTAGCTACCAATAGCAAAGAGAAAATTTTGCCATTGGAAAATTCAGGGCAAGCCATCCATATGGATGCCACTTAAAATTATAATGTGTGATGTGAATTGATAGTAAGAATTGTAAAAAGCCTAATTAAGTCTACCTTATGTTTCAAAGGCAATAAGTTAATCTTACATATCAGTACATGTTTTTATATCCTTTATGTTAAAAAAAAAACCCTGCTGCCATTTTCAACACTGAATTATCCTTATTGTCCCCAAATACCTTGTTACATACATAAATGGAAAGGTTTTGCTCAAATAAGCCAAACCAAATGATTTCTTTAGTTTTACAGAAGATTTTGTTGCTATTAATACTGCAGTCTTCTATGGCATGTGCCAAAGGTGTAGTTTGAAATTCTGTTTTTCACTCAGTGAAATATTTATACCTCAAAGAGGGAGGGCTAAAAAGAAAGGATATGAAACTTTGATGCAGACCATCTTAAGAAGCAAGAATGTGATGGGGTCATCTCAGAAATAGCATCATCCTTGCTGAACAACAGAACTAAATAATATTTGGCTTTTATCATTTATTTAGCTGGAAGAGCTAAGCTTTGAAAATGAACCATCACAAACCATAATTAAACTGTTTACAACTCAACTCTGATAAAAGTCAGTTGATAAAAAGAGCAGGAACAATATAAATACTAAAGCTTGATGGCCCATACCTAGATAAAAATTCCCCGCCCCCCAGGAAATGGATTTTAACCATTTGTGGTATAGTAAATGATCCTATTAGAATTCTAATATATGGACCTACAGCCTACCCCCGAAAAACCTGAAACATACTTTTAAATTGGCCAGTCATTTCCTAGCATTGAAGTTCCAGAAAGATGGTGGGTTTTGTTGTTGTTTTATTTTTCTTTGCTTACTTTGGGTTTCTTTTTAATTTTTGTTTTTCTTAAGCAAGCATATTTTATTAAATATACATATAGAAAAATATGTTTCACAAATGTACAACTCAGTGAAGTGTCGCAAATTGAATACACCCATGTATGTAGCACCCAGATCAAGACAGACATCCCCAGCCCTTCAGAATCCACCATCATCCTCCCTTCCAGCCAGTAGGTACCGCCCCCACCCCACAACTGTTGGCAGACAATTATCATGGGTCTCTGATACTTCTGCACATCTTGTGAGCAGAGATACCACCTGCCTTTGTTCAGAGTACCCTTTCAAGTTTATTTGAATAGCCTTGCAAGACAAGAGTGTTTTTCTCCAGAGAAAAGGGCAGTTTTGCTTAAGTCTTGAAAAAATAGAGATTGTGTCTCTTATTATTGTCTTTTATTATACTGTTTAGTATGTTAAAGATGTCTCCCTTCAAAGCAAAGGGTAGGCATGTTTACTTCCCATTATAAAACTGAGGTTACCTAAACTCAGGGTTCCTCTCCTGTAATGCAACCCAGCGTGTGTGCAGGTGTCACCTGGCTTTCTTCATGTTGCATAATTAGGAAGCAGGGCTCAAGAAGTTGCTGCAATACTGACACTGGCTATTGAGTTGTAAGGTTCTTTGTCTCTTGACTCAGCAGCTGTTAACTAGGCAGGGAACATAATAGTTTGTAAGCAGGGCAAAATCTCAGACTCTTCACTGTTCTTGGTAGTAATCACTATTCCAACTTCTACCACCATAGATTAGTTTTACCTGTTCTTAAAATTCATATATAAATGGAATTACACAGCATGTCCTCTTGTGACTGGCTTCCTTCATCCAACCTCATGTTTGTGAGATTCATTCACATTATTGCACGTAGGCATAGTTTTTTATTTCTCATAGTATTCCGTTGTGTGAGTATTTCAAAACTTACTTTTTCTACTGTTGATAGATGCTGGTGCAGTTCCTGCTCTTAGAATTGGGCTGTTATAAACACTTTTATGCATGTCTTTGTGAATATATGCAGTGCATGTATTTCTGTTGGGTATATTCCCAGAACTGGATCAGAGGGTGTGCATAGATACTGCCAAACAATTTTCTAAAGTATCTGTACTAAGCTACTCTTCCACTAGAAGTGTATGAGCATTCTTGTTTCTCTGTGTATTTCTCCACCCTTGTTATTTTTCATCCTTTTAGTTTAGTTTTGTTTACGTGCGTTTATTTTACCAAGGTGCACATAAGGAAAGATAAATATGCCAATGGTACACTTCCAATTTTACAAAGCAATCTCACAAGTATTTTTGCCATTTAGGAAAAGAGATACATCAATTATTAAGTTGTTACCAGGGTGAATTGTCAGGACAATCAGAGCCACAATTTTTTTGTAGGTTATTTTTCCATAAAGACAACAGTTTCCAAAGTCTTCAGAGTCTGATAAGACCAAGTTATTCAAATTATACTTCTAAAGATACAGTTTTAACAGAAACGGGTTGAAAACTGTGTGAATATTCACAAAAGTCTCCATATTGTACCAGAAAGAAATTAACATTCTCCCAAATGTTCCCAACTAAAAGCAAAAGAAAATCTATACAACCACATCTTGCCAGTAAACAGAAACAGAGAAAGTAATAAGGTTTTACTAAATACTAGTAAAATTAAGGGCATGGTATTAATTTTCTACATAAAACACACAAAGTTGCATTGTTTGTATTTCTTTAAAAAAAATCATCTTTTGGCAACATAGCACTTCAACCACCTTCAATTCTCCCATCCCAATCCTGAGAAAAGTACTTCTCCTCCTATCACCACTAACAAGAGAAGGTATCCCTTCCTTGCAGGCTCTGTCAATCCTGTGTTTATTCTAGGCCCATATTTCCCCTGGCTCATTTCTGCCTCTGGCCGTCTGTTCAGTTTTCCTTCTCAGGGCGGGCATCCATCACAATCTCTTTAGTTCTTCCATCCATTCATTCCATGTATGTCTTTCTTTAAACCAACTAGGCATTGCTATAGATGGGTGAGGGCTGGGAAGAAGGCAGAGAGGGACTGAAAGCTCTGATAGTCTCCTTGACAGGACCATCTCTCTGCCTCTGGAAATGATAAACAGCCAAGTTAAACCGAAAAGCCTGCTTCTGCAGATGCTTCTGAGCTACCACTTTTTAAAAAGAGATAGAAGTGATATGAGAAATAGAAGAGAAACTGTACACCTACCCTGGTGCTGCTGGCACTTCTTCATATTCAGGATGAGCAAGGGAGACAAAAGTACCTTTTTTTTTTTTTTTTGCGGTACGCGGGCCTCTCACTGTTGTGGCCTCTCCCGTTGCGGAGCACAGCCTCCGGACGCACAGGCTCAGCCGCTCCGCGGCATGTGGGATCTTCTCGGAGCGGGGCACGAACCCGTGTCCCCTGCATCGGCAGGCGGACTCTCAACCACTGCGCCACCCGAGAAGCCCCAAAAGTACCTAACTTTTGTATGGCTTCACTGGTTGAGGCTGAGAAAGCCTGGTACTTAGCAAGGACACCATCATTATCCTTGCCATGCAAATAGGGTCTAACTCGTCACCTCAACCACTTGCCTGACAGTCAGTAGGGTTCCTGAGTGATGGTGAGGAATTGAGGTCTTTTAGGGGAGAAATAGAAAGGTCTTTAATATGATGGCAGGAAGCCTGGGTCTACCACCAGTTCTGAAGATCCTTGTTGACCAAAAACCAGAAAGTGGAGCTGACAGTGGTCTAGAAAATGTTCATCCAGCAGGTGGCAGCCTAAGGGGGTGGGTGTAGCCAGTAGCAGGCAGCATTAGGTGATCAGAGAAGCAGGAAGAGCAACGGAGTTGCATAAACCAGAGAACAAGCAGCCCCCTTCTCTCTCTTGACTTTATTAATGCCCAGCAATTGTCCACAGGCCACGTGCAGAGCCCAATGAGTAAAACAGCTCTTAAAAGTAGCTGGAGGGCTTCCCTGGTGGTGCAGTGGTTGAGAGTCCACCTGCCGATGTAGGGGACACGGGTTCGTGCCCCGGTCCGGGAAGATCCCACATGCCGCAGAGCAGCTGGTCCCGTGAGCCATGGCCAATGAGCCTGCGCGTCTGGAGCCTGTGCTCCGCAACGGCAGAGCCACAACAGTGAGGGGCCCGCTTACCGCAAAAAAAAAAAAAAAAAAAAAAGGCTGGAAATCCAGATGGTAGTAACTAGACCAGAAGCCTTGGGAGCAAACAGGGTCCAAGCAGTGCAGACAAAGGCAGTGCCATCTGTAGCATCATTTATTTGGCTTAGAAGAGTGTGAACTACCACCATGCAGCATGTGATATTAATGCACAACAGCATGCCACGGGGAAGTGAAGCAGCATAGCCACGAAGGTCTCAATCTGGAAAGCTGAGAGAGCTGGATGTCCAGTGGAGGGAAGGTGCAGAAAGGTGAGCACAAAATCGGTCAAAGGCATACCCTTGCTGTTGCTAAGGCCTAGGTCTGGCAGGAGGTGGTAGGGGACCTGTGTGGGAGTATTTCCAAGAGCAAAGGTTAACCAGATTGGAACCCAAAGGGCCTGGGTATCTCCACTGGCTCCCTTGTCTGGAGAAGTCTAGCCCTATGGGCTCCTTCATCCCGGAAGTACTATTGCAGTGGATTTGGCCAGAGGTCCTCTTTGATAATCTCAGCAATCCTGTCAGACTCTGGAAGGCTGTGGTCTGAGAACCAGGCAAAGAAGCTGCACATGAGGTCTTGGTTCCTAGGAAGAAAGGCCTGGGGTTCATGGCCTGGGTGCCATATGATCGGAGTGGAAAGAAACACCACGTGCCCCGAGGATCTGACCTCGTATTCCTTCACAATCCAGTTGTTTCTTCGAAAGAAGAATTATGGGTTTCTTCGAAAGAAGAACTTGAACTTGCACCCCATCCTAGGATGTCTGAGTTCCTTCACCTTATAATTCGCTACGTACCTGAACATCTCTGCACCTCTGCCTCTAATCAGGGCAGATAGCTGTGGGTGGTTCCGAACGGTAGTGACTCAGAAGCCCAGGGTGTACCTCCACTGCAGGTAGTGTTGACACATGCGCCCAAAATTGCACCCGAACTGGAGGAAGGCCCGGTCAGCCTGAGGGTGTGCAGTTCCAGCTGGATGGCCTCCAGGGGATTCAGGTGGAGACCCTCACTCTGGGCCGGGGCCTTGCCTTGTCCTTCGCCTCGTTTACCCCTCTGTGCTCCTCCACCACTTGCATTTCCTCAGCCACTGGCTTTTCCTCCACTTCAATCCTCTCCTCCTTGTCCACTGCTTCTGAGAAGATGGTGCCCCTTTCAGTCTTCGCTTCCGCGGCCTTCGCCCCAGTCATCATCAGCTCAGACTCTTACCGCTCTGTGCCACAGGTTTCTAGGGCCTTCTCCCCACCAGTTTCACACTGAAAGCCATTTTTCAGGCTGCTGTCTGCTGCCGCAGTGGCAGAGGCTGCTTCCACACCCTCCCCAGGTGGCACGACCTCCTCCCGCCCCGCTTCGGCCGCTCCATGGTCGCGACCCCCAGCGACTGGGATCTGGGGAGTAGGTCCGCAGCCCGTGGCGCCCTCTGGGTGCGCCCCCTCCACCGGAAGCTGGGGCGGTGGGAGTGCTTTGATCTCCAAGCTGCCCTCACTCATCTCCACCATCACCTCATCCTCTTGCTTTCTTCTAGAAGCTTCTGACCCTGCTGTGGGTCCACGTCGCCCAGGACATGGTCGGGAGTAGTGAGGTTGCGGGTTTGGGGGAGAGGGATCCCCTGGCCCCATTAGGGACGCTTATGTTGGTAGCAGCCTGACCAGCTGTTTGTTGGCATCTGTTTTCCTAATCAAAGACTTACTCATGCAAACCAGCCCATTGTGCAGCCCACCCTTCAATTTCCCGATACTCACCCCTCAGTCTCTAGGCACCTGCTCTCGGTCTCATAGAGTCTATTTTTGTGGCTTCTGCCATCCCTTTTATTCGGATTTTTCTGGTGTATGTGTGATGGTGTTACATAGTGGTTTTAATTTGCATTTACCCAGTGTCTAAGAAATTGGAAAGCTTTTCATGTGGTTTTGATTTTGCCATTTGGATATTCTCTTTTTGTGAAGTATCCGAGTCTTCTCCCCATTGCGTGTTCTATATTTTTCATGTTGATTTGTAGGAATGCATTATACGTGCTAGATACGAGTCCTTTTTCAGATTTGTGTATTGCAAATATCCTCTCCCTCCGTGAGTAGCTTTTTCACTATCTTGATGCCTTTTAATGAACAAAAGTTTTGAATCTTCATATATTCCAATTTATCATTTTCCCCTTTAGTTAGTGCTTTTTGTGTCCTGTTTAAGAAATCTTGCCTTTCTAACATCGTTCACATTTATATCTGCAATCCATTTGGAGTTGCTTTTTGTGAATGGTATGAGGGGAGTCAAGATTCATTTTTCCTCCCATATGATTATCTGATTGACCAAGCAGTATTTATTGAAGAGACCATCCTTTCCCCATGCATAGGTTTTTAGATGTTTCCATTAAAAGTGACGTATGTCATTGGCCGGAGCTAGTCAGATGGCCTTGCCTAGCTTCAAGGGGTCAGGGAAATATAATCCTCCCCTGGGATTGGAAGGTGAAGGAAACTGGAAATATTTGTGAGCACTGTGTCGCTTACTCATCACAGACTGTAACTTGAGTAGTGCGTACAAGACCAGTAGAGTTAAGCCAAAGAAAGTAGAGAAGAGGTAATGATGAATAGAAGAG
Organism: Neophocaena asiaeorientalis asiaeorientalis; assembly: GCF_003031525.2. NCBI lineage: Eukaryota > Metazoa > Chordata > Mammalia > Artiodactyla > Phocoenidae > Neophocaena > Neophocaena asiaeorientalis. The sequence goes on along the minus strand of NW_020173955.1, from coordinate 9,579,180 downwards.
GAGAAATTAATGAAAGACGATAGAGAGTATCAAGCAAAGATTAATAATAAAAGGAAAGAGAATAAATAATATTTGGAATGAAAAATACAGTCACAGTAGTGATTTAAGGAAATATAAGAGAACATGTTGGACAGACTTGTGCCAGTACATTTTCTTTTCTTTTTTTAAAAAATTTTTATTGGAGTGTAGTTGATTTACAACGTTGTGTTAGTTTCAGGTGTATGGCAAAGTGAATCAGTTATATATATATATCCACTTTTTTTTTTTTAGATTATTTTCCCATATAGGCCATTACAGAGTATTGAGTAGAGTTCCCTGTGCTATACAGCAGGTTCTTATTAGTTATCTACTATTTTATATATAGTAGTGTGTATATGTCAGTCCCAATGCTGGTACATTTTCAAACTTGGATGAAATATATGAATTCATGGAAATGTATAACTCATCAACACTGAAATGCAGTGAAAGGCCTAAATAGACATAGAAATAATAAATAGAATCAAGAATTTAAAAAGAATCTTTCTACAAAGTTAGCATGAGGCTAAATGATTTTGAGACAGATACTACCTAACCTTCAAGGAACATATAATCTATTTCTTTTCTTTATTAAACATTCAACACATATTTACTGTGTGCCTGTAGCATGCCTACTACTGTTCTAGGCCCTTAGGATACATTGTTAAACAGAACAAAGATCTCTTCCCTCTTGGAGTTTCTAGCAGAGGAGAAAGACAATAAATAATAATGATAAAAAGTAAATGAAACATATTAGAAAGTGATAAGTGCTATAGATAAAACAATAGGTAGAGGTGAGTAAGGGGATTGAGAATCCTGGGGGTAGGGAGTGGGGAGCAGATTGTAGTTTTAAATAGGGTAAGCAGAGGAAACTTCATTGAAAAGATAAAATTTTGGCAAAGATTCAAATAAGATGAGGGATTTAGCTAAGTGGATATTCTGAAGAAGAGCATTCTAGGAAGAGAGAAGAGCTAAGCAGAGGCCCTAGGACAGGAGCATGCTTAGGGTGTTCAAGGAATAAAAAGGAGATCAGTGTGACTGGAACAAGGTGAATGAGAGAGGCCAGATCAAGTAGGATCGTACATGATATTGTAAGAAGTTTGGCTTTTATTCGTAGTGAAATGGGAAACCACTACAGGATTTTGAACAGAGGACTCAAAATGTGATTCATGTTTTGCATGGATCACTCTGGCTCCTGGGTGAAGAGTAGACTGTGTGGGGCCAGTGGTAGATGCAGGGAGATCTTTTAGGAGTCTATCAAAGTAATACAGGTGAAAGATGATATTTCTTAGACCAGGTGGTAGCAGTGGAGGTGGATAGTGGTTACAGTATGATGGTAGAGCCAGCATGATTTCATGGTGAATTGGATGCGGGGTATAAGAGAAGGAAAGAAGTCAAGGATGACTCTGTGGATTTTGACCTGAGCAGCTGATAGGATGGAGTTGCCAGAAGCAGAGATAGGGAAGGTTATGAGAGAGCAGACCTTTGCAGGAAAATCAGAAGTTTGCTTTTGGACATGTTAAGTTTGAGATGACTGTTGGACAACAGAGTTGAGATACCAAGTGGGTATTAGGACTTTGGAGCACAGGAGAGGTCTGGGATGGGGATACATATTTGGAAATAATCAGCATACATGATATTTAAAGCTGTAGTTAGAGCTTGCTGAAATCACCAAGGATGTGAGCAGCGATAGACCAAGCCCTGAGGCCTCCAAAATTACAAGGTCAGGGAGAAGAGGAAGAACCAGTAAGAGACTAAGGAAAGACCAGTGAAGTAGGAGGGAATCTGAAAATGTGCAGTACGCTGAAAGCCAAATGTATAAAGGAAAGTGTTCAACTGTGTGATGTGGTGCTGACAGGCCAGGTAAAACGAGAGTTGACCAATGGATTTTACAACAAAAGTGATAGAGGTCAGAATAGGTTTTAAAGGGAATGGGAGGAAGGAAATTGGAGACAGTGAATATTGATAATTCTGTTGAGGAATTTGCCAAAAAGGGAAATAAATGGAGTCATCACTTGACAAGACCACTTTTAGAGGAGTGGTAGGGTGACAGCTTGACTGTAATGGGTTTAAGAGAAAATCCATAAGGGAGAAAGTGAAAATAGCAAGTATATACGACTTGCCATTTTGCTCCAAAGAAATGGGATGGTGGCTGGTGGGGAGAGTGGGTCAAAGAAAACGTCTTTAAAATGGGAGAAAAAGATTGCAAATGATTCAGCAGGGGGCAAAAATTAATAATGTAGGAGAGAGAAAGGAGAATCATTGGAGGGATGTCCTTGAATAGGTGAAAGCAGATGGAATCTAGTGCCTATGTAGGGGGGAAGGAGTCAGCCTTCAATAGGAGCATGACAAGTTCACCTATGGGAACGAGAAGGCAAAGTATGAGGGTGTAGTTGCTGCTTGGTGGGTATAAGTGATGATGGAGTCTATGAAATTCTCTTCTCTTTGCTTCAGTGTTCTCGGTAAAGGAGAAAGCAAGATTCAACTCAAGTGAGAAAGTGGGAGTCTGGGGAGAGAGGGGTAGGAAATAGTTTTCTAGAGAATCAAAGAGTGACTGGATTACGACATATGGTATGATTGTCACACAGCATTAAGATCATGAATTTGAAGTGAGGCACCTCGGCATGGTTGTGAATTTCTCTTCAGCCACATTCATTTACAGGTGCAGCATGAGTAAGCAGAGTTGGATTTAGTCAGAGCTGAAGCAAGAAGGGCAAGAGAATGATTGTAATCTTGATCTTAGAATCTAAGCTAGAGGAGTAAAGGACGTATAGGGACGGGGGACAGTGAAAAGGTGGCCTGATCAATGGATTGGAAGACCCAGGGAATTGAAGGGTCCCTGGGTTTAAGTACCAGAGTGAGCTAGAAGGATGAGAGATAGTGGTCTGAGAGTGGACTGCAGGGAGTTGGTTAGAACCCTACTCCTCCATCCAACTTGGGCTCCAATGAGGCATATTGAGGACGAGGTCACTGCAGGGGAGGAGGTCAGTGTACCAGGAGGCCTGGGTGGGAAGGATCACCTGTGTGTATATTGAAATCGCTGAAAGATGAGAAAGTGAGAATAAGCCAGGAGCTAAAATCCTTGAGAAATGAGGGAGAAATGACATGAGAATAGCAAGAATGCAGGGTATTAGGTGATTTAAACTGATGCCAGGAGATTTAAAGCTGGGTCTGTATTCTAGGGCCACAATTAATTATATAACACCACCTCCTTTGGCTAAATTAGTTAGCCAAAAGGCAGACAAGTTTAGAATTTGATATTACTTAATGTCACAGAGCCTGTATTTTATTATTTTTTTCTTTCTCAAAGTGTGCAGAAGAAAGTCACACATATGTTAGGTGATCAAAAACAAGGAATGTATATGTTTTTGAAAATTGGAAAGTGAGTAGTGATAATACTCTTTGAGTTCAGTGCGAAATGTTATTCTCTTTTGGGGTCTTTCATTCTGCTTGTGCCCTAGAGTATGGACTAGAAACTACTGAGAAGAACAAAATACGATTTTAACTTTGGGCTTGAAACATTCTGGCTATAAAAGTGTTTTAAGGGGAGTAAGGAGAGCTAATACAAAATCTCAGAAATATCTAGTCAACCAGAGGCAGAAAGAGGGAAGGGGGAGGGAGAGAAAGAGAAAGAAAAAGGAAAGAAAAGAAGAAATATGAGTAAAGAAAGAAGATGGCTTTGGGGGAAGAGTACAGTTTAGCCACAAATCTGCACATCACAGAATTGTGAACGTTTAAATTCTCTGGGAAACAGAAACAGCATGATGTTTTAAAAGCTAAACTTAATAAAAGATGAATGAAGAGAGCCTGTGAATTGTATAGTTTTATTTTTCTTTGACTCCTCAAATATCATTCAGTTCTTACTTGTTTTGAAAGGAATCTCTCATTCTTGGCCTAAATTCTTTAAACAAGTGTGTTTGTTTGGTGACTTGCATACAGAAATACTGTTCTTTGGGCTAGGCCACCCAGTTTAGAAAGCTGAGGGCCTCTGTACTTAAGACTCAAAAGAATGTTGGTAGACAAGAGAAGGAGATGTACACTTTGTTAATTTCCTCTGTTTCCCATAGACCATTAAACTGTGTTTGAAAAGGAAATGGTAAAAAAGAAGCTTTGAGTGATTAACCAAGCAGCTTTATAGCTGCAGTCATCTCTATTGCCTCTTAGAAATAGCATATAAATATAGAAGTAGGGAGAAAATATTTGAGTTACCAGGGTGTGGGTAATGAGTTACTCTGGGAAAGTTAATAATTATGATTTAATCATTTTCTACCACTACAGCACTCATAGAGAGCAAATATACATTATTGTGCCTAATAAAACGTTAAGAGGCTGAGGTCTGTGTAGGGTGGCGGGTAGAGCCAGGTGACAGGGGTGACCAAATCAGCCAGGGATACACAGAGCCATCACAGAAATTCAAAATATAGGTCAAAACACTAAGTAGAATGTTTGTAATATCTAAATGTTAAACATACATAATCATTCTACCCTAATTGAGATAAAATTAATTTTTAAAAATAATGAAATTGATACTGTAGCAAATGAATAAAATTCAGTTAATCATGAAAAATCGAAATAATATTATTGGATCTTTTAAAAAATAGTGTGATCTTAAAAAACAAAGTTCATTGATGGTGTCATCATTGCAGTATGAGCATAGTTTGGGGTCAGAAATTTCCAGCAGCTTTAAAAACTCAGGCTCTACATTAGTAGCAGAATGGTGAACAGAGTTTTGCTCTAATTCTTAGTATTTTCTTCTTAGCTGTCATTTTAAAATAATTTCTCTTTTTGATCTTTTTTTCTTTAGAAACAGGAATATTTTTATGTTTTAGCACACTACACCCTCACTGCACCCTATGAACTAGCAGGTAGGAAAACTGAGGCACAGAAATTATAAGTAATTTGCTCATGGACACATAGAAAATCACAAAGTCAAGAAATGAACCCAGATAATCAGACTCCGAAGCTCTTCCTGTTAAACACTGCAGGGTACACTCTGAGCCTTTCTCAGCCTCAAGTCTCTCGTCTATAAAATATGGTCTATAATTCTTATTTCTCATGGTGGTTGCCACAATTAAATAAGATGTGGAGCTTGGGCAGGGGAGATGTTCTTTATCTGCTTCTGTATTGCTGTCTTTATCTGTTTCTGTATTGTTTGATTTGTTATAATGAGCATGAATTATTCATGTATTTTTAATCAAGAAAAAAAAATGTTAAGGCCTATAAGAGTGTCTGGCACAGAGAGGCACCCAATAAAGTCATTATTATGTCTGAGAGCAAAGTCAGAGTTTCCATTTGAATCAACAGGGATTTGTCATCTCTGGAAGCTTGGGTGCAAAGGGAAGAAATAAGATAGGGGAACAGCTAGAAGAGAATCCAGGGTAGAGGTTTTTACTTGCCAGTGAGAGGGGCTTGTTCATCTTAAAGTGAGGGTGGGAACGATTGGGAGGGAGAGCGCACTGGTTTAGGCAAGTGGGAATTAACCAATGGAGCAAAATTCCAAGGAATTTGGGGTTGGGGGAGTCCTAGAACTTTGGATGAATTAACTTAACTTTGCAGAAGATTAACAGTGACTTATTAGTCAATAAGGCCCATTTTCTAAGGTAACAAAAAATATCTATCATTTTGGAAAATGAGAAAGGAATTAAAAGAACTCTGGTGTTCTTTACTTATCTGCCTGGTTCTGGGGGATATGAGAATAGGTTTTCTGAAGAGGAGCCATCAGTTTATTTTTCCATTTGTGGATTACAATGGTAAAACGACTGTTGGCAAAAGAACATCTTTTCAAGCAGCTTCCCTTGGTGTAGGTCAGAGGGGCAACAAGAGGAGTTATTTCTGCAGCTGGAAAAAAGGTTCAGAGCTGTCTTCCTGGAGACAGCTCCCATTTCAGAGTCTAAAATAGATTTGAATTACTGTGCTATTGGGGAATCGGGGCCTATTCATTCTAAGCACATCTGTTGGTAACTGTTGAAATTCAAATAAATTCAAATAAAGTGCAAGTAATGCTCGTTTTACACTTATCGATTTCAAGGAGTGTTAAAAAACACATATACAGAAAACCTACACTCCAGTCACTGACACTGCTTAAGACACAACATGGAAAGCCTTGATTTTCTGCCAACCATAGTTCCTTTGAACCTGAGCCACCACATTTTAATTCCTTTAAAATGCTCCTTCCTCCCTACCTGAACTTTTCAACTGAGATTCATTTTCATTTCAAAAGTTTAAATATGAACTATATCAAACAGTTCTGTAGTTTGATTTTGATCATTCCACAGCTTTCAGTAGTGAAATGAGGAGGTTAGACTATTGAACTCATAAAGCCAGGATTGAATAAATGCATTTTTCTCTTTGTCTCCTCTCCAGTTTTAGTAAATAAAAAATTTCAGTTAGGTGCTGTGATTAAGGAAACTTGGTATATCTATTTATTTATATATGACTCCAGTCCATAAAGGATTCAAGGCATCTTTAAGCAGGCAAACACAGGACAGAAGAATAAGGGAAATTCCTTTTTTTCAATTAAGCCATGACTCTCTTATAAGGAAATTTGATCTATCAAATGTATACAAAGAAATAGAACCATTTTAAGGTTGTGAGTTTTAATTTTTTTCTTAATAGTTAAAATTTTGAATAGCGTTTCAAGTACCATATTTATGTCATTACCTTGGAGTTTACAGTGTTACAAGTAGATACCACACCAAGTATATTACATGAATTATCTCCTTTAGTTTAAACCTCATAATTACTCTATGAAGTAGTATTATTTCCATCTTATAGATAAAAGTATCCAAGGCCTTACAAATAAATAATTTGCCCAAAGTCACATAACGAGTCAGAATTCAAATCCATGTCTGTTATTTTGAGTTATTAACTCCTAATCTAAATTATGCCTTATACATGGGAGGCGGTGAAAGAGAAGATCAAAGACCATAAAAGTAAATAGAAATATATTAGAAATTACAGAAAAGAAATTTACATGTAAAAGGAGACATTTGTCTAAAGCCAGGCAAACTTTTACAGAAAGTATTATGGTAAAAATAAAGCATCAGGAAGGAAGAAGACAAACATGGTACCAACAGCCCAGAACAGGGCTCCACAGACAAAGGTGTGGCAAAATCACACACTCAGTTCTCAAGGTGTGTGCTTGCCTTCTCTAGTGCCTTTGGGAAATGTGAGTGCTCTCTGTAAGGTTCTGGAGGGTGAAAGATCCTTACTCTAGGAAACTTCATAACTTACCAGCTGGCACTAATATTTCTGGTTTCTTCTAACTCTTTGCTTTCATCTGTATGTTGAAAAATACAATCAATATTAGAGTCTGTTGTTTAATAACTAGTATTGTTCAACTGCTAGTATAGGGGTTTCCTGATTCCTTCCCAATCTTATTTACAGAAAAAATATCATCCATGATTCCACTATTCTTTGTCAATAGTGATTTTCATTTTTGCCTTTTTTTGATGTGCATGAGTAGAATTATTATTTGGCTCCCTTCCATCATTAAATAATAACATTTTTTCAGTTTTCATAATTATAATTCTAAGGGCTATATAATAGTCTACTGAATTGATATAGTATAATTATATTGGGCATTTTTTTGTTTGTTTCCAGTATTTTGCTATTATAAATATCCTTCCAAGAACTGATTAATGTATATAATTTAATTGTATTTCTTTATAAGTGAATTGTACGTTTATATCCTTTGACCATTTATCTCTTGAGGTTTTAAAATTTGTGAAAATTTGAGTTAGTTCTTTATGTATTATATATACACTACTTTTCTACCATGATCAATCCAAATGTTTCCCAATTATGTTTCCCTTCTTTTAATTTTGTTAGTTGTTTATGTTACAACCATTTTTTTACTTGATGTTTTTAAGCTATTTATTTTTTCCTTTGTGATTTTCATCACTGCCCTGAGCTTTACAAAGATACTATCCCTCTAAAGATTTCATTAATATTTGATTTTTCTTTTCTCATAGCTTTGCTAAGAATTAAAGCAAATATTTACTCTTTAATCCACGAGAGGCTTATTCTGGCAATGTGGTGTAAGAGCTGATCTAAATCACTTTTTGTTTTGTTTTGTGTTTGTTCACCAGTTACCCTGGCAATTATTAGAGTTTAATTAGGCAATTATTAAATAGAATGAGGCAGTTATTAAATAAATATTATTTTCCTTAATTTTATGATAGTTATATATTACATTTATTTCTGTATGTCCCACACTTCTGTATTTTAATCATTTAATTAATATACTTTGTTTTAGCGTTTCCTGGGAACTAGATCAGCAACATAACTTGTGGTTTCTTTGTTAGTGTAGAATTTTAATATTTAACAAATAGTAAATTTTACTTGGTGAAATTCATTTTCCTATATGATAACTGTATATATCTCAATTTGTTCATCTTGTTTTATATATTCTAATACACCTTTATAGTTTTATTTACATATAGCTCATAAGTCTTTATAATTTTCTTTATAACTGTCATGGGCAGTTCTGTTAAGTTTATCCATCCCCTTTTTTTTGAATGGAATTTCTTTCCTTTTTATTACGTTATTGAGCTGGTGGTTACCAGGATAAAGAAAGCCCCTAATTATGGTAAATTCATTATAAACCCGGTCACTTGGATAAACTCATGGGCTAATAAATTTAAACAGATTTCTTAGGATTTTTATACATGCAATGCTTTCTGCAAATAATCAGTTTTCTCTCTCCCTTTAGTGTATCATTCTATTGGCACAAAGCGAATACCCACTAAATGGCAGTTGCCGTTTCTGTATTAAAAAGAATATTAGGTGAGTCAGGAAACTTGAATCCTACTGTCAGTTCCTCAACTAAGAAAGCCATCTATGAAGCACCTTCTGTGGGTCAGGCACCATGCTAGGCACTTTACATAGTCCATCTTGCCTAAGGCTTAGAGTAAGCCTACAGAGTATATATACTATTAAATATCATAGGTAAGGGAACTGATAGGTAAGTTTAGCAGGTATAGAAGCCAAGGCTGGCCCATGCTAGGCCCCCAATAGCAATAAAAAATGGAACACGGAAGTGTCTAACTGTGGCAGTCTGTGCGTGAAAGGCCATGGGCCGATGGCTCTGGAGTCCTTGACCTGACAGGTTTCTTGATTCCCTGGGGACAGCACTGACCACTGAACTTTGGCCAAGGGTCTGAGGAACTAGGGAGACATGGAGAAGCTGCATCAGCTCACTTTCATCCTTATCTTGTACATACGCTTCACACTTCCTGCTTCCGGGTCACGCAGTAAACGCGAGTGAAAGCAGTCCTGAAGGAAGTCTGTGTTCCCCTTCTCACCAGCCTTTCAACCCAGATCAGCCTTTTGAGGTCTGGCTTAGCTCAGTGGGTTAACTAATTTGTCCAAGATTACCAGTGAGTGATGGGTAAGTGGCTTGCTCCACAGCCAGTGGTCTTGCAGTGTGGTTTGGACAGGTCATTTCACCTTTCTGCTATAATTCCCTCATCTGTATGATGAAAGAGTCAGATAAATAATCCAGTTCTGACAGGCAGACTGTTGGTGAATACACCTTATACGCTTCTTCAAGACTGCAAATTCCTCAGACTATACTTTCCACGTTCTTGAATCACTCATATTACTTTGCACATAAGAAATGCTCAGTGAATATTTGTTGATGCAGAATGAATGAATGAATTGATCAATCAATTGAAGAAAATAGTCTTAATGTTTTTCTTTTCTTTTTAAAAAAAAAAAATTTATTTATCATTTTGGCTGCACTGGATCTTAGTTGCGGCATGCGGAACCTAGTACCCCCGACCAGGGATTGAACCCAGGCCCCCTGCCTTGGGAGCACAGAGTCTTACCCACTGGACCACCAGGGAAGTCCCTCTTGATGCTCTTCTCACAAGAGATTTTCAATGCTAGAACACAGGATCCTGCAGGGGCCCCTAAAATCTCATTTCACATTTCAACTGTGGAATCTTTTATAAAGATAGCATTTGTCATGAGCCTTTTTATAAGAAGATGCTTAGCAGGGGTCAGCTTGTTTTCATCTGAAAAGAATAAAGAATTGAGGTTAGGAAAGCAGGAAGCCTAGAAAGGAGCCAGGTTTGGAGCTGTGGTAGGTAGACTTTCCTGTAACAAAGCTGTTTCGGCTGTTTTTATCTTTGTGCTGCTGTTCTAGCAACACTATGACAAAACTGTGACTATTCAAACTTAATAAAACTAGAGCCTGTCCAAAATCAATTCTGAGTAAATGATGAACTGTGGGGAGCATACCTTAACACCTCTGTTTGGGCATGCTGTAGAAAACTACCAAATCTTATGTCCTGTCTATAATTTAAACACACAGTGTTTTAAATGCACCCTTAGAAGATCTAATAAAATTACTTGCATATTATTTAATAGTGTGTTCTCTTTTTATGCCAAACAAATCCAAAGGAAGCTACCCAGCCCTCAGGAGGCATAGAATCTGTGGATTTTGTAATTACTGATTTTGAACTTAAAATCTCATTGAAGTCACTAGTTAATATTTCTAAATCTTTATATCTGAAAACTTCTGAGCATATATCCCAACAACCTTCCTGCCCCCTCTGCCATCCCCAGCCAAAGGTGGGAGGGAGGGAAGACCTGTACTGCCAATAGTTAACAAAGGTTATTTCTGGAATAAAAACTAGGATCTGCAGCATGCACGAGTGTCTGGTTTTGTCTCTTGAGCTTTACAAAGACCAGCATCATATTGAGACTATAAAACTATTGTTCTCTGAAACTAAAAGAAAAATCTAGGAAAATTAAGCATTTTTGTTGAAAATTACTGAAATGTCAAATTTTTAAAACTAAGTTGTTACATAAAAGGAAGCATATGGAGGAAAAGCTATAAGGAGTCAAACTGTTTTTTATGAGCCACAGTATTTGCAGGAAAAGAAAACATGACAGAGACCACACCAGTTTCTCTAACATGGATACAAAGGAGAATCACGTCATCAAAGCAGCAGGTTTGTGCTGCCACAGTAAAGATCATCGGTGGCGCTTTCCATATCCTTTAACTAAACCAAAATACCTGCATTCAGTTGCAACCTGAGAAACAGGCAATAAAGTCACAAATGTCTTTACTTTTAAAAAATATTTTTACCACTTTGTAATAGTGTTTAGTTTTATTGTCCCAGAACAGGAAAAGGAAAACATCGTGTTGATTAAATTTTGGTAATAACTTACTCATTATGGGCATAATTTTTACATCGTCAATGTTATTTCAGTTTGCAAGAAGAGGTACAGGGCTCGGTTACAGAAAATATCATGGCAACCTGAACTGAGATGGTTCTGAATTCTCTAGACTGTTTCAGGTTTCCTAATATTAAAGTTCTATGCAAGGTAAGGTATGAAAGAAGAAAAAAACCTCATCTAAACAAGCTTGCTCTTAATAAATACACTAATAAAGTTTATTTTGACCTTGAGTTAAAATGATCCAGCTCTACTGGATGACTCTGATGGGGCTGCTCTTTTGTATTTATTCAAGTTAAATTTCAGATAAGCCCTTGAATTGTGTGAGCTCAACTATATTCTCTAAAAGAGAGCCAGACTAATGTGAACCTGAATCCAAGTGTACTTTTCCAGTAACATCTGACTAGTTGGATCTCATCTGTCGTGTTATCTCACTATGTCACACTCCCAACCACAGGAAACTGAGGACTAGCTCTCACTAGGAGAAACTGATAGCTCTCAGAGTATGGATCAGCTTTGTAGGTATTTAACAATCCTCCTCCTAAGGAATACCAAGCTCTGAGAAATGATTAAGCAGATTTATAGAATCTAACATATTAAGCGAAATCCATTTAGGAGAATTTGGAATGTCAGCATGTGCTGTCTTATGATGAACATCCAAGCCCTGCCTGGTTTGCCTAACAGAGTATTTATAAGTTCCAGTTTAATGTAATTTCTTATTAGTTAATATTTAGTCAAACAATAAAATGCGACATTAAGCATATCCCTAACTATATTTAGTATAGTAGTTTACACAGCAATTGCTATGGGTTCTATATTTATGTATCATACATCTTTTTCTGGAAAAAAATTGAAGCTGGCTTAAATAGCTTACATGTTTGCCCTTTCTACCGTTAGGAGAGATTCCTTTAAAGAAATTATAAATGCCTTAGGTATACTCTTTTTAATATTTACTCCCTCTAATCATCCTCTGTGTGTACCTTGATTATTCATTCAGAAATACAGCTAGGTTCTCATCTTTTCAGAAAAAAATCCACATCCTTAGCAAGCTGTACAAGACCCTTCACCATCTAGCCATGGCCCCAGTAATCCATTTTCATCTGTAAGAATCTCCCACTCACAATGTCTGGTGTCTCCATGTTGTCAGTTTGGATATTTCAGCCACTATTTTCCTTTGTTAATAACACCTCATAAATATGTTAGTCTAACAGTTTTCAATATTATAAAACGTATTTATACACGGGTGAAAAATCACTTCTTGCATTACCACATTGGAGTTACTAAACCACTGAAAAGACTTATACCATTGGTAAAATATTACATAGTATTTAACTCTGGATGTCATTACCTCCCAGCAAGAGAAATTGCCAATAAAATTTCAACATTCATTGTAATGACTTTGACTTCGATCACAAAAGCCAAGTTTTATATTTCGACCTGTGTTCAGATTGTTCTTTCTCATAGGGGAGAGAAAAAAAAGAAGAAATGTTTTATTCCCTTAGGCATCTTTCAAACTCATTCATAATCTTTTATTAATTTTAAATTGATACATATTTATTGGAGAATTTGAAAACAAGCAAAGAAAAAACGAAAGGAAACTACCCATATTTCAGGAGATACCCACTATTACCACTTTTTATGTCTTTCAAATATTTTTCTGTCAGTATATTTTGTTTTACAAAACTGAGGTCATACTATATACTGCAAAACTATACCGTTTTGCAACTTGCTTTTAAAAAACTTAATACCATGTATGTTTTAAATTTTTATTTATTTATTTTTTGGCTGCGTTGGGTCTTTGTTGCTGCACACGGGCTTTCTCTAGTTGTGGCGAGCAGGGGCTACTCTTCGTTGTGGTGCGCGGGTTTCTCATTGCGGTGGCTTCTCTTGTTGCTGAGCACGGGCTCTAGGCGCGCAGGCTTTGGTAGTTGTGGCACATGGGCTCAGTAGTTGTGGTGGCTCACGGGCTTAGTTGCTCCATGGCATGTGGGATCTTCGCGGAACAGGGCTCAAACCCGTGTTCCCTGCATTGGCAGGCAGATTCTTAACCACTGTGCCACCAGGGCAGTCCCCAGAAAACTTAATACAATATTAAAAATGTCTTTATTGGTAAAAATTCATCTTCATAATTTTAACAGCTATCATTCCTTTATCTGGAAATACAGTAACTTATTTAACCAGTTCCCAATTATTGGACATTTAAATTGCCTGAACTATTTTCCTGTTACATACAATACAATGTACATCCTTGAGGCAAAATCTTTACGTACATCCTCAATGATACTTTAGGATAAATTTTTAGGAGTAGAATCACTGTCACATTTTTAAAAATAATTTTTATTGTAGTATAGTTGATTTACAATGTTGTGTTAGTTTCTGCTCTACAGCAAAGTAAGTTATACATATACATATATCCACGCTTTTTAAGATTCTTCTCCCATATAGGTTATTACAGAGAATTGAGTAGAGTTCCCTGTTCTATACAGTAGGTCCTTATTAGTTATCTATTTTATATATAGTAGTGTATATATATCAATCCCAGTCTCCCAGTTTATCCCCCCCTTTCCCCCCATAACCATAAGTCTGTTTTCTACATCTGTGACTCTATTTCTGTTTTGTAAATAAGTTCATTTGTAGCATAATTTTTTAGATTCCACATGTAAGCGATGTCATATGGTATTTGTCTTTCTCTGTCTGACTTACTTCACTCAGTATGACAATCTCTAGGTCCATCCGTGTGCTGCAAATGGCATTATTTCATTCTTTTTTATGGTTGAGTAATATTCCATTGTATATATGTACCACATCTTCTTTATCCATTTCTCTGCTGATTGACATTTAGGTTGCTTCCATGTCTTGGCTATTGTAAAGAGTGCTGCAATGAACATTGAAGTGCATGTATCTTTTCGAATTATGGTTTTCTCCGGATATACGCCCAGGAGTGGTATTGCTGGGTCATATAGTATTTCTATATTTAGTTTTTTGTGGGGTTTTTTTTGCGGTACGCGGGCCTCTCAGTGTTGTGGCCTCTCCCATTGCGGACGCACAGGCTCAGCGGCCATGGCTCAGGCGCCCAGCCGCTCCACGGCATGTGGGATCCTCCCGGACCGGGGCACGAACCCGCGTCCCCCGCATCGGCAGGCGGACTCTCAACCACTGCACCACCAGGGAAGCCCTATATTTAGTTTTTTAAGGAACCTCCATACTATTCTCCATAATGGTTGTACCAATTTACATTTCCACCAACATTGTAGGAGTGTTCCCTTTTCTCCACACCTTCTCCAGCATTTATTGTTTATAGATTTTTTGATGATGGCCAATCTGACCAGTGTGAGGCTGAATCACATTTTATTTATCTAATTAGGCAATGCATGATAGATGTACAAAAATTCAAAAGGAACAATAGGATATTCAGTGAAAAATAAGCCTTCCTCCTTGCCCTCCCTCCAGATATTCTTCTCCCTCCTGGAAGGCAGCTACTTTTAGTAGTTTTCATTTATTTTTGCAGAAATATTTAATGCATTTATAAGCTTTTACATATAAATCCTTCAGTGTGCATATTAAGAAATTGGTACAATGGTTTCACTAGTGAAATTTGCTTTATAATTTTATATGCTAGATAATCATAGGCACAAAACTTTCTACAATAAAGCAACATTGAGTTATTTCAGTTCTGTATTATCCCTTAATTTAGATTATACTTTTATATAATAAAATGTCATTTATCAACTACCGTTGTTAGTATTTTTATCTTCATGGTACACTTTTAAAACTTTTTATTATAGAAGGTTTCAAACACACCTGAAAGTAGAATAATACAATGAAGCCCCAAGTATCCAACTAGTATGCACATTTTAAGTCTTTTAATAAACAGTGCCAAGTTTTTCTCTATAAAAGTTTTTTACCAATTTATGCTCCTATCTACATATGAGATTTATATTATCTTCATTTTTGTACTGTTGAATTTTATAGCTGCTGCATCCAATGTTATAGGTATATGTTTTTAAGTAAGAGTAACTCGGTGGCAGGGATGGGAAATCTAGCACAGTAATGCCAGTCAACTTAGTGTCGCTTCCTGGTTCAGTGTGTTCGGAAGAATGATGAGAACAGATGCAGGATCTGTGGGGAAAAGTGCTAGGATTGATTAACAATGTCTACTACAGGGAAAGCGGGGAGGACTGTTGGCACTCGAGTCATATAGTTTGCTGATTCTGCTTTAGCTTATGAGCATAGCAGCATGCTTTTGTATCATTCTTTTGCTTAGTAGCCATAAAACCCAATTTGGCTTATTAAAAGGTGATGAGACATTTCTGTGTACCTATAGATTCCCCAATGCCTGCTGTCATATTGACAGGTTTTCTTAAAAATAAGCTGCTCTTTTTTTTTTTTGGCTGCGTTGGTTGGTCCTTGTTGGTCCTTGGTCCTTGTTGGTCCTTGTTGCTGCACATGGGCTTTCTCTAGTTGTGGCGAGCAGGGGCTACTCTTCGTTGTGGTGCAAGGGTCTCTCATCGCGGTGGCTTCTCTTGTTGTGGAGCATGGGCTCTAGGCGCGCGGGCTTCAGTAGTTGTGGCGCATAGGCTCAGTAGTTGTGGCTCACGAGTTGCTCCGTGGCATGTGGGATCTTCCCGGACCAGAGATCGAACCCTACATTGGCGGGAGGATTCTCAACCACTGCACCACGAGGGAAGTGCCATACGTTGCTCTTTTGAAATGAACTCAGTGATGTTGGAACACACGTAAAGAGCATGCTGCTGCACCATCATTAGGGGAGCAAGTGCAGGGGTTGTATTGTTAGAAGCAGGAAAGGATGACATTTGTCCAGTCACACAGCTTTACCTGGCTCCAAGCAGGAGCATGGATTTGTTGAAGTCTGTGGTGTGGTTTGTGGTCATGGAACAGAGAAGCTAACTGACCCACAGTGAATCAAACCCCAAATCTTATCATTTTAAATTCCATGTTCCCATTTACTGAGCTAACCAGCCACAACAAGAGTAAACTAAAAACCAACATAAAGTATATCAAGTATTTGAGAACTGCTTTTTCATAAACCAATGGATTGGTAAATCTGGAAGGCATCTTGGAGATTGTTTAGATCAGGCTTTGGCAAACTACATCCCAAGGGCCAAATACAGCCCACTGCCTGTTTTTGTAATTAGAGTCGTATTGTAATATAGCCAGGTCCATCGGTTTACATATTGTCTGTGGCTGCTTTTGCACTACAACAGCAGAGCTGAATAGTTGTGACAGACTATACTGACCACAAAGCCTGAAATATTTATTATCTGGCCCTTTATAGAAAAAAATTGGCAACCTCTTATTTAAACCAGACTTTTCATTTTAGAGATGTGGAGATTGGGAATCAAGTAGGTAACTTGAGAAAACAGCTGGCAGAATTCCCCAAATCCCCAACATCAGGATTCAGAGCTATCATCTCTTAAGATTTTGGTAAGATAGAGAGCATTTTTACATCTTCTGGAAGCCCTACTCTACCTTCTTAGGCAGGGCGTCACTCCCTTCTCCACTGCCTTTCAGGCTTACGCAATGAAGACAATGAGAACGCCCTCCTCTACTCATACAACACCTCACACATTCCTTAATCATTGCAGTTATCGTGCGGAATTGTAATCATTTGCTTTTCCCACTAAATTCTGAGTTCATCGGAGGCAGGGACCATGCCATATTTGTCTTTGTAGCCCAGGTTACAGAATAGATATCTAATAACTATGTGCTCAGTGGCTGGCATTTGCCACTTCATCTTCTGTGGCTATTTTAAGGTAAACTTCAACTATTGTGAAGATAAAATGCAAACATTGTGATTTATAATTGTCTATTCCTGACCAACACCCCCCACTGAGATCCATCAATAGGAGATGTCCAGGGCCAAATACTATGGATAGAAGGCAAAAGTCTCAAATATTTTCATTGTATTTGCTAAGAAATGGCCTCAGAGCCAGTCTTGACCTATATTCCTGGCAAACGGACAAGAGGCTGATGTAAATCAAGGACAATGAGGATGCAAAAGAGATGAAAGATTTTTAGAATCAATGGGACATTATGGTTGATTGTGCATGGATGCTGAGTGTCAGAGACTCTCTAGATTCTGTCAAATTTCAGAATGCAGGAGGAAGAGCACATTGGACGAGGGAGGTGTGAGTGGGAAGGGGGTATAGGGTGCGGGTGGAGGTAGATACGGTACAATCAAGTGGGGAGATTCAGTGGACAGTGGATTATATGAATCTGGAACTTTCATGCTAAGTCTAGGTTTAGATGAAATCATTCAAAGAGTAGATAGAGATTAAGAGAGGAGATTAGGAGCAGAAACCCAGAGATCACCAAAGTAAGGACTGAACACAGTAAGAGGAACCCCCACTGAGAAGGAACCCCTGGAGACGTAGGAGGAAGACAAAAGGTGGTGTCCTAGAAGCCTAGGTGGAGAGGAGAAATGCCAAGTAAAACTATTTTGAGGGGAAAAAAATATATGAAGCTTTGGATTTAGTGATTTGGAGGTGTCTGATAACCTTTTGTCTATCCGATCAATCCTTTCACACACTGGCAACTGGAAATATTTTGGAAGGAAAGGAAAACTTTTCTTATATGTCAGTCACTAAAAGTATAAAGCTGGTAGGAAAGATGATGTGCTTTTACACAAATTTGTTCACCAACTACCTTTTCCAGAATATGTGTATCAAATGAGGATTTATACTTCCATTATCTCAGGCTTTTAATAAGTTCTAATAAAAACCCATTTGTGCTGTTCAGATTATACTCTCCCAATGGATGATTTGTCATCATCTGATATTTTATGCTGATTTGAGTACTTTTATATGATGGGCCTAAAATAAAACCAAACCTTCTCAATACATAAAATCATGTCCAAATGGGAGTTGTCTTGAACTAGAATATCTAAAATCGTTTTTAAAAGGTTAAAAAGCAATGCTTATTTAGTGTATGGTAACAGTCAATAAGTATTTGTTGAATGAATGTGTAAATAAATAAATGGTATATTCTCCTATAATTTTTCAACTATATATTGTGATTTTAAAACAAGTCCACAAATTCTTTGACACTCCTCTCACTAAAAGCGGGGTCTAATTCCCATCCCCCTGAATAAGGACCAATTTTAGTGACTGGCTTTTAGCAGATAGAATGCAGTGGACCTGACCCTGAGAGTCTTCCAAGACTAGGTTAGAATAGACAGTCCTCTTCCGCCTGGCTGGCTCGTTCTCTTGGACCCTGTGACTTTGGGCCCTTGAGCTGACAGATGTGTAAGAAGTCTAGCTACCCTGAAGCCACCATGCTGGAAAGAGCACATAGGCATGGAGAGAGTTGTCTGAGGAGCCTCAGATGTTCACAACCCCAGGTGACTGAGTTTTCCCAGGATCACCTGCCACACCTCTGAGTGACTGAGCCATCAAGTTATTCCATTCCTCAGCCTTTGAGCCACCCTCTATAGCATGCATGGCAGGGATGAGTTCTCCCCGCTAAGCTCTGTCCACATTGTAGACTTGTAAGCAGGATAAATATTGTTTAAGTCTCTAGGTTTGAGGGTAGCAACCACAGTAATGGGAACATTCCCTAATTAGAACATCGGCTATATGTTGCCATGAGATTCTTATTGCTTGATCGCCATGGAGAACATTATGATCCTTTAACACATTCCCATTCTGGCTAATTCTCTCTGTGGGAGGGGGCATTCCTGCAGTCACCTACTACTCCAGTAGCCACTGGGTAGAACAGCCTTCACTTCCTTTACCTTTCCTAAATCTAAGGGAAAATATCAGAAATGTTGCCTTCTAAAATTGAAACACGTAAAATCGCCTCTTTCAAAGCAAACTGCCTTAAGATGGGGTTTGTGTGCATGATATGATAAGTGATGGGTTTTTCCTTGTCTCTGCCCTAAAAACAAGGACGTACTGGAATATGTTTCAGTATAATCGGAGAGTATCCTCAGGACAGGAACAAAGTAACTGTAAAGAAAACCACAGCCTCATAAACCTGTGTGAGGCAGTGATGTGGTAAGTGAAAAATGGTGGGTGGTGTCGAGTTTTTTAAAGGTGATCGATACCACCATTTCAGTGTTTTCTAGGGAAGAAGGTTTTATCATTATATATTTTCTAGGCCACAATATGCCTAAACTGGAGAAAGAACAATCTATTGTAATTCTGTCTCATTAGCGTGCTTCCCCAATTGGAAAATTCTCGTACAGATGGACGATATATTTGACAAATAGAGCACCCGATATAAACGAATACATGGTATTGTATTTTTCTAAATTGATCTATGAATTTGGTTAGTAATACATTTGTTCCCCTGAACTTGATCACTTCAGAGAAAGCTTTTAATATCAATTTCCTAGACCACTGAAGACCACTGGCATCTCCACCAATGTAATGATGCCTCATAGGATTCTATAGGAAGCTGCTAGCTAGTTTCTTTCTTTCTTTGATGTAAGTTTAGCTATAGCAGGAAATGGTGTGTGATTCGAAGAGGCTCCCAAACATAAGTCCTCATCTGGATGACTGCCAGATCAAATAGTACTTTCTAGACCCAGTGTCAGGGAGTCTGGTTTCTTCCACAGCAGGACCCATCTTCTGGCTTTAGCTTCATGGTTATAACTTCTGAGACTTCAGGCCTCTAATTCTATTCAAATGTAAACATACCACTCTGGTGAGTTTAGATTTACATGCCTAGTTTGAATGGCCTCATCTGCAAGTCATTTGGAAAACTAAATATAACAGTCGTTTACTATATAAGTAGCTTTCAATTCAAAAGAGGGAGATGTAATTAATTAAACTGCATTCTGATTCTAGTACTACACATTCTTTAATCATTTTATTAATCGCTTCAGAGAAATCAAGCAATTTTAAAATGCAATATTAAAATTATGTACAATTTTACCTTAGAAGAGGGGGAATCATTACATCTGTCAACTTCTTCCATTAAATCCTTTTCTTTCTTCTCCCTTTTAGCCCCTAATCCTTCCCTCTTTCACTTTGTCACCTCCCACTAGACAGGTAACTTGGATATACAGATGATGTCCTTTTATTTGTCTAAGATTAATCCAGCTGTTAATAAATTAGATTTTTTTTATGAAAAATACAACAGTTTTAAGTCATCCTAGGAGCATATACAATTTAAATTTGTTATCAGGGTGACACCACTTATAAGCTGAAATGGCCTTCTTACTGCCTATCTTGAACCTCCCTATGAACTGAGTCACATGCTTACATTTAAAGATAAAACACCCTCCTAGGGGAAAACAAGAATGGAAAAATAATTTTTTTTTTTTAACCCTGGGAAGTTCAAAAAGATAAGCCATTTCCCTGAGACATCTCCATAAAGAAGAGTTTCACTATTTGATTTCCTGTTAGATATTTAAAGGTATTCTGAAAGCCCCCATCTTCAGGGTTAACATGTAAGTGCAGTAAGCTCTGTCACAGACGATCCCTTTAAAATGCAGCCCAACAGTCTTCCATTAACATTTAATTTTTCTGATTTTCCACCTATCAAATCTCCTGCTTGATCAGTGGTACTTGGGTCATTAGCTGCCTCTCCATTCTACCTTCGAACTATTCTTTTGATTCAATTCCGCACAAATTATTTCAAAGTGACTGTCAGGGACAGCTTTGTGAGTTCGTCTTTAAAGTCAGTGCAGGCACCTCTCGGCTTGGCTTCCACGAGGCTGGCGGGCCTGGGAGAGCCGAGGCCCCAGCTCCTCCAGCAGCCGCAGCAAAGCGCTGCCCGCGGCGCTCCATCAGCACCACGCTCGCTGGAGGCTGCAGCCGGGTGGGTGCCCGCAGCGCCCACGCCGCGCTCAGCGGAGCATCCAGCCCGAAGCTGCCCTTGCCTGACGGTGGCGGCTGAGAGTTCTCTGTCCGGTTGTTCAAGGCCCGGGTCAGGACGGCGGCCACGGAGACGGCTGCCCTGTAGATACACGTTTTTGTGACCTCAGAACGATGGGTGTCTCTCTGTAATGGAACAGGTATCTAGCAAAGTCGGTTGTAAAACAAAACTCTATAAATAAATCTCCATACCCCTATCCAATAATTTCCTTTATAAAAATCAAGGAAACAGCATCAAGGAGAAAAAGAAAAAAGCAAAACACAATCCTCACAGCTTTATATGTTTAAACCTCACTTTGTTCCCAACATGACTTAAAGTGATTTGTAAGGCTATGTAAAACTGTAACAAGAGAGTGTACATTTACAAGTGGAAAAGGATAAAAAACAAGGGTGGAGACATAAAATAGAGCCAGGAGCTAGGCTTTAAAAAATGTCTGAAATAATGGCCTCTGCTCTGGGCGGGTCACAGTTTGGCTCTAAATTATCTAGTAGCCCTTTGTCAGCTAATGGCATCACCCCAACAATTCAATTTGCTTATGAGCATTTTGGGGGAGGTGGGGAGAGAGGTCAGGGTGAGGGGTGAAAATACAGGTGAGTCTGGCCAACTCCCTTCTCATTTGGCTCCATGTAGGAGTAGATTTTAACATATCAGGAACAGAAAACATCCTAGACCATGTGCCCTTAAAGCAATCCTCCTCGACTATTGTTCTTCTGAGGCAAGGCGCTTGTAAATACTGGAAGGCACTGAATTCAGAGCAGAGGTAGGCTTGGCCTGCCAAAAACAACCTTAAAGTTGTGTAAAGCTGCTGTGTCTCTCCTCTCCTCCACAGTCAGACAGCTCAAGAGATTGATCTGTTCTTGCTGTCTTCATTTCTTCACTTCCCCCTCACTCCTAAAACCATTCTAATCCGGATTCTGCCCCCACCACGTCACTGAATCTGATCTTGCAAAGGTCTCCAAAGTATTCTTCAGTTCATCTTTTATTTGGGTCTCAGGAGCATTTGGAAGTTGACGTCTCTCTCCTTCTTAAAAATATTCTTTGTACTTAGTTTTCCTAATGTTGCAGGAAGGGGAGTCCCTTTCAGGGTCCAAGAGTGGGCCCTTGTCTAATACTGGGAAATGAATTGTCTGAGGAGACACACGTGCTGACAAAGCAAGAGACTTTATTGGCAAGGGGCACCTGGGCAGAGAGCAGCAGCGTAAGGGAACCCAGGAGAACTGCTCTGCCACGTGGCTCACAGTCTCAAGTTTTATGGTAATGGGGTTAGTTTCCCAGTTGTCTCTGGCCAATCATCTTGCTTGGCCCATAATTGGTCTGACTCAGGGTCCTTCCTGGTGGCATGCGCATCTCTCAGACAAGATGGGTTCCAGCGAGAAGGATTCTGGGTGGTTGGTAGGATATAATATTGGCTGACGTCTCCTCCCTCCTTTTGGCCCCTCCCAGATTCTCCCAGTTAGTTTTTGGTGACAGCACCACATTCCTTATTAGGACCTCCTGTTGTGAGACAATTCATGCAAGTGGTTATCATCGTGCCTGGCCAAGGCGGACCGTTTCCATCAACAGTTCCCTAACACTAACACCACACTTCGTGGTTATTTCCCTCTTCTCTGGTCATTCCTTCTACCTCTCCTCCATTTGCTTCTCTTTTCCACCTGACCCTTCAATGTTGGTGTTCCTTGGGATTCTGTTCTAGTGCTGAAAAGAACTCCAGATCTGAGAGAGTTCACAAAAGTATTGCTGTCATATAGACCAGCAAAAATAATACTTCTCATCTTTTGTATCCCATAGTGTAGAGTTTCATGAAGTTCTTGTTAACCAAATAGCAGTGGTAGACGTGGTATGTTGCCTCCTTGCTCAACCTCTGTTCCAAATGCCTTCTGGTGCCTTTCCTTTACTGCAGACTCTGGAGAGCTAGGATCTACGTTTCTCAGACTCCCTTGCAGCTAGAGTTTCAAATGTGATTTTGGTTTCATCAGTCAGAAGTCCTCGTGTGAAATTTGAATTTGGAACTGAATTGGGTGGGGAGAGAAGCAGCAGGATCTGAGTCAACCGTTTAGCAGGTGAGGATCTAGCAAACGTTACGAGGCTCTGGAGCCAACAATTCTGGTAGGGGCTTAATGACTCCTGGACTGCAGTTGGGGTAGTGTGTTCATAAATGCAGTGATTCTGGTGACAGCCTCCTGACTTCTAGCAGCTCCCTTAACGGGCCTATCAGGAAAAAAAAAAATTGTCCAAGGTTTGGAAATGGAGATTAGGGGCTGTCTTTCAGGGAAGTGCTGGGTATTGTCTAGTGGAGCTTTATAGAATTTTCAGATGCTACACAAATGTGCACTTGATTGATTTTCTGTTGACCAGGTTATTTTACAACTCTGTAAGGTAGAAAGTTACTTGTAACAAACTACAGAAATGCAAACACTTCTTGTCCATAGAAAAGCAAATTAGTTTTTCTCTGATAGATATACAATCAGCTTTTGCCCTGAAAAAAAGATAATCCCAAACATTACTTTTTCACTGCCCTAGGAGTACACTAATATAGGAACCACTAGCCACGTGTGGCCGTTGAGCACTTCAATGTGGCACGTTTGAATTGCTGTGTTGTAAGTGTAAGATACACACAGATTTCAAAGACTCAATATAAAAGTGTGTAAAATAGCATGTTCATTTTATTTATTGTTTATATAGATTATATCTTAATATTTTGGATATATTGGACTAAAATAATTTGTTTAAATTAATTTACGTATTTTTTACTTTTAATGTGGGTCCTAGAAAATTTTTAATTATACATGAGGCTCACATTACAAGGCTGTTGGACAGTGCTGCCTTATAGAATTTTAACCAATTTTGCATCTATTAGCAAGTTGAGTTCAGCATTCCTGATTGTATGCATGAATATATATATGTAATATATATACGTGTAATATAAATTCTCCTTTGAACCAGATGTAACATCTTCTATGTTCCCTCATTAATTAATGTGTTGAATAGAAATCTTTGACACATGTCATATTGTATTTGCATGAGAATCACAGTTTTAACATTTTATACTTTAGCAGCCAATTCTACAGAGTTGCTCCATCAGGCCCATCCAAATCTGTTCTTCCAGCCCTTCCAGTGATTTTGTAAGGACCTACTTCACTATATTAAATTCCATTGTAAAATAGCTAAGGTGGTTTTCATTACCTGCTACTGTACCCTGTCTGATACAATAGCTAAAAATTATCGAGTGCTTACTATTCTCTAGATATTGTATAAAATGCTTTACACAGATTCTCTTGTTTAATCTTCATAACAACTCTCTGGGGTAGGCTATATACTCTTTTTTTACAGATGAGGCACTGAGAGTTTAAGAAAGTTGCCCAAGATGACCAGTTAAGAAGTGGTAACTGGATTCACATCCAAGCAGAATGACCCAAAAGTCCACTCCATTACCACTGTGCTGCCAGCATTTATTTTCTTTCTACAAAATGAAACAGAAGAGCATATCTGTCACTTTGTTGACCTGGAAACTGTGGTGTGGCAGAGAAGCTAGAGGTTTCAATCATGCCTTCACTTCTTCTGCCGTCTCTGCATCCAGGCCCTTGATTCAGGTTGGCTGGTTCTCAGAATCTCAGACATAGCTCATGCCTGGGTAGTTCTTCCAGACTCTCCCCCAGATGAGGAGGTTGAGTGACATGCTATTTTCCACTGCAGCTGAGAAGCAGCTCCACCAAGAACAAGAGGTTTTACTAGTGTAATTGCATTCAAGTGTGTGACTTGGAGGCTCACAGAGCTTGCTAAGCAGGCTGTCCATCATCTTTGGCAAAGGTAGAGAACAATTACGCTATAATAACTGCTTTTAAGGGCCTGCTGGGTGTCAGACATCACATTAGGCAATTTATATACCTTCTCTTTAATCCTTTCAATAACTCAGTGAAGTATTATCCTATTTTAAAGATGAGGAATCTGGTCTCAGTTTAATTATGGATATCCTAGGATTCCCTTTATAATCACTGAACTCTTCACTAATCGTGGGCTACATATCTAACAGAAACGTTAGACATTATATCAAAATACGTTCAGGGGCTTCCCTGGTGGTGCAGTGGTTGAGAGTCCACCTGCCAATGCAGGGGACACAGGTTCATGCCCCGGTCTGGGAAGATCCCACATGCCGCGGAGTGGCTGGGCCCATAAGCCATGGCTGCTGAGCCCGTGCGTCCGGAGCCCGTGCTCTGCAACAGGAGAGGCCACAACAGTGAGAGGCCCATGTACCGCAAAAAAAAAAAAGTTCAAATGCTTGTATTGATAATGAAGAAGTATGATATTATTTGTCCACATGTAACTAAATAAGGAAACTTGCTAAAGAAAGAATAGCAAAAATATTATATGCTATCCTTTCATTATTAATGCTACTTTGAAAGCTTGAAATGAGCAGACAACTCTATATTTTCCAACATGCATCACGTTAGCTTTTAATTCATTAGCTGTCTTTTCCTACTGTTTGCTTTCTTGCTGTGGTCTACATTTTATACTGGTGCTACAGAGCTATGTGAAAGGATTATGCTGCCCCACTTTAGTCCCAGGAAATAGAACTGCTATGAATTATTAATAGTATTGGCTTTCTAATGCTTTAATTTCACCTCTTTGTTTCAGAGAAGGATATTAGTTAAATGGGATTTTTTTTTACCACTCCAGGAGCTTACTACATTTTGTAGGAAATGCTGACTTGAGTTATAGGAAAGATGGTCTTACGTTGATTTCCATCTCTACCTGTGATGGATCCTCCAATCATTCCACTCCTCTGTATCCTTGCTTAGTGATAGGTTAACAGGGAAGTTTTCAAACTGTGCTCTTCAGAGCCCTTGGGATTCCCCAGTGGTTCTCGAGGTGCAGCTGGCAGAGAGAAAGGCCTGGGGGGAAGGTTCTGCACCCCCAGGCCCCGACCATTCCCTTGTTCAGAGAAGCACTTCACTCCTGCTATAAGCAGTAAGCTTTTGTGCAAGATTATGTTGGAAGAAAGGATTCTTTTCTTTAAAAAGGAGCTTAAAAATCCTGAATTAATACAGCAAATACAATAAATAGGTGTCTGTACATCTTTGGGATACTAAGAAAAATGTCTAAGGATTTTTATTGGATGATCGCAACATGTATGAGCATATACAACCAATTGTGCGCTGAATTTGACCAAGGTGGCGGCAAATCAGGTGACTGGGTTTGCAGGATGGACTTGGCCCTCTTGTGGTGTTGAGATAGTCACCCTGAACTGAGTGGAGTCGGTTACTATGTTTATTTATGTAGTGAGTAAACTCACAATCACAAGAAATGCAGTAAAATCTGGGGGCTGGCAAAAGTATTTATACATGGACAGATTCCCATGAACCACAGGCTTATATTCAGCTTATTAGGTCGATCCATAGGCTTCTAACTTTCTTTAAGAGACTGAATATTGTCATTATTTGAGTTATTTCACAGGGGACTTCCATCAGCAAAATATTTACTCATTTTCTGTAATAAGAGCAACTATTTCTTTACCTTTCAAAGAGTGGGGGGAAAAAAGCAGGAGGGTTTTGTTTTGTGTGAGGTAAAAATCGAAGAGTTAACAGGTCATGCTCAGGGTTCCTTTCTGTGTGTGGACTGTGTAGTCCCTATACAGTCTATGCCGCTTCCTCTCATGCATGGAAGCTACAGACCTGAGGAGGGCAGGCAGGTGACAAAGACTCCATTCATTAGTAAATATGTATTGAGTGCCAATTATCACTGGGCATCACGCTAGATGTTGGGGATACAACAGTGTGTAAGACTCTGACCCTGCCTTCTTAGAATTTGCATTCTAATGTGGAGGAGGCACGTAGTGAATACATAAACAATCATATAAACACAGCAATTATAAAATGTGGCAATTCCCATGATATACACAATAGCATGGGAGTAGGGCCCTTTTTAGATAGGGGCAGTCAAAGTGAGGTCTCTGAGAGGGCAGAAACCTCAGTGCATTTTAGAAGGCCACAGCTGGCCTCTTTGCTGGCTGCCAAGGCCATAAATGTGTGGCACTCACTGTACTTGACAGCTAAGTGTGTGCCATCAGCACCCACAAATTAGAGACAATGCTGTGGAAACCCTGAGAGGACCAATAGTTGGTGATTCTCTGAATAGGAACAGAAAAACACAGCACAGTTAATTTATTAAATGAAGAGATTTTTCCTTGGTCACTTAACATTTATCAGCACTGTGTTTTATTCATTTTTCTTTAATGCAAAGATGGCCTGAAGAATACTTAAAAGTAATATGTACAAGATCATTGTCCTTTGCCATTCCATAAAAAATTGTTTTCACAACTGTGAAAACATGTAAGGAATGTATCCATAACGGAATTCCTGTTTCTGTTATTTCTTTATACTTGTTAACGGCAACATGATTTTGGTAAAAGAATTCAACTTTACAAAAATTAGTTTTATTTTCAAAATTTCTACATAAGGCATTTATATTAGAGGGAAGGGAGGACATGGTTATCAAGTAACATGACTTCTGTCAATAGAATTTTCCAGTTTACATTCTCATTCTTTCATTTTTATTCATTGAACCTTCTTACTGTTTTTTAAAGCCTACCAGTGGATCATGTTGCTTAAATAAAAATACCTGAAAGATATACGCACACAAAGCAGACTCAGATTTACAGCAGAAATAATGGACTTGGGTCTTGTTCGAGAAAATATAATTCACCCATCCATCCAGCCATCCATTCAATATTTATTGAGTCTATGAAACTGATAGGTAAAATATGCTGGAGTTAAGAGCGTGTATTAGTGTATTATGATCATGTTGGGTGCACACAGTTCATGATTCAATCTTTCTCTGCATAGTTACTGTAGCAATTCTCTGACAGGCATGTAAGTAGCCAAAATGTGGCTAGAGAAGCTAAAATAAAGAGCAATTTGAAATTATCCACTGTGTTAAAAATTGACTAACAGAATGAATTCTGGAAAAATACATGGGGTGGTTTACCTAGGCAACCACAAAGAAAAGAGAAACTATTATATCACCAAGGAAGTTCAGTAAGCCATCTGATTACAATATGAGAAATCACTAGTTTCTCTGTATACCAGTTTAAAAACATGATTAAAAAGCATCTTGTTCAAAACAGCAAGAAAAATAGAACATATCTAAGTATAAACTTACCAAGAAATATACAGGACCTGAATTTAAGCAAACAAAATTTTAATGAGGAACATAAACACTTGAACAAAAGTAGACAAAACTGTTACTTTTTTTTTAATACAGTTTTCTTGAAGTTTAATAATTTTTCGAAGTAATTCAAGATCAGTCAAGAGAATGTATTTCTTTGTTCAAAAAAGACATAGTTTGGTTTAAATCACTGTACTTGGTTTCTAAGTGGGTTTTTAAAAATAATTTACATAGATTTCTTTTTTATCTTGCTTTATGAGAAATACTGATCAGCATATTGCTTCTTTGAAAAGGGGGGTCAAATCACCCAATTCTTTGTGAGAAATAAATTAAAATTAGTTAATTAGGGCTTCCCTGGTGGCGCAGTGGTTGAGGGTCCTCTCAACCACTGCGCCACCAGGGAAGCCCCATAAATACTTTTTATTCATAAATATTCATGAAAAAGTAAAAGGAATATTGAATAATTTAAATACATAACAAATTATTTAAAAATTTTTTATATTGGAGTAGAGTTGATTAACAATGTTGTGTTAGTTTCAGGGGTACAGCAAAGTGATTCAGTTGTACATATACATGTATCTATTCTTTTTCAAATTTTTTTCCCATTTATTACAGAAGACTGAGCAGAGTTCCCTATGCTATACAGTAGGTCCTTGTTGGTCATCTATTTTAAATATAGCAGTGTGTATATGTCAATCCCAACCTCCCAGTTTATCACTCCTCTGCCCCCCCAACCAGCCACCTTTTCCCTTTGGTAACCATAAGTTTGTTTTCTAAGTCTGTGAGTCTATTTCTGTTTTGTAGGTAAGTTCATTTGTATCTTTTTTTTTTAGATTCCACATATAAGTGATATCATATGATATTTATCTTTCTCTGTCTCAGTTACTTCACTTAGTATGATAATCTCCAGGTCCAACCATGTTACTGCAAATGCATTATTTCATTCTTTTAATGGCTGAGTAATATTCTGTTGTATATATGTACCACATCTTCTTTATCCGTTCATCTGCTGATGGACATTTAGGTTACTTCCATGTCTTGGCTATCATAGACAGCGCTGCAATGAACATTGGAGTGCATGTATCCTTTCAAACCATGTTTCTCTCTGGATATATGCCCAGGAGGGGGATTGCTGGATCATATGGTAGCTCTATTTTTAGTTTTTTAAGGAACGTCCATACTGTTCTCCATAGTGGATGTACCGATTTACATTCCCACCAACAGTGAACCTCACTTTTCCCCACAACTTCTCCAGCATTTATTGTTTGTAGACTTTTTGATGATGTCCATTCTCACCAATGTGAGGTGATATCTCATTATACTTTTGATTTTCATTTCTCTAATAATTAGCGATGTTGAGCATCTTTTCATGTGCCTTTTGTTCATCTGTATGTCTTCTTTGGAGAAACATCTATTCAGAGCTTCTGCCTATTTTTTGATTGGGTTGTTTGTTTTTTTGATATTGAGCTGCATGAGCTGTTTGCAGGTTTTGGAGATTAATCCCTTGTCAGTCGCATCATTTTCAAATATTTTCTCCCATTCTGAGGGTTGTCTTTTCATTTTGTTTATGGTTTCCTTTGCTGTGCAAAAGCTTTTGAGTTTAATTAGGTCCCATTTGTTTATTTTTGTTTTTATTTCCATTACTCTAGGAGATGTATCAAAGATATTGCTGTGATTTATGTCACACTGCTTTTCCTATGTTTTCCTCTAAGAGTTTTATAGTATCAGTTCTTACATTTAGGTCTTTAATCCATTTTGAGTTTATTTTTGTGTATGGTGTTAAAGAATGTTCTAATTTCATTTTTTTACATGTAGCTGTCCAGTTTTCCCAGCACCACTTATTGAAGAGACTGTCTTTCCTCCACTGTACAATCTTGCCTCCTTTATTGTAGATTAATTGACCATAGGTGTGTGGGTTTATTTCTGGGCTTTCTATCCTGTTCCATTGATCTATATTTCTGTTTTTGTGCCAGTACCATACTGTCTTGATGGCTGTAGCTTTGTAGTATAGTCTGAAGTCAGGGAGCCTGATTCCTCTGGCTCCATTTTTCTTTCTGAAGATTGCTTTGGCTATTCGGGGTCTTTTGTGTCTTCATACAAATTAAGATTTTTTTGTTCTAGTTCTGTGAAAAATGCCATTGGTAATTTGATAGGGTTTGCACTGAATCTTTAGATTGCTGTGGGTAGTAAAGTCATTTTGAGAATATTGATTCTTCCAATCCAAGAAATGGTGTATCTTTCCATCTGTTTGTGTCATCTTTGATTTCTTTCGTTAGTGTCTTACAGTTTTTGGAGAACAGGACTTTTGTCTCCTTAGGTAGTTTATTCCTAGGTATTTTATTCTTTTTGAGGTGATGGTAAATGGGGTTGTTTAATTTCTCTTTCTGATCTTTCATTGTTAGTGTATAGGAATGCAAGAGATTTCTGTGCATTAATTTTGTATCCTGCAACTTTACCAAATTCATTGATGAGCTCTAGTAGTTTTCTCATCGCATCTTTAGGATTTTCTATGTATAGTATCATGTTGTCTGCAAACAGTGACAGTTTTACATCTTTTCCAATTTGGATTCCTTTTATTTCTTTTTCTTCTCTAATTGCCATGGCTAGGACTTCCAAAACTATGTTGAATAAAAGTGGTGAAAGTGGACATCCTTGTGCTGTTCCTGATCTTAGAGGAAATGCTTTCAGCTTTTCACCATTGAGAATGATGTTAGCTGTGGGTTTGTCATATATGGCCTTTATTATGTTGAGATATGTTCCCTCTATGCCCACTTTCAGGAGAGTTTTTATCATAAATGGGTGTGGAATTTTGTCAAAAGCTTTTTCTGCATCTATTGAGATGATCATATGGTTTTTATTCTTCAATTTGTTGATGTGTATCACACTGATTTGCAGATATTGAAAAATCTCCTGGTCCGTATCTTCCCGGACCAGGGCACGAACCCACGTCCCCTGCATCGGCAGGCGGACTCCCAACCACTGCGCCACCAGGGAAGCCCTTTGTTGATGATTTTTGCATCTATGTTCATCAGTGGTATTGGTCTGTAATTTTCTTTTTTCCTGGTATCTTTGTCTAGTTTTGGTGTCAGGGTGATGAGGGCCTCAGAATGAGTGGGAGTGTTCCTTCCTCTGCAATTTTTTGGAAAAGTTTGAAAAGGATAAACTTTTCTCTGTTTGATAGAATTCACCTGTGAAGCCATCTAGTCCTGGACTTTTGTTTGTTGGGAGTTTTAAAATCATGGTTTCAATTTCAGTACTTGTGATTGGTCTGTTCATATTTTCTATTTCTTCCTGGTTCAGTCTTGGGAGATTGCACCTTTCTAAGAATTTGTCCATTTCTCTTCTACATTGTCCATTTTATTGGCATACAGTTGCTTGTAGTAGTTTCTTATGATCTTTTGTATTTCTGTAGTGTCCACTGTAACTTCTCCTTTTTCATTTCTAATTTTATTGATTTGAGTCCTCTTTTTTTTCTTGATGAGTCAGGCTAAAGTTTTATCAATTTTGTTTATCTTTTCAAAGAACTAGATTTTAGTTTCATTGATCTTTTCTATTTTTTTCTTTGTCTCTATTTCATTTATTTCTGCTCTGATCTTTATGATTCCTTTCCTTTCTAACTTTGGGTTTTGTTTGTTCTTTCTCTAGTTGCTTTAGATGTAAGGTTAGATTGAGGAAAGAACCTCATTTTAGATGCCTATGTATGCACTCCAGTATCTAGAATATACCTTGCGTGCTACTTAAATACTTATTGAATTGAATTAATGGGTACTATTGGATTATGTGGTTCTTTTACACATTAACAGGGAGTGGGAAAAATATATATCTCATTCCAATCACATCCTCACTAATTAGATAAAAATTTGTGACTAGTTATTTTTTGGCTAGGAAAACTCTTATGTCTGCCATTTCCAGACCTGAGCCACCCCTATCAAAGGCAAGGGCAGCACATGAAGAGTGAGGTCTTAGGGCTTGCCAAGTGACAGATGACCAGAATACTCCTAGGTGAGTAGGCACGTCAGGCAAGACAGTTCCTAGCAACATGGATGACATGTGTGGAGCCATGGCACAGAGTGGCCCTCCCCCGACACACACACACAGTGTAAACAGAGCTGACTCACCTAACAGCATGACCATTCTGCTCCTACCAGTGGTGTAAATTCCTCCTTGGCCATAGGTCTAGCCAGTGAAGAAGTTCTTGGTGGTGTTGAAGATCAACTACAGGTAGATAGTCAAGCTCTCAACTAGTTAAATACACAGAGCTCAGGTGGATTAGTCATTGCAGCTTTGATGTCCACTAGTCCAAGTCCTGGACTCAGTGGTTCAAGTTCCTCTCTTATTCTCGCTGGAGCCCATTCAAATATGGCTTTCACTCCACCAACACTGTTCTTGTCAAAGTCATCAGTGACCCCTGTGTTACTAAACACAATGGTCAATTCTCAGTCCTCACCTTACTTGACCTGCTGGCAATGTTGCCCCAGTTGATCTCTCCCTGTTCCCAGAGGGCGTCATTTGACTCTCAGGACACAATGCTCTCCCAGTTTTTCTCCTACCTCACTGGATGCTTTCTTTTCCTTTGCTGGTTCTTCTTCTACTTCCTGAGCTCTTAACATTGGGATGCCCTACAGTGCAGTCTGTGGACCTCTTTCCTTTTCTATCTACATTCATTTTCTTGGTGATCCCATCCATTCTGATGGCTTTCAATGCTATCTACAGACAAATTCCAAATTTCATCTCTCCAGATTCATAGATCCAGCTGCCTACTCAACATCTCATTTAGATGTTTGACATCCCAAATTTAACATTCCATAACTGAACTTCTGATCTTTCCCCCAAATCTGCTCTTCTCACAGTCTCTCCATTTCAGTAAATGACAATTCCATCCTGTAGTTTTTCAAACCAATTATAGTTTTTCAAACCAATAACCCCAGTATCATCCTTCAGTCTCCTCTTTTTCTCACACCCACATCCAATCTGTCAGCAAATCCATTGACTATACCTTCACAGTATATCCAGAATCTGATCACTGTCACCATCACCACTGCTCCTACCCTGGGCAAGTTACTTAACTCTTCTGTGTCTCTTTCCTCATCAGTAACTTAGGAGGACTAATGGACTATAGCTTACAGGGTTAATGTGTGGATTAAAGGAGATAGTGTATGTAAAGAATTTAGCACAGTGCTGAGCAAACAGGTAGTGCTTCATAAATGTTAGCTTTTATTTCTATTGGCCTTTCTTTTCTAGAACGTTTCAAGGAGATTTGACTGGTAATGTTGAAGCCATCAGCCGTTTTCATAATAACTGAACTTCACTCTTCAACACATGCAATTTTGATTTTTAAGATTTCAACTAAATGAGTTGAAGAAAAGAAAATGTTGCTGTGCTGATGGCTTAGCTTATGAAAAAGAATTTAAAAAAAGCTCACCTTACCCAGAAAAATTGTCACAAATAAGAATCAAAAAGGGGGTTAAGGGCTTCCCTGGTGGCGCAGTGGTTGAGAGACTGCCTGCCGATGCAGGGGACGCGGGTTCGTGCCCCGGTCAGGGAGGATCCCACATGCCGTGGAGCGGCTGGGCCCGTGAGCCATGGCCGCTGAGCCTGCGCATCCGGAGCCTGTGCTCCGCACGGGAGAGGCCACAGCAGTGAGAGTAAAAAAAAAAAAAAAAAAAAAAAAAAAGGGGGTTAAAACAAACTACTATTTGTAAAATAAATAAGATACAAGGATGTAATGTACAGCACAGGGAACATAGACAATATTTTATAATAACTTTAAGTGGAGTGTAATCTATAAAAATATTGAATCACTATGTTGTACACCTGGAACTAATATTGTAAATCCACTATATGCCAATAATAGAGTTAAATAACACAAGGGCAATCTTGAATCATTGTCATTCTTCTCCAGCCTAAGAGTAATTTTCAGCTAGTCAGACAACTTTAGCTTAGAAAATATTCTTAATTCAAGGTTATGTGAGATTGTTACATATGATACTGCACAGCTGTACACAGCACTAGCTTCACAACCTCAAAGACTTTTGGGGATATGAGGAAACTTGTAGACTGTTTCTACAACTGGGATAACAGCCATCATTTGTATAAAACTGCCTCCTATTATTAACCTGTAGTCCCACTTAATCTGAAATGCCAACTAATTATTAGTAGGTAGAAAGATTCTGGAAAATCCTTAACAATATCTGAGGTGTTAGCAATTACAGTAATCTTGGAATTTATATGAAGCATCTAAGTACCAAATGTATAAATTATCACTTATTAGTGATATGTATAAATTAGACACATGATATCACTAATAAGAAAAAACACTATATAAGCAGAAAAAGTTTCGGAACATTTACTCTCTTTAATGCACTTTGGTTTTTGAATAGATAAGAAAAATATTCATCTAATTTTATTTTAATGTTTAAGTAAAGAATAAATGTGATTTTTCCCACATTCTTTCATTCTTTCTTTCTCATTCTGCACATACATATATATAATCTACCATGTGCTGGGTAAGGAGAAAAACTCATGGTGCATTGTTTTTCTTCTTTATAAAAATATTTTTATCCTTTTGCATACAAGAGCTAGGTAGTAATGGCATCGGATGTTTTAAGAGGAGGGAAATAACCCCAATATGAAATCATCCAGAGTTGACTGTGCTTAATTTGTCATTAGCTTTTCTTTGTCCACATTTAATTATATGTTAAACTCTGTGGTATTCTGATATAAAATTTTCACGTTGTACAAATCATGTATATATTTCACATTATATGCAGAAGTTACTTAGTAAACATAAACTCCCATTATTACTCATCGTGGGATCATTTTAGCTAGTCTATATATACTTAAATGCTAATTTTTATTTGTTTATTTTTTGTAGGAAGTCCTGGCTGAGCAATGTTGGAAGTCCTAGTTCTCGCATCGATCGCACGACCTTTTCCAATGAAAAAACCATCTCTAAACTTGAATACTCTAATTTTACTATTCGATACTAATAGGAGAAAAATTAAAATTGTAACGCTCATACTGCACAAAAGACACTATGTATTCTTAAGTCTATATACAACAATGATAGTAGCAGAGTAGGGTAAAAAAAAGGAACTTTCTGTTCTGAAAGCTACAACATTATATGTTACTAAAAATATCTGACACTGAAATAGTTTCGCTCAAATATGTTTTTAACAAGCCAAAACTTAGCGTTCTAAAATTTAAAATGTCATTACAAAATATTTAATATTAATATTTTACTGTATTTAAACTTGTCTCTTGGAATCTTTAATTCTAATATTATGGCATACATGTTATTTGGCTGGACATAAAATAAAGTTAACCATGTAAAAATTATTTTTAGGTATTGTTGTCTGAATTGCATTCTAAAATCTCTGAATAATAATTTGTTGTTAAAGTTGAATAATTTGTTTAATAACAACAACAACAAAATAACCAGTAGTTAGATATAAATGTATATGATGATCAGCATCGCCCTAAAATCAATAGTTTCAAAAACTCTGGTTAAATGAGAACATGACTCAGTACTTCGGTTGGAAGTACTTAATGCTTTCTAGGAACTATATTGTTCTGTACAGTGAACAGACGAGTGAAGAACCCACACTGGTAGTGTAGCAAGCTACAAGGTTTATATCCACAAACACCCACAATGGATGGCCTATGAACCAGAAAAGGAACTGAGAGTCTAAATAAATCATACTATCCCCCAAACTTGGCCTATCATCCAGAGATTTTCACATACAGTCGATAATTAAGCAACATAGTATTTTAAGGGGAAGGTTTATTTCTATACTACAGAATTATACTCTGGAAAATGGGAGACCTTTAACTCAAAATACTGGGGAATTTCAAATTTGTAGGTATATACTTACATATTCCTTCAATGATTTACAAGTTTTTATAACAATGTCCATTAAAACAAAGGTTTACATGGAATTTTATACATAAAGCAAGTGGAAAAGAACTAGAATGATTGAAATCAGGGTCTGTGGAGCCCTGCACACTTGGTCTCAGTTTTCCCTCCCGCATCTTGTCCTCAGCAATCGTCCAATAATTTCAAATGCCCTGGGAATACAGGCTAGAAACCACCATTCTGTATCTATGGAACAAATCTCTATTGCTACACTCCATGGCATACAGAAAGAATTCAGGCCTCTCTTCTCTACCTGCTGCAAGATTAGAATTAAGGAGATGAAGCACGGGCTGACTTTTCTTCACTTGAATGGTTAATTCGATGATAATATTGATATCAAATGTATACACGCAGACAATACAACTTTAGGGAATGACATTTTTTTTTAACTTTCCAAATACACTTAAAGGAGTAAAGAACTTTCCTACATTTTCAATACCATCACCACGTAAAGGAAACTCAATGGTGTTATTCGTTTGGGTTTTCCTCTCCCTGTATTTCCCCACTCCTGATTCAAGGAAGGTCGACAAGTCTTTAGCTCCTTTACCTCAAGGAGGGTTTTGGTGCCAGATTCCCTGAAGACGACTTTCCTTCCAAGGTTTCATTTTAAAGGGAGCATTATGCTGTGAGTTGAGGAGAAAGACAAACACTATGCCTTTAGCAGGTAAAAGAGAAGCAGAAGTGGCAAGAGCCAAGGGGACAACGAGATTATCCAAGACTTTGGAAAGGGACCAAAGGCAATGGATTTCCCAAGAGATAGAGACCTGTGCCTTTCTCCCCAACAGCACCTCTGGGGGACGGCCAAATCTGAGAAGGAAACAGCTGTGGTCCACCCAGAGAAGCTAGATCCCAAGCCCAGGGGCTTCCAGTCCTAGCAAGATTCCTATCCCCAAAAGTGCTGCAAAGCATCCTGACTACAAGGGACCATGGTGGCTTGGATGGTAGTCATGGTAACTGGTATGGACAAGAGACTAGAGAAGTCTTTCCTGAATGTTCTCTCTACATTAGGCCCTTTACATGATCCTTTTGAGAGAGAGTACAAAGCACCAGGGATGAAAGACTTAACTTCTCACCTCCCAGACAGGATGGGACTTGAAGCAGGCTCAATTTGACTTATGGAAAATAAATAATTTCTTGCACAGCCAAGTTGAAAATAAAATCTATATCTCTACACATAGGAAGGCCAAATGATTTTAGAAAAATATGATCTCAGAAGTGACACCAATATGTCACTTTATTACCCTGATTTCCTCTGGTAGTTCCCTTCCCCAATCTCTTTATAAGAAAATCACACTTTACTGGCACAATCTTCTAACTGCACAAAGTGAATCACATTAGTCAAGGTTGCTTAATGATTAATACATAACTAAGTTCTATTACGGGATGAAAAATATTGTAAATAATGATTAAAAATGGGTGTTCATAAATGGATAGAAAGCAAGAGAAAAAAAAGGTAAAGCAATCTCAAAAATGTGTTGAGACCAGATAGCACATCTGAACAGTAAACTTAATGTGTCATATTTCATATTGAACTTACACAGGGACTTTTAAATTTACATATCATGTTTTAGATAATAACAAACCTTGACAGGTTTAATTTTGCCAGAATTAGGCATTTTAAAAACCAACTAAGCAAAAGATGGGTCTCTACTTCAATGACTGTCAGCCAGGAGTCTCAACACCCCACATGCCCACAACCTCCTCAAGAAACAACACATCAGAATTAGGGGTATATGATTTGTTAAAGCATGTAACTATTTTTCATATTTATAAAAATATGCCTATCTTTTTAAAAAGCTAACTCAAGAAGTAAAGCACTTGGCTGGAGGGAAGATGCAAAAGACAGACTCTTTAGCAGTCTGGGTGCACAGAAGCAACAGGGGTATAGTAGAAACAGGAGATTTTTCTATTAAGAAGACTGTGGGCTTCTAAGCTTGAGAAGAAGCAATTCAACTTTCATGTGAGGCTGGGAATCTCTAGGTACAGGGGAATTCCCTGCAGCCTGAAGAAGGCTTGTGCTTCAAAAGTAGGTGCTTATGTTAACAAAGAGCACAGAAGCACCGAAGGAGGAACTAAGAGGTGCAGGGTGGATATGGCCACAACACCCACTAGTTCGACTTTTCTGGAAGTTGGTCACCATTTTCACAATGAAATATTTTCAACTTTGTCTATCGAAGGAATCTTTCAGAAGCACCTGTCTCTAAACTCATAAAGACAACAGAAAAAGCAGTCCAATTCCAAAATTTAGCTTGTATTTGGAAATATATAGTCCACAAATATTTTTCATATAGTACTTCTCCCTGGCCTCCATTAATACATATATCAAAGAATGTTCGCTACTTGTTAAAAGGACGAGATTTTCATGTCAGGAACTAATTTTGGGAACTGAATATAGGCAGTGTGGTACGGTAGAGGATATTCTGTTCTAGGAATCAGAACACCTGCATTCTGGGCCCAGCCCACCCATTAATTAGCTGTGTGCCTAGGTGCCCTCAATGGCAAAGTCAAGAATTAGGACTTCTCCCAGGATTCCAGTAAGACAGAGACCTCCCAGGAAGTGGTACCAGGAGAACTACAGAAAGGCAATGAGGAAGCTGGGCAGCCAACAGTCCCAATCAGACCAGTCCTACTCTCATCTCTTTCCTATATTAGGATTCTCCATAAGACGTATTTTGAGAAGAATTCTGCCTCAAACAAAAAACTGAAAAGAAACAAAAACAACACAGACACTGAATTTAGCATCCGGGGTCTTTTCTAAATTGTTATAAATGCTAACCTCAAATGCATTGCCCATTCTCTTGATTACTTTTGTCAAGCCAGTGTGGTAGGTATACTTTACCTGTAGCCATTTCCATTTTTGTGACAACTGAGCATTGAAAATAAATTTTTCTTTTTCATAGTGGCCTCCATAAAGGTCCATGATGACTAAAATATTTCTGAAAGTGATTTCTGTTGCCTTTTGTTTCTATTTTGATGTTACCAGAATTTTTAAAATATGCAAGAGAAAATACAAATATATAATTAGTGGCTTAATTAAAAAGTGTTTTATAAGCATATCTTGAAGATTTTAACTTAACATTTAGAATTATGTGCAAAAGGTAATTTTCCTCTTCTTAAAAGGTTCAAGTGGTTTTGAATAAAACCAAAGTCTGATGAAAATTTAAAATTTTAGAATTAAAAAGTCTAGTTACTGTGTGATCTCATTAGCAGATTTTTCTGTAGAAAGTGGGTTCTTCCCTCTTCTAGAGAGCAAGATTTATGCTTTCTCCTCCACTGAAAGGACAGTATACCTTCTTGGTTGGATGTCTAAGATACTTCTTTCATCCTTAAACTACATTTTTCTTTCATTAGTTTTATTTTCCATGTTGCCACAATGAACTGTTCAAGAATCAGTGAATACAAGTTTCCAATGTGGTATCTTTTTTCCTTCTAGTTTTTTACAAATACTAGAAGACACGTAGAGAAAGAGAAGATGCAGGAAATTCATTGTATTGGAAATGTGGTGTCTGTTTCAAAACAGTTCTAAAGATCAAGGATCATAGTCAGTCATTTGACCATTTGCAAGTATTAAAGCAGAATTTCCACTGAATTCAGTGCATATTAATCTGGATTAAGAACATGCCTGCAATATTTAACCAGGAAATTGGCATAAAGTGGGTAGATGGTATGTACCATTATTTCTGAGCTGCTGTATCTACAACAATCAGAAAAAGATGAGACAGAAATCCTTCTCCTCAGGTATTATTTTCCAGGGTAGGAAAAGAAGAATCAACCCTTCTCTCCCTTCTCTGAACCCAACTACTATTCTTTCTCCACTGATTGGGATAATAAAACTAAATCACAGCACACAGGGGAGAGAAGGAACAGGTAGTAGCCAATTGGGTAGTCCCCTTACTTAAAGCATGGAAGCCAAGGCAAGGTAGCTCTGTAAGTGCTCCTTTTGTAATTATTCATACTTTATACCTTATTTTATATATCCTATATCTATGGTGTATTTCATAATTTTTTTAAAAATTTAAGGTTCCTGAAAATCTCAACAAAACAGCAGCAAAATACTGGATTAGGGCAGATCAACCATTCTAAGGTTTTAGACCTGAGAGGGATAAACTGTCTGTTGGCAATGCCAGTGTATAACCAAACTCTCCTCATTAAAAGATGAATAAATGGGAAAAAAATCATCTTGAAATTCAAAACAGCACTACAGCCAAGGTAAATGGAATAATACCCCTTAGAATCAGAGGAAGTACCTATCTCTAAAAGTTATTTATTATAGGAAAAAATAAAATTTCAGGAAACATCTGCATATGTCCTCAATAGTGTATAATGAAGGTTGATCTTTGAAAGAAGAGCAGGGAGCCACAGGGGAGAATTCGTTCAGGTTAAAATAAAATATATGGATTAAGGAAAATTAGTTGAAATATAAAATTCCATTCTGGAATTAGTAACTGGTAAATCTCAACAGTGATACAGAGCTGTGATTGTCAAACCCAGCTGATTATCAGAATTACCTCGGGAGCATTTTAAATAGACTTATTTATTACTAGGCTCCACCCCATACCTAATGAATCAGGATCTTCCAAGGGTTTTGTCCCTGAATCTGCAAGTTTAAAAATGTCCCCAGGTGATTTTGACAGTCTGGCAGTTTTAGGAAACACTGGTAAAGAGAATAATCTAAAAAGTTCATCAGGAAAAAGAGATGAAAATGTGAAAAAGAAAATTATTAATTTAGAAGAAAGAGAGCACTTATCTAACCCATCAATAAATCAATGATAGAAATTCATCAGGAAAAAGCAGAATAATTGAAAGAGAAGGAAAAATCAGTTATGATAGAAGAAAACTTTCTTAACGTATATAACTATAACCTATACAGTATAAAGTTATACAGTTAGGAACAACTTAGGTTTTAAGCAAAAGTTACTGAAAATCAGCCCATACATAAAGCATGGCTAAAAAATTAATTATTAAGATAAACAAAAAACCTCTAGCATTCACTTTAACAAGGACCTAATTGCTGCCCAGTAACTGTTCTGTTTCTCTAACCCATTCACTCTCCCACCCTCCTAGACAACGATTTCACACCTACTCCTCACTCAGCCTTGGCTGTGATTTCTATTTCCAGCAGGAGAGAACTTCCCCCAAGCTTCTACCATTGCATTTACCTACCTACCCACATTTGTGCCCAAGTACTTCCTCTACCTTCCTGCCTGTTACCATAGGCGAATTGTCTGGACACCTGGATGCCATAGCCGCAAGGATGCTGCTCCTACCATTCTCACTTCCGCACCATCAATTTTTGTTTCCTATTGAATGAGTCTCTCCTACCCGTCTACACACATGCTGTTATTTGTTCCTCTCTTGACTCTTCCAACTACGGCCACATACCTCTTCCATTTATGGATAAACTCCTGGAAAATAGTTGTCTACACTTGCTGGAATCCAATCCCTCCACTCTCAAATCTGTTTCCATCATGCTTTTGCTCCCCCACCTGTTAACACTCCTCATATTATCCCTAATGACTTCAGTTCAGCGTTTCTAACTCCACTGGGCAGTTCTCTGTCCTCCTCTTTACTTTAACCCATCAGTACCTGTTTTCACTTGGCTTCCTGGATATCACACTTTCTTGATTTTCCTTTTACCTCATTATTCACACCTTTTCAGCCTTCTTTTGTGTGATTCCTCCTCATTTCTACAATCTCAAATTTGGAGGATCTGAGAGCTCAGGCCCTGGACATCTTCTCAATCTGTACTCATCCCTCTGGTAATATTATCCAGTCTCATAAATTTAAATATTATGTACATGTTGACAACTCCAAAATTTACATCTCCCATCCAGGCTATTCTCTCAACTCCAGATTCATCTAACCCACAGCCTAGTCCATTTCCAATTGGACTTCTATTAGACATCTCAAATTTTAATGTCCCAAAACGAGTTCCTAATTTGCTCCTCTCACAGACTTACTTCACCTCAGCTGATGGCTCCTCCTACAAACTCTACACCTTTGTAGATGGTGGCAACACCTCATTTTGAGATGCTTAAGGCAAAAACTCAGGGTTAAAAAAATTCATCATTGACTTTTCTCTGTTGTTCATTCCCCTGTTGTCTCTGTCTTCAAACGTCCATAATCTGCTTAAAAATAATACAGTAGGAAGAAGGGAAGGCCAGAAAGTGGATGGAGGTATAGATAAGACATGATTAAACATGAGTTGACAGCCACTATGCAGCTCATAGAGGTTCCATAGACCATTCCCTCTCTTTTTGTTTGTTTATATTTTCCATAGTAAAAAGTTTAAAAATATATGCTCAAATCTGAGCATCTCTCACTAACTCTAAGGCAACACCCTTGATCTCAGTCATCATATAATAGCCTCCTAATTGAACTCCCTGCTTCTGCCTTTTCCCTTCTTCAGTCTATACTCAACACAGCATTGAGGGATACTGTTAAAAAGGAAATCAGATCACGTCACTCGTCAGCTCAAAACCCTCTGATAGAAATCTATTTTACTCTCAGTAAAAGCCCAGATCATTCCTGGGCCCTAAACAATGTGGCGTCCCCTTGTGCTGTTGACCTTACCTCCTGCTGCTCTCTCCCTTGCTCCCCCGGCTCCAGCTACAAGGAACTCCTTGCGGTTCCTTGAATGCCCCAGGCACCCTCTGTGCCCAGCCCTTTCCACTTACTATCTTCTCTCACTTGAATGCTCTTCTCCCAGACATCCACAGATATCACTTGCTTTTGCTCTTTGGGTAAATGTCACTTTATCAATGAGTCCTTCCCTGGCCACACTATTTAAATTGTCAAACACTCACTCCCCAAACTCCCTATTTACTTCTCTCCTTTACTTTCTCCATGGTGGTTATTACCATCTAACTAATATTCCATATTTTACTTATTTTCTTTC
This sequence comes from Neophocaena asiaeorientalis asiaeorientalis, assembly GCF_003031525.2. Taxonomy (NCBI): domain Eukaryota; kingdom Metazoa; phylum Chordata; class Mammalia; order Artiodactyla; family Phocoenidae; genus Neophocaena; species Neophocaena asiaeorientalis. The sequence continues at coordinate 9,536,161 of NW_020173955.1, read as the reverse complement.
ATCCCAATGTAAGCTACATTAGGGCAGGAATTTGTGAAAGTTTGTACCCTGCTGTATCTGTAGCATCTACAATGATGCATGGCCATAGTAAGTGCCCAATAGTATTTGTTGAGTTAAATACAGGAAAAGAAATATTCCTCCAAGGGCTTAAACTACTGTAAGATGACAGAGTTAAGACTGCATATTCATGATAATATATAAAAAATAGGATAAATTCCTCTATAACAATTCCTCACATAAGCCAAGCATAGACACGTAGAATAGACATAGAATAAGGTGACAAAAACTTCCATTATTATCCACAATATAGTGATGGATTTAATCTCCCCTTGTAAACAACCAGAACACTGGACAAAATACACGGAACAACTGTTTTCAGGCAGTGCACAACAGGCAGTGCAGGACCGTGATCCCTGAGAAAAGGGGAGCAAATGAAGTAAGTCCTGAAATTGCCACAATTTTCCACCTAAAGGTGATTTCCAGACTGCAAGAGCAGGAAGGGAAAATCCAAACAGGACCTGGACGCCTTGCTAAAGAGCAGAGACAGAGGATGGAGGCTAGGTTACATGTGGCTAGTGGCTACCATATTGGAGAGCACAACCCTAGATTGGTGGGGGAAAATGGAAATAAATCCACTGAAATTGGACAGTGGTTATGTCCAGCTGGTAAGATTTTGCTTTATTTATATCTATGTTTACCAAATTTTTCTAGAATAAGTATGTATCCCTTTTATAATATGAGGGGAAAAAAACTATTTAAAAGTGTATACATTAAATTCCTAATACCTAATTTGGACTGATAAGTGGTGATTTCACCAGAAAATTTTTAGAATTAAACTATAATAGTATAAAAATTGAATTAGCACTTAATCCTTAAAAGCAGTGTCTTTCTCTGGATAGAAATTCCTATGCCAACAGAGTTTAGCAATGGAAATCTCATTTTACTTTAAGGAAATCAGTTTTAAGTTTTCATGTTAAAGTGAAATCGGTAGTTTCTTTACAACAACAATATTTTGTCTGCACAATGATGGATCTCGATAGGATTATTTGTAAGAAATACAACAAAAGACATTCTATCTCAGAGACATAATGGAATTCTCTGACAATATAAAAATCTGTTAAATGTTGAAACTTTCAGTCATTTGTCTAATTGTATATCATAACTAAAAGGGAAAGAATTTGCACTTCAGTTGCATAAAATTTAACAAATATTTTAATAATTATAGAAAATAAAATTAGTTTAATGGACCTAAACTGAGATGAATAAAATTAATATTAGATTTAATATTAGATATTTTTAGAAAGTTGAGGGGAAATACTGTAAATTCTTCCAATCTGTCTATGACGTCCTTACATTCCCTCCTTCATACCAATTTGCTTCAATTTAGCAACACTAAAACCTCTTAATTGGCCCCATTAGTGCCTACAATATGCAGTCTGAATAATACATTTGAGACATCAGCATTCTGCTGTTTAGGCTGTAGCTTAACTCCGATTTTTAAAAGAATGCCAATGTCCCATTCATTTTATTGTTTCGTTCACTGTTTGAAAAGAGTGTGGGAAAAAAACCCATTAGCTCTTCTGAAATGTCAGCAAACGTGGGTAACTCTAAATGTTTAGAGCTGTCAATCCGTGGCACATCACATGTCTTTAATTCAGCAGCCTGTGTATACGTGGGCATCGTTGCCAGCCATGAGTTCAAACTCTTTACTAATACAAGTTTAAATTCTACCTAGCATATCCTTCACTACTAAAAGTTTGGCTGCATTAAAAAACTAACCATTTTTAAGACAAAGCTTGGGTGTATTAAGCAGTATTCACATGAGTAAATTTGAAAATATCGCCGAGACGTGAAAGAGATCATTTTAATGTAAATATTTTCCCAAACCATAACGTGCATTGTGTTTGAAGTGCTGGTTGTCCCTGAGTGGCTCACAATTTCAATAGAAAACAAGACATTCACAAACACACACCTAGAGTAAAATTCCAAGGTAATAAACAAATGATGTCATGGTACTATAGTCTGTGTGGTGGAAGTCCTGGAATTAAGGTCTGATGTTGTGCGCTTCCTTGATATCTGACGACATCGGGAGGGTCTCAAATGGCCTATAACTACAAGTTCTCTTTGCCAGCCTGCTCCCAGGGAAAGGGTCCTGTAGCCAAACAACCCTCTTTACAAGAGGCCAGATGCACTTCCTGCTGATCCCGGGGTACCAAGTTTCAGTTCCCTGCCAGCCTGCAAAATTATTCAAACAAGCCAATCACATCCCCCGGTGGGAACCAGGGTGACCTCATCCTCTTGACCCTCCAAACCAGCCTCCCACAGCCCCTGGCTGTCCACTCTGTTCTGGAGTGCAGCTCCCATGTGGCTCTGTGTGGCGTGGCATCCTGTCCCCTCGGCTGTGAGCACACGTGCCTGATAAACTGCTGCTAGTATCATCTGTCCTGTCCAGTGTCAGGTGTCATGGGTTCAGCCACCCACGTAACCTCAGGGCACGAACCTCTCCTTCATGAGCAAGGTGAATAGGAGGTGATTGGAACAGGCTGTGAACCTTAGTACTGTGTAAGATCTGGTTTTAGAAAATAGATCCTTACAATGGCTGTCTAAAAAGGTTTTGTGAAGTAGGTTATTCTGGATGGAGAATGGTGTTGAGAACTTGGTTGTGCCTGTGGCTTTGGTCTCATTTCTGGAATTCTCTGCTGAAGGAAGAGGTAGACAAGAAACAACAGCCAAATAACAAAGTACTGATTTCATTAACTGGACAAGGACTCAGTTAAACAAAGGAGTAAGAGTGGCTTACAAGTAAAAGCTGGATTACAGAAACTCATTTAGAGTTGGCAGCCAAAGTGAGTCCTGTTTCTTCTTATGCCCCTTCCCTTGAATTCTATACCCTCTCCTAATAGCTGCACGGTTATGGATGATTGGTCCATCAGCTCCATCCAGTTGCAGGTAGAAGAGAGAGGGTTGAGTTGGCCAGGCCAACTGAGACAGACCCTGTCTGGTTTGTCCAACTCCTGGAGATAGGAAGTACAAGAGAGGGCAAGGGTGTGCACCACCCCTGAGCACTGAACTTTATTCAGTGATCCCGCCATCTAGTAAAATGGTCCCAGTCAAGGTCCTGTCCTGACAGTCTATGGAGCAAATCTGTTCTCCAGGGCAATGAAAGTGGGTAGAGAGAAGGGTGCCAGAAATGGAGCAACAGTTTCCTTCTAACCTATAAATAAAGGTGAAAATAAATTCCTTACCCCCAAAAGAAGGGAAAGCAGTCCAGATAAGTATAACTATACCCACAAACAGAGCAAAGTAGAAATTAGGATGGCTTGTGGTAAAAGAATACACTGTTTGGACCAGAGGATCAAAACTGAGGAGCTGTGAGACACCTGGGGCCAGTGCTAAGACGAAGATTCATGCCTTCTGAGAGTGTGAAGTCCAAAGGAAAAGACAGCTGAAATAACACCCAAGGAAAAATATGCAGTCTGATTAAAACAATAAAACCTTTCTTGCCTGAACACAAAGGTCTCTGGAATAAAATGAAAACACTAATTCGAAAAGATACATGCACCCCAATGTTCATAGCATCATTATTTACAACAGCCAAAATATGGAAGCAACCTAAGTGTCCATCAATAGATGAATGGATAAAGAAGATGCTACACATACACACACACACACACTCACACACAATACTCAGTCATAAAAAAGAATGAAATTTTGCTGTTTGCAACAACATGGATCTACTTGGAGGGTATTATGCTTAGTGAAATAAGTCAGACAGAGAAAGGCAAATACTCAAATACTGTACGATATCACTTATATGTGGAATCTGAAAAATAAAACAAACTAGTGAGTATAAAACAACGACAGACCGAGACGCATAGATATAGAGAACAAACTAGTGGTTACCAGTGGGGAGAGGGAAGTGGGGAGGGGAAAGAGAGGGGTAAGGGATTAAGAGGTACAAACTACTATGTACAAAATAAGCTACAAGGATGTATTATATAACACAGGGAATATAGCCAATATTTTATAATAACCATAAATGGAGTATAACCTTTAAAAATCGTGAATCACTATGCTGTACACCTAAAACTTATTTAATATTGTACATCAATGTACCTCAAAAAAAAATGAAGGTCTTAGGATACTCCAAGAGTTCAATTTCTGGTACCCATAACTCTCAGTGAAAAATTCCAGAAGCTGGGAGAAACCGGTGGGCTGGCAGAGAAAGAGCAGGCACTGTATAAAACATACTGGAGTTTTTTGCCATTTATTCTGGAGCATTTACTTAGAACGTGCCAGATGACAAGCACTGTGCCTGGGGCTGGGTGGACAGAGAGGAAGAAGATGAGACAATTTCAACTTTGAAGACATTCATATCCTGATGGTAATGTTGATAGAGAGCCAGTGTCTGAGCACCGAGCACGTGGCAGGCAGTGTATTATGGACCATCTTATTTCAGCCTACGAGGAAGGCAGGTACCCTTAAATCAGGTAAATAGGTAAAGTGGTCATTATTACCACTTTACTGTGAGGAAATTAAGGTTCAGAACCACAAACTTGCTCCAAGTCATGTTGCTAACAGGTGGTCCAACTCCAGGGCACAGTTTGTGACCACTGTGCTATATTCCTTGAAATACTGAATGAGAAGCAAAGAGAATATTAAAAATAGGTAGTAGAATTTCAGGCCTATCTATATTCAGTTCAGAAAGAAAGACTGTAATGGACCTAAGTAAAAAAGTATAAAAAATTCTTAGAGAAGATTAAAATAAAATGTTTAAAAAGAAAAAATCACAAGTCTCACATTACTATATATGAATAGAAAGTGATAGAAGGAAAACAGTAAGTTTGGGATATAACCCCATGAAGTACACCCAAGATAAAATTATATGGTTTCTATATATTTTATTTTATGTAACCTCAACCATTCACTAGGGAAATAACATACTTAGAATCATTATATTTTCCCATGAGCAAGACTTTCTCTTCTCATCCAATCTAATTAGCTCACATTCCAGTTAAAACAAAAGTCTAAAGGTAATTATTTGGTCCTATCTTCTATGCTATTCTGGTCTGTCTTTAGAGAGAGAAGTATGAGTTTGGAGCAGATTATCTTGCGAATGAGCTTCTCAGCCGAATATTCTCACACAGATAAAATATGGCTTAAACTGAGGATTATCAACAAACAAGCAGAACCTAAAATATAAACAAAAAGCAAAAGCAAATGCAAGTTTGCAGGAGAGGCTGTAAAGTACATGCTGAGACAAACTGTACTTAACACACAGGGAGTTGCCTTGTCCTGTGAAACTAACCCCAAGAGGGTAAGGTTAGGACACTGCTATGGCCCAACTGATGCATTTAATAAAGGGCAGTTTAACAAAGCTCTTTTGTGTATAACTGCTCCTTTAACCTTGTTGCTGCAGGTAGGGTAGATGTTAGTAGCTAAGCGTACAGCCAAAGGCACAGAGGCTCAGAAAGGTCACACTGGACCAATCTGTTTCCAACAAGGAAGCCCAGGCCCTTGTTCATTGTGGTAACTCATTACCTTCAACAATGGCTCAAAGTCTTCCCTGCAGTCCTCACAGGGTTGACTAGCCATTATCCAAATAAAGTAAAGACTGTGATATTTCCCGTATCTATTCTCTACCTGGCAAAAAATTTGCAGAAATGCCAGGTTTCTTTCTAATGTTGCCTATGTTCTCTTAAAATATAGGGAAATCCTGTAAGATTTATTTTCCTGAATCTTACAACCCATTATTAAAGCCTCAGAGGTTGGCACAGGAAGGAAGGAAGGAAGAAAGGAAGATGAAAGAAAGAAAGAAAGAAAGGCAGGAAGGAAGGAAGATGAAAGAAAGAAAGAAAGAAAGGAAGGAAGGAAGGAAGATGAAAGAAAGGAAGGAAGGAAGAGAGGGAGAAAGGGAGGAAGATGGAAGGAAGGAAGGAAGGAAGGAAGGAGATGAAAAGAAAGAAAGAAAGGAAGGAAGGAAGATGAAAGAAAGGGAGGGAGGGAGGAAGGAAGGGATGAAGAAAAGAAAGACTTAAATCAGGTAAATAGGTAAATAGTTTGCTTCCAGGCTTACTATAAGAGGATAAAAAACATGGCTAAATTTCCAAACTCTTGCAAATCTTATAAATACCAAAATAATTAAATAGAGCTTGAAGCACATAGTACCATTATAACTGCATACAGGGAAAAGGATATTTTAGAATAACAGCTTCAGAGTGGCGACTTGTGAAATGCTCATTCGCCATACCATTTTGAAAGGAATGATAGAGGTCTAGGAGGTATCTGAGGTAAACTAAACTAAAGCTTATTAATTAAACGTGTTATACTTTTCTATTTAAAACCTCAACTGTCATTTCTTTTGAGGTATATTCTGTCTTCATTTTTCTTTAACTGGAAGCTATAAGTTAGCTCCTAACTCTTCACTTTTGTTACAGAAGGAAAGAAATTTTTAATTTATTGTAGCTCTATATGGTAGACAAACCATCCATATCAAAATGATTACTACTGTTTAGCAGTTCATAGTCTGAAACTGTGGCGCCCTGTAAAGTCATGACTTTACATGGAGCGGTGGTGACTTGTGATTGTGTGCTTTTCCTTGGATTGCTATTGTTCATTTTACCAACCATGGCACCTAAACATCAGCTCTAACTGCTGCACATCTGTCAGAATGCATTGTGTATGGTGACACTTTACAAATAGATAGTGCAAACTTTCACTTTTCACACCCCCCGTCCCCCCATCACTGAATGGTTATCATGGTCTCCTCCCCTAGCACACCTTCCTGTCTAGAAGGCTTCCACTCCTATCACACTGGCCAATAGTACTCTTTCTAGTTACTTTTACCCACTCTCATAATACCATAGTGACATGAGGAAGACCTTATTTAGAGTTTTATGTTCAATTTTTATTGCCATGGTTTAAAGCAAGAGGTAGAGAAACTAGATGTAGAGGCAATGAGGTATAAAAAAGGAGAGACTGATCTAAACCCCAATCCTAGCTATATCACTTTCTAGCTGGGTGACTTCCACAAGGGGTAAAGATGGGGAAGTGTGGTGGTAAATGATACCTATTGAGTACCCACTTTGTGCTAGGTGCTTTATACATATCTTATTTAACATAACAACCCTACAAGAGAAGTTCTTATCTCTACTCTTTTGGGGTCTTTTCTTATTCATTTACTTTTTAAAGATTAACAGGAGACATATTCAAAATCTAAAGCTCAAAGAATTTAAATAACTTGCCCAGAGTCACAGAACTTTAATCACAGAGCTAGGACTTAAACTCAGGTCTCCTAACTCTGAAGTTCAATAAATATTAGTTCTTTTTCCCAAGGGAAAAAACAGAGAATAGTAATTTGTATCAAAGAGATCAAAGGTAGATTTTTACAGGCAAAAGTTGAAGAATCTAAGTTGCTTAGCTTAATAAGTAGTTTTAAACATTAGAAATCAACTATACTTCAATAAAAAAATTCTTTTTAATTTAAAGGTAGTTTTAATTACCATTTTTAAAATGTGGAGCTTCTCTAAGGAATTTGTTGGACAATGATTGACTGTGTCCATAAAAACCACTTAAAAATGAAAAGTAATATATGTTTTGTAGGATATAAAGAAGAATTCTTCTGGGACAATCTTGTTCATAAGGCATATTGTTTGCAAGGTACTTTTCTAGGTGCTGAGAATCTCAAATGAATAAACTAAAATCCATGGTCCAGTGATAACAGGCCAGAACATACAGGTGCTCAGTACATATTGGAATGCTCAATAATTAGATAAGATGTGGTAACAACCTTCCAGGAAGATGATTACATCTCTGGAAGTCTTCAAATAAAATAAGGGAAATAGCCTAGAAAAGAAGCTAGAAGACATCAAAAACCATCAAAAGTAGAGAGCTTAGACTAGTGTCCTTACTTTTTGATAATGGTAACACCCCAACCATGTTTCATTTTGCATTCTTCCTTCCTCAAGAAATTATATGTCCATAGCTATTCACAAATCTTTACTACACGATCACTCTACTTACAACACCACTATAGAGACCTCCCTGATGGTCCAGTGGTTAAGAATCCATCTTGCAATGCAGGGGACGCCGGTTCAATCCATGGTTGGGGAAATAAGATCCCACATGCCACAGGGCAACTAAGCCAGCGTGCCACAACTACAGAGCCCACGCACCACAACTAGAGAGAGCAGACCACACGCCACAAAAAGAGAGAAGCCTGCACACCACAACGAAGGGAGGAGCCTGCGTGCCACAATGAAAGACCCTGCGTGCTGCAAAGATCCTACAATGAAAGACCCAACGCAGCCAAAAAATAAATAAATAAATATTTAAAAACAAAAACCCAAAAACCTCTATAGTACCAAAATGGCCCTCTACTGTTTTAGCCACCCAAGACCAGCTTTTCATTCATCCTTTGGTTATACAGCCTCTATGTACATGACCATAGTTGGATTGTTTCAAAATGAACTTTGAATCATGCAATTATAGAGGTGGTTAGAATGCTCCAAATTCATAAAATACAGTCTTCTTCCTTCAATCAGGTGAATTTCCTAACTAATGATTTCTAACAATGATTTTGGAGTAACCCAGGCTGTAACTGTTTAAATTTCAAGAAATTTCATAAAATTTTTAAGATTTTAATTTATACATCTCTATGAATATGAACATACCCATGTATACATCCAGGATCACTTATATCAGAGTACTCTGTATGATTTATACTAGAGATTTTTACTTTTTAAGAGATCATGTCATACTTGTTTTGTAATCCCTCTCTTAAAAGTTAGATATAAAGTAATCCTTCTCTCTTAAAAGTGAGCTATAAATCAATTAGCTTTGAACTTAAACCAGAGGAAAATTCAGAGTCCCTTTCATATCTGTAATTCATTTGAACCTATCCATCCTCAAAGATGAACAAACCTACACTAATAATTCTCATTCCCATTGCCCTCAAATTAATGTATACTTTGGCTTAATAAAATTCTTAGAGTCTAAGGTGATGAAATAAAGACAATGTAATGCATGTACTTGATGAACTTTCTATCCTACTAATTATATGAATAGGAAGAATACTAAGGCCAACTTTTATTGAGTGCTTACTATGTGCTAGGGTAAGTCCTCTGCATGCATTTTGTCATTTAATCCCTACAACACATGTATATGAGACAAAGGAAGAAAAACCTATCTTTAAAACAATAAATAAGATTAGAGAGAGCTTTGCTCTTTTGCCATATTCTAGAGAGCCTCACCTGTATCCCATCACTGAAGAAAGAACTGAGAAGAAGCTGGATCTTCCTGAGCCTCAGCTTTCCTAGCAGGTTATACAACTGTACCTTCATTATTTTTGGCATTTTCCTATGGTTCGAAAAAAAGTGTTGACAATTTTCTGCATCTATAACATTTTGGATGAGCAATTTCCATCTTATTGTGTTTCCTCACATATGGTGTTCTAGCTCAAATAGCTCTGGTATTTTTAACTTGCCCAATATTAGTACACCACTTTGACTTCTTCGCTGACAAGTATCCAAATTACCTAACACAAATGAGAAAATTTCATGTATTATTTAGGCCTGTGTGTTCATTGAGTTCTCAGACAAAAATTTTCCAGTAGAATCACTGTATTTTACAGCTGAAAGGGATCATAAAGATGATCTAATCTGACTACCTCTCAAGTGAGATTTACAGCAGAGAGGTCTAAGTGTCTCTGCTAGGTCAGGTTAGCTAGTTAGTAGTAGAAAAAACTAACATCAGTCTAGTGCTTTTTCTACATAAAAAAGTCAATAGTTATTTTAAAAGGTCCATATCATTTTGCAGTGCCCTACAGGGGATGTTCCAATAATAAATGATGGGCACATTTTTGTAATACTGTATTATCATCAGTACTGAAATTGAAAACTTGTGACTATCAGTTATATAACGCTCTTAAGTATCATTGCTGTTCAAAATTTTTTCCTGTATTCTAACTAGATTGTGACTTCCTTCTGGTAGACACAATTTCTTTTTTAAAAGTGTTTCTTGGGCTTCCCTGGTGGCGCAGTGGTTGAGAATCTGCCTGCTAATGCAGGGGACACGGGTTCGAGCCCTGATCTGGGAAGGTCCCACATGCCGCGGAGCCACTAGGCCCGTGAGCCACACTACTGAGTCTGCGCGTCTGGAGCCTGTGCTCCGCAACAAGAGAGGCCGCGACAGTGAGAGGCCCGCTCACCGCGATGAAGAGTGGCCCCCACTCCCCGCAACTAGAGAAAGCCCTCGCACAGAAACGAAGACCCAACACAGCCAAAAATAAAATAAATAAAATTAAAAGTGTTTCTTATATCCCTTAATAAACCTACACATACACTGGTTAACAGCTGGAAAGAGATTGAAATATATTTATATTTTAGACTAATACTATATGACTCAGAATCAAACAACTGTCATCCTGTTTGAATGCAGGTGAATATGTTTTTCTGAGAGGGAGAAACTTGAGAAAATTTCTCATTTTTTCCTACCAAGCAGTTGGGACTGTCCCTGAGGGTGAGGGGTTCTAGGAGCCTTGAAGGGGTTGGTGAAGGTTGGAATAGAAATTAGAAGGAATGATAAGAGAGTTGACTGAGCCTTAAGATATCTGGTAGCATATGCAGATCAAATTGCTCAATAAAAATAATAGCTAATAACAACCGAGGACTTACTACATGTTTGGCAGTCCTCTCTCTACCTGTGTTACATCATCTACACCTTGCACAACCTCAGGTATTCTTTCCTCCATTTTGTGGATGAAGAAATTGAGGCTCAGAGAAGTTAGAACATTTGCCCTGCTGAACCAGCTACTTAGTGGTGGAATCAGGATTCAAACACTGACTGCCCCGGAGGCCTATGCTCCTAATCACAGTTTGATGGTTAGGATAAAACCAGATAAGTAGGAGGCATTGAATACACTGCAGAGCAAATGCCTGGCTCCCAAGAAGGAGCTCATTAATGTTAATGCCCTGCCTTTGGTTTCAACTCACTCTCCCCATATTTATTTACCTAGCCACTCCTTACTCCCAAGAACACATACACATAACCACATATTCACACACACTCCAGTCTTTTTACCAACAAGGTCCACCCTCAGGTGTCTAGGTTTGATACCTAGTTATCAAACTTCTATTCATATACTCTTCTTCCTCATGGGACTTAAGCTTACTTATGTACAATGAATCCTAGGACCAACCTCTGCTCTCCCCCATTTTTCCAGGTAAATGTAAACACATGTTAAGACTGACCCTAGGTTACAAAACATATGCACGTGCATAGCCCAATACATAACAGAATTCAATTCAAGAAGGAACTTTCTTTTCCCATTATCCAGGGAGATGCATGAGTTACCATAACAGATGCCAAAGACATTTGGCTCTGGCAGTGGAAATTGGGAAGCAATGGTGAAATGAGGTAAGAAATTCCAGGGCCAGAAGGTGGACACAAGTCATCATCTGCTTTTCCCAGGAGCTTGCTCTTTTTGGAGAAGTGCTCCACGTACAAGCTCCAACCTGCTGCCATAGCCTTCAGTCCCCTCTACCCAACTCTGAACCCCGCTCAGGCTGGAGCAGATGCGCACACCGCAGGGAGCCTCACTTGTAGGAGATGAGTGTTCCCTTGTTTTATTTTAAGGCTTGCTCCCAGGCTGGGGAAAGAGGATGTGTCAGAAATCGTGGAGAACAGCGACAGCCAAGCTTTCTCATGCAAAGACTAAGCAGCCCAGGAGCAGCAAATGATGACTTGCACAGTATTTAATGGCTCATGGGAAAACAAGTTTCTCTCCTGCCTGCCCGCCCTTCTGGAGCCAGCTCCGGCAAACGTGGGCTAAGCCGGGGCGGCGTCCTGCGGGGCTCTGGAGGGCTGGCGAGGCAGGGATGTGAGCAGCTCAGCCCCTGGCACCAGAGCCAAGGCCGCGGAGGAGGCTCCGGAATCGCCCCTTGCTGATCCCGAAGGATCCAGTGGGCCCTGATAAATACCCAGCCCGGCCGGATACGGGAAGGACAAGTTCAAACGCAGGGTGTAGAGCCTTGGGCAGGTCCGGCAAATAGACCCTGTCTGCCACCCACGCCCCGCCAGCCGCGCGCGCTCGCTGTGGACCCGACCGGGTTACTGCGCCTGCGCGCTCCGGGTCCTGCCCTCCCCCCCCCCCCCCCAAGACGCTTTCCGAGGCCTAGTGCCCAGTCCGCTGTCGCTTAGCAACGCACAAGTCACTGCCGCGGTTCTCCGCGCGCCCCTTTCTTGTCGGGGCTTACTCCCTGGTCTTCCCGTGAGGCTCCTCATTGCCTCGTGGCAGGCCGTAGGAGCCCATGGAGAGAAAGGAGGAAAGGCAGCCGTAAGTGCTGGGGTTTGTTTTTCTATTTCCCCTTCCGAAAAATGTTTTCCTACTTGGAGGGTTAAGTGAGATCGGAAGGGTGAGTCTTCGGGCCATCAGGGCTTTTCCTCTGCCAATCCCCTTCCTACCTCTCATTTCAAGTATTGAGCGCAATAATACTTTTTAAAACGCACTGTTTACTGGGCACCTACTATGTATCAGGCACTTTACATGCATAGCTTGGCCTAAAATTCTTGACGTCATCTTGAATTATCCACTACTTCTCACACCCCACATGTAATTTATTAGCAAATTCTGTAGGCTTTACCTTTAAAATATATCCAGAATCCACCACGATTCATCACTTCCACCGTCATTACCACCCTGGCCCAAGGACCAGCGTCTCTTACCTGTATACTGCAGAAGTCTTCGCTGCTCCCCTCGCCCCTCTGCAGCCTCCTCAATGCAGTCTTCTGAGTGGTCATTTTACAACATAAAGTTAGATCACGTTCTCCCTTGGCCACTGCAGAGGAAAAGCTAAGGCTCCTACAGCGGCCAGTGGGGCCTACACAATGTGCGCCTTTGCCTTACTCGGCCCTGTCTGCTCCTTGCCTCCCTCTCCTCCAGCACTGAGGCCTCCCTGAGCCATCTGCAGTGGTTTTCAAAGTGTGGTCCTCAGAACAGCATCAGCATCACCTGGGTGCTTATTTGAAATGCAGTTCTCACGGGCTCCCCTCCACAGACGTACCAAATCAGAAACTCTAGAAGAAGCGCATGATAATTGAGTTTTAACAAGACCTCCAGGTGACTCTGATGTACCCTAAATTTTGAGAACTATTAAATCAAGCAGCTTGTTACAGCTTGTTATGGTGTGGAGCCAGGGGTATGTGCTTCCAAACCTGTGTTTTTGTCACTAAAACAGTGGTTCTCAAATTTTAACATACATGAGAATCACCTAGAGAGCTGGTTAAAAGTTTCCTGGAAACCTGCCCCAGAGATTATTTAGTAGGTTGGGAATGGGACCTGTGAATATATATTTCTGACAAGCTGACAACTGATGCCAGGGCTGCTACTCCAGGAACTACGCTTGGAGAAGCACCGTCCTGAGGTCAGGTGCTTCTGCTTCCAAGCTTCGGCATTTACACGTCCCTCTGCTGGAATGTGCTTCCTTAGATATCCACTTACCTCTCTCCCCTCTTTCCTGTCTTTTTTCAGTTGCCACCTTCATAACTCAGCCTCCACCTTATCTAAAAATGCCACCTACCTTCCATATACATGCACTTCTTTCCCCTATGCCCTGCTTTAATTTTGTCCTTATTACTTAACACCATCTAACAAACTATATATTTTACTTTTTATTTCTCAACTGCCTTACCCCACTGGAATGTAAGGCTCTGTTTCTTTTGTTACTCCTCTATCCTCAGTGCCTCAAACAGCACTGGACACATAGCTCAATAAATATTTATTGAAAGAATGAATTATTTAATGTTATTCTCACATGTCTCACAATAGGTATTATTGTCCTTATCATGCAAAGGATTGGAAACCAAGGCTCAGAGAGTAAATGGCAGAGCTGGGATTGCAACCCAGGTCTGACTTATTTCAGAGCCCATTAGTATTTTTAACTGCTTTCCTTCTAGTAAGAGATTACTACAGAACCCTACATTTCACATTTATGAGTCAATTTGTAGCCACTCACACCACAAATCCTTCATCACATGAATGCATCAGTATGTGAACAAATAGCTACGGTCCTTTCCTTAAGGCCTGATTCTAGTACAAATTTATTGTTGGGTTACAACTATGAGAAGCAGATGGAAAAAAACTGATGCCAGAAGTCTACAGTGATAAATCAATTAAGGCCTTTAAATAAATTCATCTCTGGAAAGATAACAGAAAAACCTTCAAAGTAATTTACACTTTACCAGTAATCATTTTTTCCAAATCCTTTGCAGAGAGCAACTTCTGCTGGGATGCAGAGAACTGGAATACAAGGGTACTGAATGTCGTGTGTGTTTTGGATGAGGCTTGGGTGTGTACAGCTAACGCAAAGCCAGAGTGAAAAACTAGTCCAGCAGATTCACCAGGAATGTGTAAATAGTATAATGCCAATCTGTTTACCTGCAACAATCAGGACAATTGTCCGGATGTTGGGTACATAATGATGAATGAAACCCGATTGTCACCTTAATGGAACTTACTGGCTTGTACAGGATTATTTGTAGTGCTGACTAGAACACGAAAACAAAAAGTAGGTACATAAATGATAAATTGTAGAATGAAAGAAATGAACAAAGTACTAAAATAGAGAAAACATGGAGTGGGGAGGGGGAAATCTAGGAAAAGTTTCTGAGGAGATGACTTCAGCTGAGACCTAAATGGTAATGAACCAGCTGTTCAGGGAGCTGGGGAAGAGCAGATGCCCTGAGGGGAGAGGAGACTGGCTGTTCCAGGAACTGCGAGTAGGCAGGCTGGCTGGAGAAGGGAAGGGAGAGAGGCTTGAGTGGTTGAAGAGATTAGCTGGAGCACGGCCACACAGGGCCTCAGAACTGCGATAAGGAGGAAGTGTTTTATCGTAAATTGCAGTGGAAAGCCACTGGAGGCTTTTAATTGAAAAAAAAGACATGGGGTAGAAGAGATGGACCTGCTTTAGTCTGAAGTAAGGTAGGGCCATGGACAAGGCTAAAAAGAACTAATCACTTTCTCTATAAATTTCGAATCTTATTCACTCACCTTCCATGGGTCAGGGCTTTGATTTTTTAAATGTCTATGTAAAAAAATCTAAATTCAAATATTTTGTTCTTACCTTCCTTTACTTTTCAAGTACGCAAAATTTTAAAATACTCCTGTTACTCCTTATTTAAAAGGAGAAAAAATTTATAAACTATTCCTTTTAAAATATTTTTTAACATTTAAAAATTTCAATAATTTTTATTTTTCTTCCAGGGTAGTTATTAGAAGCAAAAAATTATGAAATTGAATTAGCTATTCTGATGTCTGCACAGTGGTCTTTTCCTGAAAAGATAAATAATAGTGCTCTTTTGGTAGCTTTTATAAGTTTGCCAGGTGAGCCTTTAAAATTAGTTATCCTTGTCCATATAGCTAAATATACTAGGTAACTAACTCTTTTTTTGCGGTACGCGGGCCTCTCACTGCTGTGGCCTCTCCCGTTGTGGAGCACAGGCTCCGGACGCGCAGGCTCAGCGGCCATCGCTCACGGGCCCAGCCGCTCCGCGGCATGTGGGATCCTCCCGGACCGCATGAACCCACGTCCCCTGCATCGGCAGGCGGACTCTCAACCACTGCGCCACCAGGAAAGCCCCTAGGTAACTAACTCTTAAAGAAGATGAGTTAAGATTAGCATGTAACTTAGGCACATGAATAAATACTGTAAACGTAATTTGTAAGAATGATTAAATCACTACTCTTTCTTAACTCCAAGCAAATGAATCTGTACACTACATTGGTATATGGTAATAAATAATCACTATTAACACAAATCTCTTTATCTTTTATATAATTTCGAATGACAGGATACCCTCCCAAATTTTAATTGCACCAGCCCCTAATAGTTATTAATAAAGCCTAAATTGTCTTGACACTTGAAATATATTTAAATCTAATTTTATGTAATTATGACTCAGCACTGAAATGCTCATTGGATAAATGATATACTATTTAATTCTGTTTTTCAGACAGCATGAAATAGAAGATGCTGGTATACTGTATGTAACTGAAAAAAAAGAAGAAACGAAACATGAAAAAAAGCCTAGAAAAAGTATTCAACATTCAAAACCATGTGTTGGGAAAGGACATGTATATTATGCTAAATTCATTAACACAAATGTAAGAACATGCAATGAACCAGTTCCCTACATAGATCCCCAAAACGAGCCAGATGATCAGGTTGGATTGATGTTCATTATTTACAAATATAGATTTAGATTCAGAAGTGTTTTGCAGGATAATTTTGTCACAGACTACTTAAAGGATGTGACAGATCTCAGACTAATATTTACTATAATCCAATAGTTAAAAGCAGTAACCTGGAACTATCCTTACTGATAATTTTGCATACAAACTATATATATATATATAGGGAAGGAATCCAAATAATTGTTTTTCTAGATCGGGTCAGATTATAGTCACTCAGCGGTGCTTGTGGGTAGGAGGGGTTATTGAAGAAATCTCTAATATTGTATTTGTGACAAATAATATAAAAATTTCCCATGATACTCCGTAATTCAGATACTTTCTATAAAATAGCTACCATTTATTGAAAGTGTATGAAGTGCTAGGAATGAGCTAAGTGTTCTGTATAAGTTATATCCTTTAATCTGCACAACTTCTAGGAGGTATTATTGCAAATAGTTTAGATGATAACATGCTCTAATATAGTAAATTAACATACCTGAGATTACATAGTAAGCAAATGTCACAGTCATGTTTCTGATCCAGGACTGTTGGTTTAGACAAGTCACACTTTTATTCACTATCATATTAAATATATTCCATTCTTTTTTTTAGAATCAGGTTCGTTGACGTATAATTTATTGTATTAATTTCCTGTCTTGCTGTTACAAATTACCACAAACTTAAACACTGGCTTAAAGCAACACTAACTTATTCTCAACAGTTCTGAAGCTCTAAAGTACATAATCAATCTCATTGTCTATTGGGAGAGCTGGTTCCTTCTGGAGGCTCTAAAGAAGAATCCATTTCCTTGCCTTTTCCGCCTTCTAGAGGTTGCCTGCCTTGGCTCATGGCCCCTTCTTCAAAGCCAGCAACATACTGTCTTCAAATCTATGACCGACTTCCCTGCCTCCTTCTTCTAAGGACCCTTGTTATTATATTGGGGTCCTCAGAAGAAGAGAATCTGGGATAATCTCTCCTTAGCAAGATCCTTAATCACAGCTGCAAAGTCCCTTTTGCCATGTAAGGTTAGGTGTAGTTGTGATTTAACTCAACATTTAAATGGAGATTGCTTTTCGTGCGCTCTCTTTACACTGATAACATCAACTGTTCTTGTCATGAAACAGCACACCATGGCCCTGTGTGTGAATATGAGAGCTTTTGGGGGCAGAAATTCCTGTAGTCAAATATGCTTTAATATCATGTAGTAAACCCTTACAAGGGCAGTTTTAAGGCTCTTTTGTTTTATAAACAAATAATTATTGAGCATTTAAAAGATATTGATAGAACATGCCTCTGGGGGAAATAAATGTGGTACAGAAATCCAGGTTAGTGAAGTCCTCATAATTCTTGCAAAAGTTAATGAATGACTCTCCTGAGCTCTAGTTCAAGGCCAAGTTTAAACCAAACTGTTAACCCATCCTGAACCCCATAAGGAAAAGAAGCTGGTTTGAGAAGAGAAATATGAAACATAAAGAAATTTTAAAATAAATCTAATTTTCTCTTGTTCCTACTTTGTAGGTGTCTTGAAAAAAATAAATGTACAGAAGCGTTAGTAGCTTGCTCTATCAACAAGACTGGGTGATAGCAGCAGTAGAATCTTTATTAGTGCTCAAAGCTCCATGAGTCAAAGACCTTAAACAGGTGGTGAAAGTGAGTTTGAAATGAAGTAAGAGGATAGGTAAGAGAGGTTCACAGTGGCTGAACAAGGAGGGCTGAACAAGGAGGTACAAAGACCAAAGATGCATCACAGAGCTAAGTGTTCACATTGGGCGTGGAGTGAAGGGAATGAACATACTTAAACAAAACTAAACCTACCCCCTCCAACAACAACAAAAAACCCTTAAATGTACTCATTTCCAAGTACCCAAGGAGTAATAAAGAATGCTCATTTCACATATTTGTAAACTTTGTTCTTTTACTTAAGATGACAGTTTTCTTTTTAAAGGTTAGCTTGGTTTAAAAAAATTAACTGGCTTATAGTAATACTGGCTTTAAAATAAAAGTAAAGAAAATAAAGTTGCCTAAATATTTCAATTGACATATATCTGTTGTCTTATGTATTTTGCTAAGATAATACCTTTAGAATACCAGATTGGTCGGTTTTATTTATTTACAAGATTTTTAAGTGAAATAATCAATTATACAGTTCTACATAGGGACATAAAATTGGTGGTGCTAAAAGAAGTAAAAAGGAGCTTTAGCTCAGTTATTTCCAATGAAAACTAATTTGGTTGTCTTTGTGTTTTTAAATATTAGTAAATATTGATATTTCAAAAAAGATTATACTGGGTATTTTCCAAAATGTATTTTTTTGGAGCACTAGTCCTTGCCAATGTGCTCAATAAAATAAAGTTCCGAAGTCACATATGTTTTGCAAAACCTGTATTTTTATACACCCTTCTCAGAGCTTCACAATTCACATTAGTAGATAAAGGTTCTTGAGAAATCCTGTGGTAAACTTGTTTAACTTGTTTAACTCAGTATTTATCAAATTTCTTTAACTATGGAAACCTCTTTTATATAACACCTATTAATATGCTGCAGAACCAGTGTTCCACAGAACACAGTGCAGGAATAACTGTTATTGTGAATTGTTATTATGAATTGCTTAAAAAGAGGTATTTTTCAGCATTCTTTCTGGTCCACAACAAAACATAGAGGAACGTAGATACAGTGTAACTCTAGTGTTTGCTATAACACAGCAAATTTTTTAAAGCCACTGAGCTCCATTAAAAAAATATGATACTCTATGTGTAAGGTGTTGTCAGAAGTCCAGATTTCCCTAGGAATCCATAAAGTATAATTTGATGTCCACAGATCACTACACCACCACAAGCAGCAGTAGCCATCTTGGCCAGGGCGCCATAGAGCTTGGCACACCACCTCTTATATTCTCTTAACTGGTCCCTCCAGGATACCCCACTTACTTTTTACTACATTTCCCCTAGGATTCTCCCTTAGTTTCCCAAAGAATGGAAGTAAATGGTGCATTTCTGAAGGCAAAGGGCTGACAGAAGTGTAACAGAGAGTGCCTCACGGTGGTTTCCAAATGTGACTAAGGGGCCCACAGCACAATGGCTCTTAGGCCTTCCAGCAGCCGGGGTTATAGGGAGCCTTGTCATCAGGAATCACCAGGCACCTCCCTACCATGGAGCCCCAGTGACGGTCATCCTGCAGCAGGAAAAGAGACAGGCTTTGGCCTGGAAGGGAGGACTTCATCCTCTCTCTGGGTGCAAAGTTTTGGGAACAACTCTTTCTGTAGGCAGAACCCCCTCTACAATCTGCAAGATGTGGTCTGACCCCCAAAACCTAGGCAAAGCAATAACATAGAGGACCTTTCCCGGTTTGGTTTATTTAATCATAAATACTTCCACATGCACCTCTCAATCCAATGTAAGTGATGGTACACAGAGCAGTACATTTTTATTCTTAGTCTTTCTCTTCAGTGTGCGGTGAAGGAAAAAAATAAGCCTCTGCCTTTACCTTTTGTCTTATAATCTCTCTGAGCAAATGCTTGGACCAAAAAGGCATGCACGTGTGCCTGGGTGCATACACACTCCCTTCCAGGAAGGAACCAGACTTCTCAGGCATAGGGCAGACTATCCAGAAATAAAAAAGATAAACACAACAGTTTTTGAACTGTAGCATTTCATTCTCCTGAAGTGAAGATTCATCCAACTGACAACACTAATCAGAACACTCACCGACTATAAGGGTCTTGAAGTCATCAATCACACTTCAGAAAAAACTGCTCATTGTTTCCTTTATACGTATTTGTGAAACCAAAGAGACCATTTTGGTAAAATTCTAAATTCCAGTCTTCTTGAAAGGTGAATTATCTCTGCTTTAAGGTAGCTTTTGCACTACACTCTTGTTTAAGAAAAAAACTGAAGTCTGCCAGACATCGTGGTTCACTTATTCCAGAGTCACTTCTCCAGTAACTTGGATGTTAGCAAAATAAGTTTCACATCAACAGAAGAAGATATAAAGAGTACGCCTTAAAACCTTGTCATAGAGGATTTCTCAGGATATTTACTTAGAGCCTCTTTATTTTTATTTTTGAAATAATTTAAATAAATTTGTGTTTATCTGGCTTTGCCTTCCACAGCAGATTTCCTATAGCAATGTAGCACAGAAATCAGAGGCATGCACAGACAAATGACGGGCTGAATTGAGGCGGCTCTGCTACCTGTTAGTGATATACCTTGGGGAAGTTACTTTATCTCCCAGCAGTTTTCTCATCTGTACAGTGGGTGTACCCACTTCACAGAATTGTGATGAGAATAAGTGAGAAAAGGCCTAGACCTTGGAGCATAATAAGCACCGTGGCAATCACAGAGTAGGAAAGAGCTGCAAGAAGCAGGCACTCTGACAACAGTAAGACGTGACTATTTTGAGCCAGAGAGTGAGAAGACACCATCTGTGTAGTGATATGTTCTAGAATTCCTAGGATCTACATCAAGTAGATGTAATTCACCTTTAAGTCCATTCTGAAAAATGAGGCATTGGCTGATCTTTCCTGCTCTCCAAAATTCCCCACTTCCTACATTTCTTTGATTTCTGCAAACATTCATTTTTATCCCTGGTTACAGGCTGTCACTGGCCTGGAAACTGGCTCTCATTTCCAGTTGCAAAGTGAGTTCTGACTCTGTCTTCATCTGTGCAGGGCTTAGTGCTCTCTTTGGTTCATGTCCATCCCATCTTTTTCAGTTTGAAGATAACTTCCCTTAATGAAGAACCTAAAGTTGAATAGCTCTGACTTTCAGCTCTAAGGAGGGTACTCTTCTCCAAATTCTAAGCCTTTCCTTGATTTCTTGCTGCAACAGAATTTTTTCCCACAGAACACCCGATTTTTGCTGCTTGGTATATTTCATGAATCTCTTCTAAGCTTCTTGACAGTCTCCTGACAAGCTGACTCCATTCAAGTGTTTCTCCTTTGAATCTGATTTTGTGCACCACTTGTACACACACCTGTCTCCTTGAAAACTAAGCTCATTTGAAAGCTAACTGCCTATGTAGCCACACAAGTTTCTTTAGATGCCTCCTTCTTTTTATATCAATGTAGCTTCAATTGTATTTTCAGAATTTAACTTATTAGAATCTCATATTTATCCACTTTGAATCATATTTTAAAGTCTCTGACAATGCAATCACAGTTGATCTTTTAAAAGGTTGATCTCTTCCCTTAAAGCCCCAGGTAGGTGTTGGAACATACCCAAGGTTACTTTCATTCTCTAAGATCCAAGGACTCTGAGGTGTCAAGTTCCCTTTTCCCAAGGTTCTCTTCTACCTGATCAACCAGATTAAAAAAATTTTTTTAGTCAGTACTAAGTTGAGTAACAATTCACCTCACTGCTTTCTGAACTTCTAAGAGATCAAACGTGCTAATGAAGAGTCTTCATTTCCTGCATACTTAGTTCAGGTTTTATTATCAGAAATTCAGTAACGTTGGAGACATTTCTGCTTAGAACAAAGTTTCTCAAACTGAATCATTAGTGAGTTATAAATAAATGTGGACTGCAACCAGCATTATGAGATGAAATAGAAAAGTAATATAATAGAAAAATAGCCAAGTGCACTGCATGTAGTAAGAATAAGTATTGTTTTGTGAAACCTCTCGTTTTATGTATATGTATGCAGTGGGTACTCTTGCATGACATAAAATGTATTTCATGGTGTGGGTCATGGACTAAAAACTTTGAAAACCACCATCTTAGATGACAATACATTATTTGTATTGCCATAATGAAAAGTATAGAATATAAGTTTTAGATTAAATCATGTTTACTATATGCATACGTGTGTATATATGCATATATATATATATATAGATGGTAGTACAAAACATAGAAACATAACTATTTTGTTGATTTTTACCATTCCATCTGTTGATAGAAGGTAGTTTAAGAAATTAGCATCTGGGGCTTCCCTGGTGGTGCAGTGGTTGAGAGTCTGCCTGCCAATGCAGGGGATGCGGGTTCGTGCCCCGGCCGGGAAGATCCCAGATGCCGCGGAGCGGCTGGGCCCGTGAGCCATGGCCGCTGAGCCTGCGTGTACGGAGCCTGTGCTCCGCGACGGGAGAGGCCACAACTGTGAGAGGCCCGCGTACCACAAAAAAAAAAAAGAAATTAGCATCTGTATTTTAGCTAAAATTATATGATAATACATTTTTAGGTGCCTCTTAGGAAATACAGTCTTTATGAAAATATATTTAGTCCTAGATTTCAGAACTCTATTTTAGTACTAGAAAATCCAATAACTTGTTGAATCAAATTACTGATCATCAAACACATGAAAATGAAAATGTCCTACAGTATCCAATTTTGTGTTTCCATTTTTCTTTTCCATGAAGGGTGACTGGTGGTCACATGGTAAAGGAATGGAAAATCCCTTCCAACCACCTTATGACACTAAGAGCACCCAGAGGAGTGACTTTAAAAAACCAACATGTCCATTTGTTTCTCCAGTCAAATACAGCAAGTTGCAAAAGCCTTCTTATGGAATAGGTAAGGTTAGCAGTTCTCCACTGTCTCAGGTTACTGCTATCAAATTAAGATGTATTATACGTGCTTGCACCTCCTGGGAAAATTAGTCCTTTACAGGAGTTGAAAATATACATGCAGCAAGTGCAGCCCTTGACAAGTTTGTTCCTTATCCCTTCCTAGTGGATAACTTAGCTCCAAATATGTTTAATACAACGTAATAAAAATTGTAATGTTCATTGATAACACCAGCTTCCAAGTCAGAAATTTAGTAGCATTCTGCTCATTACTGCCAGCAAACTTTAAAAATTATAACTGTTAGGCAACACTATAGAGCAGTATTTTTCAAAGTGTGCATGGAGGGGCGCTGGTTTTTGTTGTTTGTTTTTGAATTTTATTTATTTTTTTATACAGGTTATTATTAGTTATCTATTTTATACATATTAGTGTATACATGTCAATCCCAATCTCCCAGTTCATCCCACCACCACCACCACCCCGCTTTCCCCGCTTGGTGTCCATACATTTGTTCTCTACATCTGTGTCTCTATTTCTGCCCTGCAAACCGGTTCATCTGTGCCATTTTTCTAGGTTCCACATATATGTGTTAATATACAGTATTTGTTTTTCTCTTTCTGACTTACTTCGCTCTGTATGACAGTCTCTAGATCCATCCACGTCTCTACAAATGACCCAATTTCGTTCCCTTTTATGGCTGAGTAATCTTTCATTGTATATATCTACCACATCTTCTTTATCCATTCGTCTGTCAATGGGCATTTAGGTTGCTTCCATGACCTGGCTATTGTAAACAGTGCTGCAATGAACATTGGGGTACATGTGTCTTTTTGAATTATGGTTTTCTCTGGGTATATGCCCAGTAGTGGGATTGCTGGGTCATATGGTAATTCAATTTTAGTTTTTTAAGGAACCTCTATACTGTTCTCCATAGTGGCTGTATCAATTTACATTCCCACCAACAGTGAAGAGGGTTCCCTTTTCTCCACACCCTCTCCAGCATTTGTTGTTTGTAGATTTTCTGATGAGGGGCACTAGTTTTTATGATGTTTATAGCTACTGCTCAAAAAAACAGGGGAAGTCAAATAAGTTTTGGAAAAACTGAATTTATAAAGTTAAACAGTTTTGTGGTTTTTTTTTTTTTTAACTACAGAACTCTTAAAACCCTTATTCTAAGCATAAGCATAATGAATTTCCAAGAAGAGGGATAAAGAATGCTATGTTTTCCCAATATTGACAACTTTACCTTTTTTCAGATCATCTCACATGACTGGTATCCCACAAAACATAATTTAGGAAATACTGTTCTATACAGTATTCATACATTTTGAGATCTAAAATTTGTTTTACCTGACAATGTCATTATAATAATCTAGGTCTTTCACATTTATTCAAGTTGTATCTGTTTCTTAACCCAGTATTACTCATCTCTACCGCAGGAGTAGAATTTTTAGCAAGTCTTAAAGAAGTGCAGGATCAAGTCCAAACAAAAATGGATTTATTGAATACCCGCTCTGTTCTCACCCCACACAAAAGTTCACGAGATAAACATCAAATTTTCTGAACACGACAGTAGGCAGCAAAGGATTACTTTTAGACGTCAACAGTCCCTCAGTTTTAGCCTTCTGGCCTCTGTGATTGGCCAGTCTAGTTAAGGATACAAAGGGAAGCTAGATTGAAGGTCAGGATATTAGAAAATGGTCATATTTAACATGATTTCTACCTCAAGGGTGGTAGTTAATAGGGAGGGCCAACTATTAGATAGTCTATAACAATGGCGTCTCTTTTAGAAAGGTAATAAAGTTTCCAATTCTGATTCAAGATGGTAGACTGAGCACAAACATCTAAATCCCCTGCCTCCCAAGACCCTATTGAATGATAGCAAAGCAGTCAACCCATAAAGGACCCATAAAGGTGAAAAGAATGGAAGGGAGAGCTTTCTGGATTTTGAGAAGGAATGGAAGACTGTTGACAGATAAAAAAAGAGCAAAGAAGCAATAGCCTAGAATATACAGAAGGAGATGCAGTGAAGAGCCATTCTGCCTGAAAAAAAACAAAAGTATCTGAAGGCTCAGTCAGCAGACAAAGCATAACAGAAACGGGGGAGGGGAGAATCAGAGGGTTATTTGAAAGTCTGTTTCTTAAATAACTGCTCCAGTCATGAGCACGCTACCCTCTCCCAACATTAAGAATGCTAGAGCCCATTGTCTCAGCTAGATGTCAACTACCACACTAGTTACTTTAGTATTTCAAACCGGTCTCCTATCCTATTCTTAATTTATGAATGGACAACCAAAGATTAGAATTATGCCAAATTATATTTTTTTTAGGTCTGGAGGATAAAATCAAGGAAATATCACAGAACATAAAACAACAACACACAAAACCTTAGAAAATATGAGAGTATAAAAGCAAAATGGAGAATCAGTCTTGGAGGTCCAACTTTTCTGGAGCTCCAGAAAAGAGTAAAAATGAAGGCGAGATAATTATATCCACACATAACATCTATTAAGCATATACTATTTGCCACGTACTTTATGGAACTTTCTAAATGTTTACTCATTCAATTCCCACACCAACCCTCTGGCATATAATAGTATAGTAATACTATTAATACTCTTCATTTTTCAGATGAGAAAGCAAGCACAGAGTTTAAATAATTTGCCCAAGGCTACACAGCAAATAATTGGTGTTTGAACTTAGTCTGACTCTAGTACCTGTAAAAATAACCAGTACTCTACACAGCCTCTAGAAAAATAATAGGAAGATAGTTTCCCAACATAAAGAAGAGCCATTGAAAGGGTCTACTGAGTGTATCTAAGTATGAAGGGAAAAAAGATATACACCTATACATCATTATGAAATTGCAAAACAATAAAGAGAAGATTCCAGAAGTTTCCATTAAAAGAAAACTAAGTCACCACCTAAGGAATAAGTATATGGAATCAAGCAACACGGATGGACGAGCACAGTGGAGTTAATGTCTTCAAAGTTCTCAGGGGAAATCATTTTTAACCTAGAAAAGAGGATTTATTTGACAGGTACACTAGAACCTTTTTCTTCCCCAAGTGGCACTGGGCATTGGACCCACTGAGAAAGAAATATAGTCCTAGCACAACATTTGGCTCTTAAGTGAACAAAATTCACATAATTGTATTGTAAGTGCAACTTAGTAGTTAACTTTTAGCGTTATTTTATAGACACAATATGGAAAATTTAAATATGGTTACAGATCAGAATTATGTTATCAGCTTTAAGAAGAAAAATAAATATACAGTTGACAGAAGATGGGAAGTAAAAGAGGAGAAGGGTGCTAATATCACTATTTAACATATGAGTCCTCAAGAGAGACTACCCAAAATAGATGAAACACGGAATAGAAGATTAAGGCTGAAGTCAAAGGAGTTAATACAACTACCAATTTCTTTCTCCAGCCCTGGCTTCTTTCCTGAGCTTCAAGCCTGATATCCAACCAAGTACTTAACATCTCTTCTTGGATAACTAATCTCCTTTTCAAGCTTAACATGGCTAGAATAGACCATTTCATTTCACCCATCCAAACCTATCCCCCCATCTCAATTAATGTCATTTCTATTCCCCCAGATGCTCAAGTTTTGATACCTAGAAGTCATTCTAAAACTCCCTACCCTCTACAGCCAATCCACCTTGACACCTCTATCTCCAAATACTATCCCAAATTATCTTACCAATGCAGTGAAGCCACTGCTGCCCTGCTTCCTTTCTTCCTCCTCCATAATGTTTTCCATACCATCGTCAGACAGATCTTTTAAAAACATGAAGGACATCACTCTTCCCCTTTGGAGGCTTTAGCTACTTCTCACCGTTTGTAGAGTAAATTTCAAATTCTTTGCCATGGTCTACATGGTCCTATTTGACCTGCCAAATCTACCTAAGTCTCCTATTGCTCCTGATAGCTTGGCATGGGGATTTAGAGAAGGGGCACATAACTCAGACCAAGGAGGTAGAGAATACTTTCTGAAAGTCATGCTTGTTTCAGAACCAATTTATGCCTGTGTACTTGTTACTGTACTTCTATAACTTAATTACATATTATAAATTAAAATCTGAGTAAGAAAAAAAGCAGTTGTTTCTATAAAACATTCAAAGTTGAATACTTTACAAAGACTTGCTAAAAGGTTAATCACTAACTTTAAAAATGCTAATTAAGCACGGGTAAAATAACTATAAAAGAAGAGCTAGAGGGAATTTTTTAAATCTTGAAAGACGCTGTACTCATTTTCCTTCAAATGCATCCTTAAGTTTCCATTCTGTGCTAAAGAAACGGAAAATGAAAAGGACACATTAGGCGTGTGGTTTGTGCAAGAAATATAAAGTGGAATTCCAACCAACAGGCACTTCCTCAAAGAAAATGCCTTTGCACTTCAATAAAATTTTGGTGAATGAACTGGTTAAAGGAAAATAAGTATGGTTTACATAATTTTCTATGATTCTTTGCCTTAACTGACTTTTTTGTTAACTAACCAGTCAGGTCTCAGTACTTTCTCATAAGGAGCAGTTGTTTCTTCTCTAGTTCAAATAAGGGATGTAGTGGAAGATGAGACAGATAGGCTTTGTTCTAGGATGATCAGGCAGGGCCCGGTCATTTCATAAGGGAACAACCATAATCAGTGTCTGTAGGTCTGTCAATTTTCCCTTAGAGGAATCCTCCAAGCCTCTGCCTGGAGTGGAGGACAGAAAATCTGGGAGTCTCTCAAACAATCTTCAGTTTACAGCTTCGACTTGTACCACTTCCCATGCTCCCTGCCTCAGAAGCGTCTGATGCCTCCAATTCCCGAGCCTCACTGGAAGGCTGTGGCATGAATTGGCTTGATTTTCACCCCGCCTCCTCCTCCGCAAGCCCTTATCTTCCAGTTTACTGGACTCTACTCAACTCAATTGCCACTTATCCATCTGCTTTCCAGCTTCCAAATTTGTTAATATCTTTGCTCGCATTTAGTTCTCTTTTTTCCTTAAGGCTTTAAGCCCTTTTAATTTCTTTACTATCATTGTATTATCTTCTTCCTCTCTCTCTCTGTGTCTGTTCTTTTACTGGTATTTCTCATTGCCAAAATCATTATTATATTCCAGGTCCTACCACTATGCCCAGACTCAACAAATATTTATTGATTAGTTTAATGATAATTACATATTATTCAACAGATTAAAGTCATAATGTAATTTTAACTAATATACACACCACAATATAAACCTGCAATTTATTCATATTTTAGATGGTGTTTGGGTACTAGATGAGAATGATATTTAAAAGAAAATATTTTATGTAACATTTAAACTATAACTAGTATATAAACTAGTCTGTATATGCCAGATTTTTAATGTATATATATATATATATGTGTGTATACATATATGCATATAGACAGAAAATGTGTATATAAACATGCATTAATAGCAAAAGTCATCTCATAGTCATTCTGTTCCATCAGCCCACTTAATTACGCCTGGTTTTTGGCATTTCAGCAATGTCATCTTGTACTGATAATGAAAGTGCCCTTTATGTCTTGTACCACCACACAATTTCCTGGCTGCCATCCATTATCAGTTCAACAAACGGCTATGCTCCATCATAGATATCTGAGTCCCTGTAAGAATGAGTGTTCACTTTGGGTTTTATATAATAAAACTTTATAAATTGGAAAAGCTGATCTAATTGGTAAGGGAGGTGTTTCATACTTAAATAAAACTTTGGCTGTTTATCAATTACTTGATATTTTAACATTCTTTAAAATTGTGAATTCAGATACGGTGCTAAAAATATTTTTCTAAAATAGGTTTTAGTTTGTGTTGCTTCTTTTGCATCAAGGTATAACATAACAATGATTTCTTGCTACAGTTGTATTCAAGTTTCTCTTTTACACTGTATTGTGAAAATCTGTACTGTTATTTTTACATTAATAATCTGTTTATGTAAGATGAAAATAAATACTACTTAGAAGAATGGGGTTTCTAATAGAAAAATAATACTGATAAATGTTTTTTAAGTAGATACAAATGAAAAGTTAAGAAAATTTCTCAAAACAAAAGCTGCTAAATCCGCATCAATATGAGGAACAAGTTGTGTGTTTGAATAAATCCTGGCTTTGTTGATAAAATATAGATGGCTAGACACCAACTTGTTTGGTGTATCCTTGTTTGGAAAATTCCTATTTTAATTAGAAGTTTCCAAGAAACAGAGAGTGAATTTCAAACATTCTTCATAGACTTTGGCTTACTTTTTGTAAGCCTCATCTAACAAGGCTTCTTTTAAGTAATTATTTTGGGTCCAATTTGAATTCTTAAGTAGAGTAACCACTAAGAACTTGAATATCTTCTTTGATGTTTTCCCACTTAGATGATCTTCACTATTGTGGGCTTCTTTAAAAATCACATATATTTACATAAATGAACATGGTAGTTATGTCTACTTTTTTTTTTTTATGTCTACTTTTAATAGGTATAATGTCTGGGTAAGGAATTTCTTTCTATAATAGTTTAGATTACCTTTCTTGCCCCTTTATTGGTCCCCATGAAGATATTTTTTTAAGTTATTATTTTCAAGATTCTGGGAGGTTCTAGATCACTATATAAAAGATGATTCATTTTAATTGACTTCCTTCTGAAGTCTTTCTGTTTGTTATCTGCATAACAAGTCAGTCCAACATTTAGTTGCTTAAAACAACAATCATTTTACTTGCTCATGATTCTGCAGTCTGGGCTGAGCTCAGGTGCGCAGTTCTTTGGCCGTTCTTGCTGGTGAGCACTTGAGCAACTGAATTTAGTTGGTAGGTCGTCTGGGAACTGAACTCAGCTGGGACACTGGAATGATTGGGCCTGTCCTTCTCCGTTTGGTCTCTGCGTGTGGTTTCTCCAGCAGGGTAGATGGAACTGGCATAGTATTGCTTCTGCCACATCCTATTGGTTGAAGCTAATCACAAGGACAGTGCACATTCACAAGGGGACTGTACAAGGATGCAAATACTGGGAGGCCTGATTCTCTGGGGTCACCAGTGTAACACCTTACTTCAATGTCTTTAAATAGTCCTTTCCATGAGAGTTTAGGAATGGCCAACTCTTCATTTTTCTTTGTCTGAAAAGGTCTTTAAATTGCCCTCACTAATAGATGAAAGTATAGCTGGGTATAGAATTCTAGATTCATAGTTACTTAGCTTTTACACTAGGAAGGTATTATTCCATTGTCATCTGGATTCTATTGTTATGTCAGGTCTGAAAGCAGTCCAGTTGTTAATCCTTTGAAGGTAACTTGTTTCAGTAGAAGATTTTTTATGTTCTATGGGGGTCTTTGCATACAGAAAGAGATATTTATTTATGGTTAAATTAATATTCTAGTTTTAACATTATAAATTTAAAACTATTTCTTTAAGCCCTTAATTTTTAAATATTGTATAATATTAGAATAGTAAGTTTCACTTGTTCTTTGGTGTTTAATTAACTCAGCTTGAACAAATGAAATACTCCTTAACAATGACTTATTTACAAACATAGTCAATTAAATTCCATTAATATTTTAAACTGCATTTGGTAATTTAATTATATTCTGTTTTCCTCTTAACACTTTAAATACCTAACAAGGAAAATGTAGAACTTTGACCATCAAAACCTTCCCAAACAATTAAAAAATTCTTGTAATAAGAGCTAATGAGACCCTGATACCTTAAAAAAAATTTTTTTTATAAATAAAATTAAATTTAAAAAAAACCTTCCCCAAACAATTAAAAAATTCTTGTAAATCTAATAAATTAAACCTATATAGTAAATACATATATGTCAAACATTTTAATACTCTTTATAAACTTAATATTTCCCTAAAACTGTCAACACTAGAAAACTATCAGATCAAATTTTCTTCTGATGTATTACATAACAAATTATAGATTTAAATGTATTTGCTTTATCATCTCTACATTTAGTCCCAAACCTTCCCCAAATTAAAAGACTTACTGAATATTTATTTTAGAAGAACTGTGTTGGTTGGTAGAATACTGGTTTTGAATATTAGTAAGGTATTAAAGTATTTGTTTTGAAAAAAAGTTACCCTGTGACCAATCTTTATTTGTTACCCTATATGAAAAATATGCAATATACTATTTGTATTAAATCTAGTTTATGGCGAGGCATTTTTGTTATCATTACAGAGGGCTTTTAATGATGATAGAGATTTTGTTCTATGCATTTCTCTCACAAAGACAAAGCGAGAGAATTTAATTCATCATACTTTAAGTTTTCCTTATAGTAGGTGGACATGACCTGTGTTGTCCAAGGATAGGTTCCTGTGTGGGAAATTGCTGGCATTGGATTCTAAGCAGGTAGGAGGCATAAAAGTTTCTAGTTTGGGTCAGCTTATTGTTTGCCCCAACTATTATTGCCATTAAGGGCAGCTGCCCTGTTAAACAATTGCCCTTGATTGTTTTTGACAAATGCCTTTGGGGGAAAGGCTATTTACACTAAGAGAGGCTGAGTCATTGTCTATAAAGACAAGCCCTAGGAATGGAGTTTCCAAAGAACTGCCAGCCAAGTTAAATAACAATTCTTTGAGTTCATGTTTGTGGGAAGGTCCAAAGACAGTGGTTCTTTCCAGTGGCTGCTAAGCTTCTTGCTGATTTTTACCATAAATTCAGGGCTGTTAGTTTCCAAGGCTTATGACAAGGTGGGGACAGGGGCATGAAAACTGGGCCAAAGGCCTGCTTTTATTACAGAGATTAAGCCATTTTTCTTGAATAAATGCTTCTCAGATTGTTGCAAGCCTTTGGTTAATTTCCAAAGTTCTGAAAAAGTTGATTTTGATTATTTTTGCCAATGTTCTCATTGCTTTTATGGAGAAGCAGTTTTTTTGGAGGTTTTTACTCTGCCATTCCCACTGATGTCCTATCCCTTTTAGTTTTCATGCTACAAATATTTTTTCCCAACCTATCATCTCTGTTAACTTTGCTCATGGTGTACAGAAATAAATTTTGATGTAATCAAGTTTATTAAGTTTTCACCTATGGTTTGTGCATTGGGTATTTATGATGAGTTTTCCTACCCTTAGGTCACAAAACTATTCTCCTACATTTTCTTCTCTTGGTTTTATCATTTTACCTTCCATAATTATGTATTTAACTCTATAGCCCAGCTTTATGTGCAGTATTAAATAGGGAACCTATTCCATTTTTCTCCATGCAGTGAACAAGTTTTCTGGATACCACCTACTAAACAATCTACACTTCTGTCATTAACTTGGGAGACCTCCTTAATTGTATGTTAGGGTTCCCTATATGAATAAGTCTGTCTCTGAACTCTCTGTTACATTCCTTAGGTTAATTTTCAGTCCTTGGATCATTACTAAAATGTTTTAATGATATAGATTTTTAGCTTGTCTTAATATCTGATAGGGAAATTCCTCATTCTTTGCTCTTCCTTTTCACAGTTAAGCTCTCTATTTATGGACCTTTATTTTTCCATTTCAATTTTGGAATTTATGACATTTCTCAAAATATCCAGCTAGAACTTTGATTGGGTTGTGTTGACATTATAGATTAATTTAGGAAAAACTGTCACCTTTACAGTAACATACTATCCCATCCTATCTAAGGGAATGGAAAGTCTATTCAGCTCAATTTTTGTCTTTGAGTTAAAAAATTTTCTCTATAGAGATCTTGTGAAGTCTTACTTTCTAGAAACTTTATACTGTATAGTTTTATTCCTACAGGGACTGTATCTTATTTTTCCTTTTGTTTTCTAGTAGGTTATTTTTATCATAGCAAAATGCTTTTGATTTTTGTACACTTATCTGCTTGCCTTGCTATACCCTTATTTCTTTTTTTTTTTTTTTTTTTGCGGTACGCAGGCCTCTCACCCTGTGGCCTCTCCCGCTGTGGAGCAACAGGCTCTGGACGCGCAGGCTCAGTGGCCATAGCCCACGGGCACAGCCGCCCCACGGCACGTGGGATCCTCCCGGACCGGGGCACGAACCTGCGTCCCCTGCATCAGCAGGCGGACTCCCAACCACTGCGCCACCAGGGAAGCCCTATTCTCATTGATTCTAGTGGTTTTTCTACTCAGGTAATTATATTACCTACAAATAATGACAGCTTTTTCTTTTCCTTTGCAATCATTATACTACTTTTTTCATTTTTTATAATATTCACCAGAATCTCCATTAATATGTTAAACAGTAGAATTTTAGTTCTGAGTTATTACAGGTGTAATACTTATTTTTCTGTTCTTTAGTCATTGTCTTTATAAGGAGGCAAAACGTTTTATTATTTTCTTCCATATACCTTAGGCACCCTCCTTGATTTATTTCTATTCTCATTTGAGTTCTTCCTCTAGAAATTTTTTGAAGTGGTCTGTTTATGGGGAAATATTCTGAGGCCTTCTTTGCCTCTCAATATTTTTTAATTTTGGCTTCATGGTTAAATGACAGTTTGGTTGGATATTAAAATATTAAAATTCCAGGCTTAAAGTTTTTTTCCCTTTAATACTTAAAAAATATTAATAAGTTATTATGTGTCCAATGTTGTCAAATTTGATATAAATCTGCTTCTTACTCCTTTGTAAGTAATCTACCTCTCCTCTTTGAAACATTTAGAATTTTTTCTTTGTCTCAGATGACCTTAAATTTCTCTATAAAGTGTCTTACATGTGAGTTATTTCTTATCTACCATACAGGACTGGGAGAAGAGTGAGCCAAGTGAGAGGTCTAGGGTGCAAACTGTAAGGAGGCACTCACTCCCAGGATCATGCAAGTGCCTCCTTACATTTTGCATCCCATGAGCCTCACTTGCCTCATCTTACTCCTGGCCCTGCTACCTGTTTGGTAATCTGCGAGCCCTTTCAATCTGAGGTCTTTGGGCTTTCTTTAATTCTTATGTATTTATCATCTTTATTTCTTTAAACATTTCCTTTTCTCTGTTTCTTCTTCTAGGTTTCCTGGATTCTAGTGTTGGTATTTCTACCACCAATGTCTCTTAGCTTTTCTATCTTTATTTCTTTCTCCTTTCCAGATTCCTTCTGGGAAAGCTTCTCAGTCTGATTTTCTAGTTCATAACTCTTATTTTTATCTCACCATTTCTACTTCAACTATTATATTTTTATTTCTAATATTTTACATGATTCTTTTTTATGACCTCTTATTCTTGCTTTATATTAAGAATACCTCCTGTACCTTTGAGTATATTTGTTATGCTTATTTTATTCTTGGTACATAGGTTCTAATAATTCTGCTTCACATAGTGTACGTTTTAAATCTTATTGTCTTTCTTTAACAGTGTCTCTCTAGTTTATCTTAGGTCATATTCCCCAAGGGGAATTATCAGCCCTGTGTGGGCAAAGGCTAAAGACCAGGGTCTGGCTTGTGTACCTCTCAATGAATTTAAGGAAAGAAGATGAAGGTCAGGCTGGAGAGGGTCAGGCCTGACAAAACCAGTTTTGACCACCTCCATTTGTTGTCCCTATTTGAGACCAATCCTCTACTCAGGGCTCCACTCCTTTCCCCTTTAAACTCCTAAAAAGAGGCATCACCAAGAGAAGGCAATCTCTTGATGTTTTTAATCCACCAGCACTGACAATTGCTCTGGCAGTGCTGGAGAAGGAAATGCCCAAGGGGCTGCATGCATCCATTTTCATCAGCTCCTTACCCTGGAAGGATTTCTGTGCTGCTCCAATGTTACTAAGTTGACAACACATGGCTAGACGTTGCTGCCAGTTTCTGCCGCCCTGAGGCAAACAGTGATCTTCCCAAAGCAATGTGGGAGAAAGTCAAGAGCAGATTTTAAAAGCTCTCCCAACCTATTCTCTACTGTCTACATCTGATCTCCCTACCCTCCAGCCCAAGCTGCCACCAACCCTTCATAGCAGTTTACTAAACCCTTTGGTTTTCTCCCAGTATTTTGATAGTTCATCACATTCATGCTTCTCCTCTTCCATGGTTTCCCTTTTGTCAGGATGCAAAAGAGCTTGCCCCTTGCCTAACTTAGAAGTCCCTTTCTAATTTGACCCAGCATTCTAGAGACTTTATAAACATTGTCTTTAATCCTCACAGCTCTGAAAGCAAATTATTATTATTCCCATTTTAGGGAGAAGAAATTGAATCTCATTGAAGTGAAGTGATTTGTCCAAAGTGACACAACTAGGAAATGCAGTAGAGCTGGAATTTGAAAGCACGTCTATCTTATCCCAAAGCCCATGCTTTGGATACTCCATTAACCCCACCTGATTAATGCCTAAATTTAGAGCTGCCTCATTTTATTCAGAGTTATCAGACTATGTTCCTGGAAACACTAACATTCTGTGAGCCAGACCATGGCGTTCACCCCAAAACTGATAGTCTTTTCTGATTTGGTGGAAAAATATAACTTATGGCTAGAATTTCTCAACATAAATAGTTGTCCACAAATTTATGTTAAATCTTTGGCACCTGCTCTCTTTTGTGTGCTAGCAAATCCTAAAAGAAAAGTAATGATTAAGTAGAAAATGAGTTTTGAGTATCTGATCTCAATTAGAAATCAAGGAAACGTTATCAATTAGCATTTTTCCCTGCTAGCTAGAAAAGACTGCCATCTCACATTATGTAATATATAAATATTGGAGTAATCATTCTAGCTAGTAAAATTAGTTTATATCAATGTCTGAATATTGAATTAAATTCATGAATGCTTAATAAATGTGAATTTACTAACATATTTTTCCTCTTATATATTCTCCCTAATTTTAAAGTCATGGTTTTTCCAATTTAAATTTTATTTTTTAATAGTTAATACAGGCATACAGTACAAAATTCCATTGGTACAATAGGGAAAAGAGTGAAAGTGAATCCACTCTTCTCCACCTCTGTCCTCCACCCAGCTAATTCTCTCCCCCCTGCAACAACCACTGTATCAGTTTCTTGTTATCACTCCATAGATATGGGAGGTGTACATATTATCTTATGTACATATTTTTCTATAAAAGGGAGAAATTTTTAATTTTTTCCTTGACAGAATTTTATGTCACTAAACTGGGTGTTACTCTGACTCCTTACATAACGTAGTGTGCTAAAAGCAAAACTAAAGTGAGTTTTTAAAATTATTAAAAATTTTAAACATAGAGAAACCAATATAATGAACCCCTATATAGCTATTACACAGATTGGAAGATTATTTAAAAGCGATTTTTAAAGAATACTCTCACAAATTTTCAGAGCCTTTGTCAATGGGAAATGAAAAGAATTGTGTGTTCAAGTGCAGTAGCCCTGGAATCTTCCAGTTCATTTGTCAGCGCTAGCAGGGAGCAACTTACGCATAAATTTCTCAAAGCCTTTTCAGTAGTAAAAATAAGTTGACAAATAAATTGTACTTATGCTTTTCCTAACACTTTGGTTGGTATATGTGCAAGAAGCAGATCTAACAGTTGATTTTTAAAAACCATTATTACATTATTATTAGTTTTTAAAATTACTAGGAATTCCACCTGTGGGGCTAATTTGGTTTTTTTTTTTTTTTTTTTTTGGGACCGGGGGCTTTATGAATCTA
>NW_020173955.1:9497661-9499818 GCF_003031525.2 Neophocaena asiaeorientalis asiaeorientalis | reverse complement strand
AATTTGGTTGTTTTGATTTGGTTCTTTTCATGGAGAAAGAATGATGAATCTATGATTGTATTATTTAGATGTGTTTAGGTAACCTTTCATACTTAAAAGAATTTAGTTTCGTTAACATTTTTGATAAAGCAAAAATATTATAAATACTGATTATATTTCCATATACAAATCTTTTATCCTGACTTCACAAAATCTCTTTTTTCCCCTTAGTTCCACTTGCCTCTCCTGATGCATCAGCAGAGCTCCAAAAGAATTTTATAGAACGCATCTCTTTTTCACATCAATATGATGCCAGGAAAACACCCAATGAGCCCATCTGGGGAAAGGTAAGTCAGTATTTAGAATCAATTACTTAATACTTTATGATGGGATAGATTTATGGTAGAACTCTAAGCCTTTCAAGTCATAATCATATTTCTCAAAGTTGATTTAAACAAACTAACATGGTTATTAGGAGGATAAAATCTTAACCACATGTCATAGTCAAAACTAAAGAATGATGTCATAATTTTGGATCAGTCTTTGGAATTTGGTTCAAATTATTAAAATCATTCACTTAAGGTAATATCAAAGCAACCTGCTAAAGTTTTTGACATGCTTATGTATGTGTGTGGCAGGGGGATGCATATAAGTTTTATAAATTGAACAGTAATGTAATAGTCAATTGCTGGATTTTTTCCCAACTGCAGATGTTTGTTTTCATATTTCACCATAGCTAATAATAATAACATTTCACAACAACTATTAGTTGTTGGAAGTAATAGACGTTTATGATGCAATCATAAATCCTTAGGTCTATGAACTGCAGTTTCTATCGTATCCATAGCAACCTGCAGAGCAAGAAATGAAATTGGATATGAATAGTCTCATACAATTCAAATGACAGAAAAATTGAGAATGGGAGATAATGAGATGCCGCTCCTTTGACTTTCTGTTTTTCCCTTCCTGTTCATTTTCTGGTGCACCCTTGTTCATAATTTGTTTAAATGGTTCACCAATAATTATTATGCTTCCGTCTTCAGTTTTGAACTAAGGTGACAGCCAATGAAGAGGCAGAGAAATAAATGCCTGCTTCAATCAGGACTTGAGCTAATACATGAACTCCGGTCACAGCTGCATCTTCCAGCAACTTGTGTGCCCTGGTTAATGTCAACTTTGTTTTCCTTTCCAGCGACATGGAGTTTTTGTGCAGACAGAGATAAAACCAGGGAGTAGGCCAACAGTTCCTAAGAGAACAGAGGTATTACTGAATGCTCCAGGGTCATGCTCATCAGAACAGTCCAAAAAAACAGAGAAAGGAAACTCAGCGGAAAGCAAAATGATCTCACCCGGTCTCTGCCGACAAAATTCCCAGGAGTTGCTAGAGACTAAAACTCACTTATCAGAAACAGACGTCAGAGTGGCAGCCAACACATGTCCCAGAAGTCTTGAGAGAAGGGAGAAGACTGCAGACGTCTTTCAAATAATTGCAGTAAAAGCTCTTCTCACCAGGCATGATTCTTTAAGTCCACCAATAAAAAGTCAGGATAAACCAGGATAAACTACCTTCTTCAAATAAAAACATAGTCCTTAGAATATAGACGATTTCAGAATCATCATACAGGCCCTCACATTTGCTTTTTCTGTTATCAATAACCTCAAAAATGACAACTTACGTAAATGGGAAAATGAAAAAAGGTAATAAAATACACCAAAAATTTAAGTGTGGTCTCCAATGAGTGATGGATATGAGACATATTTCTATGTTAGATTGTTTCTAGCCATGGCTCTAGAATCAAACTGGGGCTGGAATTTTGGCTTCACCACATAGAGGCTGTGTGACTTTGGGTAAATTACTTAACCTCTCTAGAGTTCAGTTTCCTCATCTATAAAATTAGGATAATAGTAACTTCATAAGGATATTGAGCATGAGATCATACACACTGATCAGTGATCAATGTAATCACATTATCACTATTACTATAATTAAAATTTCAATTTAAGGATAACATTCTCCTATAACCTTGAATTCTCCTCCTTATTCTAAAACTTTGAACCCTTCTATATACAATTAAGAGTATAAAAACTAAAAACCTTTCTCCCAGTACAAGATACACACACACATTTTTTTTTTTTTTTCTGTACGCGGGACTCTCACTGTTTTGGCCTCTCCCGCCG
>NW_020173955.1:9441243-9497271 GCF_003031525.2 Neophocaena asiaeorientalis asiaeorientalis | reverse complement strand
AATTTGGTTGTTTTGATTTGGTTCTTTTCATGGAGAAAGAATGATGAATCTATGATTGTATTATTTAGATGTGTTTAGGTAACCTTTCATACTTAAAAGAATTTAGTTTCGTTAACATTTTTGATAAAGCAAAAATATTATAAATACTGATTATATTTCCATATACAAATCTTTTATCCTGACTTCACAAAATCTCTTTTTTCCCCTTAGTTCCACTTGCCTCTCCTGATGCATCAGCAGAGCTCCAAAAGAATTTTATAGAACGCATCTCTTTTTCACATCAATATGATGCCAGGAAAACACCCAATGAGCCCATCTGGGGAAAGGTAAGTCAGTATTTAGAATCAATTACTTAATACTTTATGATGGGATAGATTTATGGTAGAACTCTAAGCCTTTCAAGTCATAATCATATTTCTCAAAGTTGATTTAAACAAACTAACATGGTTATTAGGAGGATAAAATCTTAACCACATGTCATAGTCAAAACTAAAGAATGATGTCATAATTTTGGATCAGTCTTTGGAATTTGGTTCAAATTATTAAAATCATTCACTTAAGGTAATATCAAAGCAACCTGCTAAAGTTTTTGACATGCTTATGTATGTGTGTGGCAGGGGGATGCATATAAGTTTTATAAATTGAACAGTAATGTAATAGTCAATTGCTGGATTTTTTCCCAACTGCAGATGTTTGTTTTCATATTTCACCATAGCTAATAATAATAACATTTCACAACAACTATTAGTTGTTGGAAGTAATAGACGTTTATGATGCAATCATAAATCCTTAGGTCTATGAACTGCAGTTTCTATCGTATCCATAGCAACCTGCAGAGCAAGAAATGAAATTGGATATGAATAGTCTCATACAATTCAAATGACAGAAAAATTGAGAATGGGAGATAATGAGATGCCGCTCCTTTGACTTTCTGTTTTTCCCTTCCTGTTCATTTTCTGGTGCACCCTTGTTCATAATTTGTTTAAATGGTTCACCAATAATTATTATGCTTCCGTCTTCAGTTTTGAACTAAGGTGACAGCCAATGAAGAGGCAGAGAAATAAATGCCTGCTTCAATCAGGACTTGAGCTAATACATGAACTCCGGTCACAGCTGCATCTTCCAGCAACTTGTGTGCCCTGGTTAATGTCAACTTTGTTTTCCTTTCCAGCGACATGGAGTTTTTGTGCAGACAGAGATAAAACCAGGGAGTAGGCCAACAGTTCCTAAGAGAACAGAGGTATTACTGAATGCTCCAGGGTCATGCTCATCAGAACAGTCCAAAAAAACAGAGAAAGGAAACTCAGCGGAAAGCAAAATGATCTCACCCGGTCTCTGCCGACAAAATTCCCAGGAGTTGCTAGAGACTAAAACTCACTTATCAGAAACAGACGTCAGAGTGGCAGCCAACACATGTCCCAGAAGTCTTGAGAGAAGGGAGAAGACTGCAGACGTCTTTCAAATAATTGCAGTAAAAGCTCTTCTCACCAGGCATGATTCTTTAAGTCCACCAATAAAAAGTCAGGATAAACCAGGATAAACTACCTTCTTCAAATAAAAACATAGTCCTTAGAATATAGACGATTTCAGAATCATCATACAGGCCCTCACATTTGCTTTTTCTGTTATCAATAACCTCAAAAATGACAACTTACGTAAATGGGAAAATGAAAAAAGGTAATAAAATACACCAAAAATTTAAGTGTGGTCTCCAATGAGTGATGGATATGAGACATATTTCTATGTTAGATTGTTTCTAGCCATGGCTCTAGAATCAAACTGGGGCTGGAATTTTGGCTTCACCACATAGAGGCTGTGTGACTTTGGGTAAATTACTTAACCTCTCTAGAGTTCAGTTTCCTCATCTATAAAATTAGGATAATAGTAACTTCATAAGGATATTGAGCATGAGATCATACACACTGATCAGTGATCAATGTAATCACATTATCACTATTACTATAATTAAAATTTCAATTTAAGGATAACATTCTCCTATAACCTTGAATTCTCCTCCTTATTCTAAAACTTTGAACCCTTCTATATACAATTAAGAGTATAAAAACTAAAAACCTTTCTCCCAGTACAAGATACACACACACATTTTTTTTTTTTTTTCTGTACGCGGGCCTCTCACTGTTGTGGCCTCTCCCGCCGCAGAGCACAGGCTCTGGACGCGCAGGCTCAGCAGCCATGGCTCATGGGCCCAGCCGCCCCGCGGCACGTGGGATCTTCCCAGACCGGGGCATGAACCCGGAACCCGTGTCCCCTGCATCGGCAAGTGGACTCTCAACCACTGCACCACCAGGGAAGCCCCACACACACACTTTTAATTGAAAGGCATGAGTACACAGAATATCAAAATATTTCCTAAATTGATTTCTATTTTATTTAAATTATTTCTAGCACTAACTCAACCTTTGCTTTTTGGCAGAGTCTGGTATGGGTAATTCTACCAGTTATTCTATTTGGTACATTTTGGTGTGCCAAAAATGTATCTACTACAAGCTGTGTTATGTTGCACACAAGTGGAAGTAGGTGAAGTATTCCTCTGCTGCCCCAAAGAGTATTTACATGCCCAACAAATTTCCATGGGAACATATCCATTGTACACTATTATCTATAGTACTGGTAAGACTACAGGTGTATCTTTATTCCTCCACTAAAGACATTTTAATAGACTGCAAACAAATAAATGCCATTATTAAATATTTGTGTATTGGGAACTTCTGGTTCTTACAACATGGCAGATTAAGGCGAATAGTGAACCCCTTTCATTACAAACACCTTGAAATGTTGAATAAAATGAAACAATAAATAAACATGCAGCCCAGCTCACAAAACAGGGAAACCCTCATGTTTCAAAATAAAGAACTTGCTTATTTTATGTATCAATATATATCTTGAAGATCTTTTCTTGTCAACACATGTAGACTACCTCATTATTTTAACAGCAGCATAGTCTTCCATCGTATAGATATACTATATAACTGGAGCAATAACACAAGCTTTGATGTGAGTGGGGGAAGGGAATGCTAGCAGATCTGGAGAGAGGTCTTACAGGCTAGGGACTAGAAAAAATATTTTTTAAAAAGTGTACACTATTTTAAAAAAAAGACTATGAACTTGAATTTTAATTCACATTGGAACAGAGATGGAAATTTATGGCCTCCAAAATAGAGAGATGGCATTGAAACCTGCATAAAGCTAGAACTTTGGAATAGCTGCTATCTTGGTACAAGGCATACTGGAAGAACTCCACTCACTTAACTGTTAGCAAGAAAGTTTGCCTCTGCCTAGAGCTATAGATAATGAATAAATCTTTGCGAGAAAGTAAAACCTCAAGCTTGCACCACATTCCAATTTGAAACATGAGTTTACATGCAGGTCATCTCATATGACAGAAAATTAACATAAAAAATAATCCTGCTGGGGATACCACTGAGGTGCCTGACAAAAGCAAATGCAACACACACCCCCACCCCCGGAAAGATATTTCCACAATCCACAGAAGAAACAGTCCCTGATAAAGGCAAGGTTACAAACAAAAACTACAAATCACACAAAGAAGAAAATCAGACTGAGCAAGAGTACAACAGT
This sequence comes from Neophocaena asiaeorientalis asiaeorientalis, assembly GCF_003031525.2. Lineage (NCBI taxonomy): Eukaryota > Metazoa > Chordata > Mammalia > Artiodactyla > Phocoenidae > Neophocaena > Neophocaena asiaeorientalis. Next base: position 9,493,671 of record NW_020173955.1, on the reverse strand, counting down.
ACAACAAAGAGAATGATTAAAACTTCAAAACTGGAGAGAAAAGAATTAAAATACTTCAGTTTGAAGATTCTTATCTTTCTTCCATTCTGGAAAATTTTATCCTGTAGCTTTTTCTGTTATTTCCATCCCCTCCATTCTCTCTCTTTCCTTCTGGGACAGCTACTAACAGAATGAACACTTGGATCTATCATCTAGGTCTTTTATCTTTTCTCTCGTTATCCTTCTCATCGTACTTTACCACTAAGTAATGCAAGAATTCCTTGGCACTAACTTTCTACTAACTAATTTGCTTTTCAGCCATGTTCATTGTTATGTTAGGTCATCTATTGAAATTTAAAATTTTTGACTGTATTTTTAATTTCCAAGATCTATACATGCTTCCTTAATACATAAGAGTCTCCCTATCTTATGGATACAAAAGCTGCTCTTATCGCTCTTAGAATTTTGTACTTATGCTTAAAGTCTTTTGTTCGCTTTCTTAATTTTTGTTTGTTTAGTGTGATGATTCACTTTCTTGGTATTGTACTTTTTCTCAAATGTTTGGTGACTCTTTTTTTTTTTGCGGCATGCGGGCCTCTCACTGTTGTGGCCTCTCCCGTTGCGGAGCACAGGCTCCAGATGCGCAGGCTCAGCGGCCATGGCTCACGGGCTCAGCTGCTCCACGGCTTGTGGGATCTTCCTGGACTGGGGCACGAACCTGTGTCTCCTGCATCGGCAGGTGGACTCTCAACCACCGCGCCACCAGGGAAGCCCGTGGTGACTCTTAATTGTACAGTCTTATGCATGATATTTCCAAATCCCTATCAGTATAAGCTGTTTCTGTCTACTATAGCCTGACTTTGGAACAGGGCTGGGATATGCAGTCAGATAGTACCTGAGCATGATTTGTTTGATGGGCTCTTTGATCCCCCTGGGGGTTAGTAGCTACTTAGGCATCACCTGCTTTTCTAGCTACAGTGTATGATTCAGTTCATACCACAGCTGCCCATTTCTTAGCACACAGAAGAGGGGATAACTAATTTGCTGCTCCACATGCAGTTCCCTAATTTTCCAAATTGATAAATGTACCAGGGCCCTTTCCACTTCTTAATATTCACTGACTCTAAGCTTGTAATTCTATCAGACTTAACTCCCCAGCAGTTACCTCCACATGGGTTGGGCTTTTGTTTCATTTATTTTTGTTTTCCAAACATTTGTTCTTGGTGATATCTTTCAGAATTTATTTTAAAAGTATTTCTTCTGATAGGAAGTTTCTCTGTTTTCCAATGCTATTAAACTGTATTTTATTATCTATATCTATTTACCTGTATTTTTATGAGATTTAATACAGAGTAAATGGTAGAGGTGTATGATCAGTCTGCCATCTCGAGTCAATCTTTCATTTTCTTTTAAGTAAATTATTTGCAAACTTAGTACTATAACCATTAGTAAATCACAGATACTCTGCAATAGACATCATAGTTGACTGATAATCATAGAGGATTGACACAATCCTTCTGTCTTAGAGAATATGTTTTAGTGAGACAAGGAGGGTTTGGAGCCAGTTAGTGGAGTACTACCATAGGCTAGGTTGGTAGTTCTCAACATTTTCAAATATGAGGACATCTTTTCTGCATTAAATAAAGAGTTTATGTTTCCTCACAGAATATTAATTGAACTTTCAGTATCCATTGTTTGAGAAAACACATAATAACAAAATGAAATGATGACTTCCAGGTTCGAGTCTCTGTTTTGTAACTGCTAAGAGTGTATCTCTCCACGATGAATTCCATAGTCTATTAAAGTTATAACTGCCTGTCAGTACAAATGCTGCTCTTAAATTTCGCAAGAAAATTTGAATGTTTCCAAGTAGTTCCCTTATTAGGTATTTTCATAGAATGATAGCATTTACCAGGATACAGGGTTTTTGTTTTTTTTTTCAGTTTACCAAACCAAAGCAAAAATCCCATAATACTTCATATAGCATTTGAAAACTATCTTAATGAATGTGTTAATGGTTTTCAACCCTTGACGTTGCTATTAATAATACTATAAATTTGTATGATGTGTTTTAAGTTTTAAAGCATTTTCAAACTTAGACCTAGAGATTATCATACCAAGTAAAGGAAGCCAGCCATAGACAAATATCATATGATATCACTTACATGTGGACTCTAAAAAAAAAAAAAGCTACAGATGACCTTATTTACAAAACAGAAATAGACTTGCAGACATAGAAAACAAACTTATGGTTACCAAAGGGGAAAATGTGGGTGAGGGATAAATTAGGAGTTTGGGATTAAATATACACACTACTATAAAATAAATAACCAAGAAGGACCTACTGTATAGCACAGGGAACTAGTCTCAATATCTTGTAATAAACTATAAGGGAAAATAATCTGAAAAAAATATATATATATATATCTGAATCACTTTGCTGTACACCAGAAACTAACACAACATTGCAAATCAACTATACTTCAATAAAAAAATAAAGCATTTTCAAATCCATTATCTCATTTGGTCCTTACAATAATCATATGAAGCAGGGCAAATAATAATATGCCAATTTTATGGCTGATCATAAGCTCAGAGAACTTAAGCAATTTCCTCAAGTTTGCAATTAGCAGGCAACAAAGCCAGGACCTGAACCAACTGAACTAACTCAATGCTCTATCCATTAATTCCTAAATGTCAATCCACATGGCAATGCTGGCCCATTACAAATGAATAAACAAGGTTAGTATACTGAAGCAAATAATTTCAATACTTTTACTGAGAGATTTTTATTCTTCTGCTTTGGGGGATTTAAAATTCTTTTTGCCAGACTTTTTATCTTTTTATCAGACTTTTTATCACTATGACAGACTAAGTTGATGTGGAAAGCACTCATCACTCCTTACACAGATAAATGCTCAATAAAATATAATAAAAACATTTGAAATTTGCAACTAAGCACTAAACTAAGAAATTTAAATCCTCAAATACCAGAAATGAAGAGAACACTAAAAAGTGGTGAGCAAGAGGTGAAGCTAAACAGGCAACTGGAGAAGTAGAATCAGAAGTTGACTTAGGGGCTGGGATGTTAATACCTAAGCTGAAAGGGGAGTTGAGGTTCCAAGTGCAATGGCTTTGGAGCTGAGCATAGAGGTAGGATCCCAGAAGAGCTTTGCTGAAGTGAAAAGGACTCTAGAATATCTGCTCCCATTAGCCTTAGAATTAGGGGAGAATGCAGACTGATTACCACCACATGACATACCTCCCAAACTGAGCTGTCCACAAGAGTGGGGGCCAAATGTGCATTCATGAATAGTGCAGGAAACCCAAGCTGAGGTAGCAACAGAAAAGCTGGCTTGAACCAGGGAAACCTGAAGACTGCTGTTAGAGACAAATACAAAACTGTTCCATAATAACCCTCTGCAATCCTGGACACATGAGACACCATGGAAAGAAATACCCAAGATGAGATAAAAATACACACACACATATATACACCTACATACATATATATTTGTGTGTATATGTATATAAATATAGAAATATCTCTTCTGTGGGTTAGTAGAATTCATCCCCCAAGAATTACAGACAGTAGAGCAAAGAGACTATGAAGTAAGTATGCTTAAATGATTTGAGACATAAAAGAATGAAAAAAACAGAAGAGCATAAAAAAATAACAGGCATATTTCAGGGAAAAAGTTATAGAAATTCTAAAGATAAAAAATATATCATTTTTGCAGCAGTGTGGATGGACCTAGAGAATATTATGCTTAGTGAAATAAGTCAAAGACAAACACTTTATGATATCACTTATATGTGGAATTTTAAAAAATACTGCAAATGAATGTATATAGCAAAACAGAAACAGACTCGCAGATACCAAAAACAAGTTGTTGTCACCAGAGGAGAGGGAAGGGGGAGGGGCAAATTAGGGGTATGGGACTAAGAGATACAAACTACTATGTACAAAATAGATAAAAAAACAAGGATACATTGCATAGCACAGGAAACTATAGCCATTATCTTATAATAACTTTTAATGGAGTATAATCTGTAAAAATACTGAATCACTATGCTGTATACCTGAAATTAATATAATATGGTCAATCAACTATACTTCAATAAAAATGTATAATTTTTAAAAAGCTTAACTCAGTAGACTGAACATAGCTTAAAAGAACATCAGTAAATTGGAAGATAGAGCTGAAGAAGTCTCACAGAATATAACACAAAAAGATAAAAATATATTAAAAAGAAAGAGGCAAAGAGAATAGAATGTTACTAAGAGTTCCAGAAGGACATAATAGAGGGAATACTAGAGAAATTTGCAACCAAAATAATGGCTATGATAGAGACTACTACTTGTTTCCAGTAACCAATCTCCCTCTCTGCCTTATTCATAGAATCACCCATTTTTAGCTGGGAGTTTAGCTGCCCAGACAAAAGACAATATTTCCCGGCTTCCCTTGTATCTGGATTGACAATATGACTATGTTCTGAGATGTAACTGAAACAGCAGAAACAACTTCCAGAAATGTACTTAGAGGGAGGAGGTAGGCCCTTCTCTGTACTTTTTCCTTCCTAGTAACTGGAATGCAGATGTTATGGTTTAAGTTCGAGTAGAGATTCTCCTTGCTGAGAATGGTGGAACAATAAAATAGAAGGGTCCCTGAGTCCCTGACATCATCAAACACCATTTGGAAGGCCTAGTTTATATGAAAAAGAAACTTCTGTCTTATGTAAATCACTCTGATTGAGTTTTTCTTTTTTTTCTTTGTTTGTTTTTATCACTTGCAGCAGAATCTTATCCTAATTTACACAATAATTGATAACTTTGTAGGACTGAAGAAAGATGTGAGTCTTCAATTTGAAGGAGCAAAAAATTTTGAGCTAGAAAAATGAAGTTAAATTCACACATGAACACATAATAGTGAAACCACAAAATATCAAGTGTAAAGAGAAAAAGCTTTAAAGCAAGTAGAGAAAAGAGATTCTTGCCTATAAAGGAAAGGCAATCCACAACTATAGATGTAAGAAGATAGTGGAGTAATATCTTGAAAATACTGAAGGAAATAATGGTCAACATAGAATCCCATGCTTAACTAAACTGTAATTCAAGAATGAGGACAAAACATGGACATTTTTGACATATACAGATTAATAATAATAGCAAGTGCTATATAATACAATTTTACAAGGCACTGTACTAAGTGCTTTATATATTTTTACTCAGTAATCCCCACAGCAACACTTTGAGGTATTATTAATATTACCTTATTAGAGATGATGAAACTAATATACAGGGAGGTTAAGTAACTGGCCCAAGGTCATACAGCTAGTCAGTGGCCAAATGGGGATTCAAACACAGGCATTCTGCCCCAGATTCCATGGTTTTAATCACTTACAGTAATGCAGTTTGTTCCTCACAGACCTTCACTGAAATTACTACTAAAAGACATATTGAACCTGGACAGAAAAAATAGGATGTAAGCAGAAAAATAAGACAAATCAGTAAATCATACTGATTAACTCATATATTAACTACAAAAATATTCTTTTGTAAAATAATTCTGATACTAGATTCTGTGGGATTTTTTTTCCTTGTAGTGTCTTTACTTGGCAAAAGAAAATATTTGACAACTCTATGCTAGTTCTCCCAAAAAAAACTTTGGGAATTTTCCTAGTCTGTGAAATCACAAAGTCTGGAAACTATTGGCTTAATCTATTGTGCAACAAAGGTTTGTTTCCTTAAAAAGAGAATTATCCAAGTTAATTACTAATGTGTTATATAACAAATATATTTATTGGTAAGAGGATATTTTGCTGAGTATTTGAATTCATGGTGTAAGGAAGACAGGCTACATGTAACCATTAGAGAGAATCACTGTTCTCTTAGAGACACAGCTCAGCAAAGGGCATGCTATAAATCAAAATGTAAAAGAGGGGGAAAAAAGCCCTTTCCACCACAGAAATTCATTGCTAACTTAGTAAGATTTATGGAGAGAATGCTTTTGGTTGATAAATTATCTCAAGATGATCTATAATATTTCAGCCAGGAAGGCAGAGTCCAGTGCTGTTATATGCCCAACAAAGTCAGAGATAGATAACCACACTAAACATCTCTGAAAGAGTGAATTTTGTGAGGAAGAGAGAAAACATGTTACTTTTTACTTGCTTGTAATGATTGACTTCTTTATTATAAAACTTTCTTCGAATGACTCTGTAAACTATCTTTTTTAATTCTGTAGATTAAGAATGCCTAATATTTTACTCTTCAGTAACCTTGTAAGTCACACAATTTCCTCATTCTTTAGTCAACTTTGCACTAGAAGGAGATGTCCCCCAAATGGTCCCAAGAGTTCTTAGCTCTTTGTTTCACAATCATAAACAAGTGTGTTGAAGAGACGTATGACCTAATGGAGTTTTTATGGCTAGAATCTTAATTGCAGCCCTAACAGAAGTTGAGTTTCCAGATTAAGTTCTTCTGTAAAAACAATTTCATTATGTAGGTTGTTTTTGTTTCCTTTGTTTTTGTTTCTTTATAGTAGCAGCTGCTTATGTATTTCATTGTGGTGGGAGCTGGGTATAGTGAGAAGGTATTTATATTTATTTTTAAATATTTTTGTTTATTTGGCTGCATCAGGTCTTAGCTGCAGCATGCGGGATCTTCATTTAGGCATGTGGGATCTTTCGTTGCAGCATGTGGGGCTTCTCTCTAGTTGTGGCATGTGGGCTCCAGAGCATGCGGGCTCAGTAGTTGCGGCACATGGGCTCAGTAGTTGTGGCATGCAGGCTCTAGAGCACACGGGCTTAGCTGCCCTGCAGCATGTAGGATCTTAGTTCCCCAACCAGGGATTGAACCCGCATCCCCTGCACTAGAAGGCAGATTCTTAATTACTGGACCACCAGGGAAGTCCCAAGAAGGTATTTTTAAAAGTTAAGCTGTAAAGGAAAAAGTCCTTTGAAAGTCCATCATGTAGCCCAGGATGTCTAGAATACAAAATTTTGGGTATAGTAATTCTTATATACACTAAAGTATTACTGAGCTATAAGGACAAAAGGAAAATCCCTATCAGATGTCTGCCTGCCTTAAGGGTTCCCTTCATTCTGTTTTTTTAAATTAGGATTCTATAACCCTACATGTTTGTGTAGTGAAGGATTAACCTTGCCTAAAAATAGGACTGGGCTCTCCTGTAAGGTCACTTCTAAGTGACCTTGGAATATCCTGCCTGATAAGAGTATCTTTGTTGACCTGGGAACCTTGGGCCATGCCAGATGATCTATGCAACAGTGTGATTTACTGAGGGGTGTCTTGGGATACGCAATATTAGTTTGATCTCTGCAGGGGCTGGAGACTAAGGTCAGCCATGCAGGCAGTCAACAATGGCTACATGACCAAGCTCAATAAAAACTCTGGACACCAAAACTCAGGTAAGCACCCTAGGTGGCAATATTTCATATATCTATCATGCAGTACTGATAGAAGTTAACACTATCCACAACTGCACAAGGAGACAACTGGAAGCTCATTCTTGGATCTCTCCTGGACACTGCCCTATGTGCCTCTTTTCTCTGCTGATTTTAATGTGTGTCTTTTCACTGTAATAAACTATAACTGTGAGTATAAGAGCTTTTAGTGAGTTCTGTGACTCCTAGCAAATTATTGAACCTAAAGGTGATCCTGGGGACCACTGAACTTGCAGTTAGTGTCAGAAGTGGAAGTGGTCTTGGGGGCTCTCAAACATTGCATTGCTGATTTATTTGTTGTGAGGATTAAACAAGATGAGTCTATAGTGAAACTTCTTGGTAATGTAGAAACCTCTCACTACATTAGATGGAGCTGGAATGATTGATAGAAGAAGTTAATAATAAATTGCATTTGTTTAGCTCTAAAAATATTCCCAAGCATCTTCAACCAAGAAATTCTGAAATTTTAGAGGACAAAGTATTGATATTACTACAACTAACCTCGGTTATGGTATAAGAAATGGCAAAACGAAGAACTCCTCTACGTGAGTCGATAAAACTCATTTCTTTAATCAATCCTATCAAAGGTCCTTTTGGCCTTGAAGTAGTAGTCACTATTTCTGGCTATGATACAGCATATGTATCATATTGACTTCTTTCAACTTATTGACTTCTTTCAACTCTGCCCACAGCTTCCTAAATAATCCCTTTATTCTCCACATTCACCCTGTTTGAGTGGCCATTATTATCTAGCTGGACCAGACTGATACAGTGATTGGCACTATCACATATGATCACAGAATCTTCTCAGCACTGAGCTCCAGGTTGTAACTATGCATTGATTAAAGTTGACATTTGAAATGCATTTGTCATTCTTAGATTTGGGATGATATTCCTCTTGGTTTGAGCCTCCACAAGAAACATGAAAACCATGCCTTATTACTGGACACTTGATGGCTCTCTCAATTTCAGTTCACTGAGGAACAACTTCTAGTTAAACCACGTCTCAGGTACACCACTCTATCTGTGGCCTCAGTAATGGGAATTTTAGCCCAATATATGTCTGTTAATATAACCTTGACAACCACCAAGATGCCCTGTGACTCAATGAACTTCTGCATCATACCTCTTTGTTTGAGTCACCTGCCTCTATACCTCAAATGTCCTCAGAGACCAGGCAGGTAAACCAAAATAAGGCAGTGGTATAAATAAGAGACAGTTCTGTCAGAGAAAAGACTTCAGAAAATCCATTCCTCTATGAAAGAAATGAGAACACTGGCAAAAGTGGTTAAAATCAACTATTTCAAAACTCTGAAAATTAATCAAAGGCTTACAATAACTGGAAGAGCAGTCATTCAATAAAAATGACTGAATCTCTGTGAGAACAGTGAGCTTTGTGGTGTTTTAACTCACTCTATTTCCATCCCACTCTCAAAAAGAATAAAACACTTAGGAATAAGTGTATCAAAAAATTTCAAGTTTTTTAAACTGAAAACAATAAAATATTGTTGAAAGAAATTAGAGGATCTAAATAAGTGGAAAGAATGTGCGTGTTCATGGATTGGTACAACCGATATTGTTAAAATGCAACACTCCCCAGACTGGTTTACAGAGTCAACACAGTACCTTTCAAAATCCCAGGTGCCTTCTTTTGCAGAAATCAAAGCTGATCCCAAAATTCATATGGAAATGCAAGGGGCCCAGAATAGCCAAACAATCTTGAAAAACAAGAACAAAGTAAGTACTCACACTTCCTAGTTTCAAAACTTACCACAAAGCTACAGTAAATCAAGACGGTGTGGTACTAGGATAAGGATAGACATATAGACCCATGGAATAGAATTGAGATTCCAGAAATAAACTTACACATCTATGGTCAATTGATTTCTAAGAAGGATGCCAAGACAATTCAAAGGGGAAAGAATAGTCTTTTCAACAAATGGTGCTAGACAGCTGGATAACCACATGCAAAAGAATGAAGCTGGACCTCTTTTTTACACCTAACAAAAATCAGTTCAAAATGGATCACTGATCTAAATGTAAGAGCAAAAACTATAAAACTTTGTAAAAATACAACATAGGTATAAATCTTTATCGCCTTGGGTTAGTTAATGGTTTCTTAGATATGACACCAAAAACACAAGGAACAAAAGAAAACATAGACAAGTCAGACTTTATCAAAATTTAAAGCATCTGTGCTTCAGAGAACACCATCAAGAAAGTAAAAAGTCAACCCACTGGAGAAAATATTTGCAAATCATATGAGAGACTTTCATCCAAAACATAAACAATTTGTAAACGCAACAATAAAAAAAAAAGGCCCATTTAAAAAATGGGCAAAGGATTTGAATAACTATTTCTTCAAGAAAGCTATATAAATGGCCAATAAACAAATGAAAAGATTCTTAACATCTTGGGTCATTAGGGAAATGCAAATCAAAACCACAATGAAAAGCCACTCCATAGCCCCTAGGATGGTAAAATCAAAAAGAAGACAAGTGCTGTTGAGAATGTGGAGAAATTGGAACCTTCATTCGTTGCCGGTGGGTTTATAAAATGGTGCAGCCACTGTAAAAAGTTTGGCAGTTCGTCAAAAAGTTAAGCACAGGGTTATCATACAACCCAGCAATCCCACTCATAGGTATATATCCAAGAAAACTGAAAACATGGCCACACAAAAACGTGTACACAAATGTTCCTGGCAGTGTTATTTATGAGGCAGAAGGCAGAAACAACCCAAATATCCATCAATTTTTGAATAAACGAAATGCCGTACAGATCTTCCTTGACTTACAGTGGTGTTAAGTCTCAATAAACCCATCTTAAGTTGAAAATAAAAGGCGAAATGCATTTAATAAACCTAACCTACCGAATATCATAGCCCAGTCTACCTTAAAGGTGCTCAGAACATTTACATTAGCCTACAATTGGGCAAAATCATCTAACAGAGCCTATTTTATAATAAAGTGTTGAATATCTCATGTAATTTATTGAATGCTGTACTGAAAGTAAAAAAAGAATGGGTGTATGGGTACAGAATGGTTGTACATGCATTGGTTGTTTACCCTTGTGATCCTATGGCTGATGGTTTCTGCTGAATGTGTATCACTTTCCCACCACCTAAAGTCAAAAAATGCTTGAGCTGGGGGCCATCTGTATACGCATCCAATGGAAGAGTTATCAGCCATAAAAAGAAATGAAGTACCGATACATGTTACGGCATGGACAAATGTTGAAAATATTATGCTAAGTGAAAGAAGCCAGACAGAAAAGGCCACAAGTTATATGATTCCATTTGTAGGCAATGTCCCAAATAGGCAAATCCACAGAGACAAAAAGGAGATTAGTGGTTGCCAGGGGCTGGGAGAGAGGGAGTGAGGAGTGACTGCAAGGTAAGAGGTTTTTTCTGAGGTGATGAAAATGTTCTGCAATTAGATAGTGGTGATCAACGCACAGCACTGAATTCTATACTTTAACATGGTGAATTGGGGGTGGGGGGGATAAATTAGGAGTTTGGGTTTAACATATACACACTATTATATATAAAATAGATAACCAACAAGGACCTACTGTGCAGCACAAGGAACTATACTCAATATTTTGTAATAACGTATAAGGAAAAAGAACCTGGAAAAGTATATACACACACATATATATATGAATCACTGTGGTGTACTTCTGAAATTAATACAACATTGTAAATCAACTATACTTCAGTTTTAAAAAGGTGCATTTTTATTGCATGTGAATTACATCTCAATGAAGTTGTTATTACAGAAAAGACAATAGGCAGTGCTTAAATCTATATAAAGCTCTGGAGTTCAGGTCCCTTCTAAAGATATAATTCAGACATTAAATATACAGGGCTCGTTAAATAAAATACAGACTCAAACTTAAGCCCCAAGTAAGCATCTTCTAGGAAGGTCTTTATCTCATCACATCAGCCCTCTTTGAGATTCTGGCCTCTCAACTGGGAAGGGGAGAGGGAGGGGTTTCCCTCTGAAGTGAGTCATCACCTCTTGGCTGTCATCCCCTTTGTCTCCCACACCTGGGACCTGGCCAGGAGAGCACCAAGAGTGAACCTGAGGTGTCTCCCTGTCACGTTACTCCCTTCTTTGCTGCCCCCTTGCCCACCTGGGATTACTGATTCCAGCTCCAATAGGGTGCCTCAATCAAATCTAGCCCAACCGTCCTTCTAATCTTCTTGGAAACCTTGAACTCTCTCAAAACCAAGTCCCAGCTTCCTCAGAAGCTACCCATTCACTCTCAGGTTCCTTACTGGCCTGTGGTGCCTCATACCTCAGGCACGTGAAGCACAACTGGCCACGAGAAACTTCAACTGTCATACCAGCTCGCAGAATAATGCTCCTCTCATAATAAGCACTTACATCCTCAGTTTACCAAAAACTAAAATTAAATTCACACAGGCAAAATGTTCAAGAATTTGTGTGGTGTGCGTCTGAAGTGAAATGATCCTAGACTTACAGACGCTTTGACTAGAATCATCTGACAGTAATCCCTTCTCAGAACGCTAAAAAAAAAAAAAAAAAATCCTGAACATTTCTGGGGAGGCAGCTTGGACCAAACCTGAACCAAATGCCGAAAAACCTGATTTCTAACCAAGGCAGGTCTTGGAGCAGGTTATCTCATCTATATAAACATCAGTTTTCTATTCCATGAAGTGAGAACAATTATATTCAGCTCTGCCTAAGTCACAGGTGATCTTGAGGATGAAACTGGAAACAAAAATTGATTGGAAAGTGCTTTAAAATTCGTAAAGCGGGCTTCCCTGGTGGCTCAGTGGTTGAGAGTCCGCCTGCCGATGCAGGGGACACGGGTTCGTGCCCCAGTCCGGGAAGATACCACATGCTGCGGAGCGGCTGGGCCCGTGAGCCATGGCCGCTGAGCCTGCGCGTCCGGAGCCTGTGCTCCGCAACGGGAGAGGCCACAACAGTGAGAGGCCCGCCTACCACCAAAAAAAAAAAAAAAAAATTCGTAAAGCATCAGACAGATGTGAGGTTTCATGACATCTTTGAAGTCATGGTTCTATGAAAATTTTAATAGGCAAATAAAAATGGTTGTTTAAATAACTAGGACAATTCCTTGGTTACAGTGAAGCACTGTTTTAAAAGGAGAAAAACGAGTACTACTGAATGCACTTATTTTCATATACATATGAAATACATTCCTTCCTAGGCCACAGGGTAGTTTGTAAGTCAGTGTCATGCTGACATTTCTCATCACACCAATCACACCTAAGTTGCTAGAGTCTAAAAGAATTCAGTGACAGCAACGAAGGGTGTCCCGCTGCCGGATGGTCGAGTGGGAAGTTCCTTTCTTCTAACATTATAACCAGTAAATTCACACAGTACAAAAACACCTGGTAATTCTCTGCTCCTTTAATCCTATATTATAATTCAGTGCTGCCAGCTATCAAAAAAAAGTCAAAATTACATTTTCAGAGAAGGGAGAGGGAAAGGAGGTAAAATTTCCTACTACCTGTACAAAAATGTTGTAGAAATCATGAGAGGTTAATTATTAAAATAACTTTGCATATTCCTTTAAAAGTACATATTTCTTTTTAAAATATTAGTTGCTATTTTAGTGCTTTGTAAAGAAAACCATGTAAAGAAGAGCAGCAATTTATTAACTCAGACCTGTTGCTGCACAGCTGATGTTTTCTGGTTTTGCCATCCAGGATTCCACCTCTCAGAATCTGAAGTGGGCTGGAACCTAAGTAACTTGTTGGAAACACACAAATCTGTGAGAGAGTTCTGCCTGGTGACCCCTCCTAGGCAGCTGAAACTGTGGGGAAAGGTGAAGTAGCCCCACTGGGCTTTAGAAGAAAAAAAAGTTCTGTTTCAAAGGCCCCTTCTCTTGTGATGTGGGTGGAGAGGAAGCCTGGGTGGAGGGTGGGCTGGGACTCAGCAAGACCAGACAGGGTTCCTGACGTTCTTGGGAACTTCCTGAAAGCCTTGAGAGGTGAGGCCCAATCCCTGGAGGGACAGTCCACCGGTCAGCTCTGGCCGTACCCAGGGCCGCCTGCCAAGGGAACTGTTTTTATTGTTACCAAATGTCACTCCACCCAAGGCAGGATTTTCAAAGATTCCTTAGATGAATGGAAACTTCTGGTTGTTCCTTGTTTTCCGAAGTGTGTTATGACAGGCATTTGATCTGTTCCTCCTTTGTAATTCAGGAAAAATTCCTCAGGGCCTAGAGGGTGACCTTTAACAGAAAGCAGCGGACATTGTTATTCCTTTCCCCACGGTTTCAGGGTCTCTGCTGGGCTGAGAGATTCATTTTCTCACAGATGCATCCATGTTTTAGGCTATTGAAGGAAGAAGAGAAAACCCCTCACTGTTCTGAATATTTCCTTGTCCGATTTTGAGCCCTCCAAATAGGAAGATGGGGTGGGTTGAGACTGGGAAAAGTATAAGCTGGGCCGCAGCCCCCAGGGAGTGAGAGGTACCACCCAGCTGCCACCACCACTGGCGGCTGCCAGCCTTCCCCAGGGTGCTGGCTTATGTTGGGTTTTTAGGGGAAAGGCAGGCCTATCTTATTCAGCACCCCTAACCTCCACAGCCATCTATGCTTGAAAAGCGGTCAGGGACACCTGGGCCTGGCATCTGCTCTGGTGCTGGGTCCGGAGGGAGCAGAGAGTACGTTGATGCGTCCAATCCCCAGTTCCTATTGGCTTCACCCTACCCCCATGCCAGAGCAAATGCGACAGTCTGGAGGTTTCAAGCAGGGAGGCCGGGTGCCTGCAGGAGCCACACCTGCTGTCACAGTTGTCAGCTTCTCGCCTCTAGTAAATTTCAGACATGCCGGTCGTGGGCGAGGGCCGAGGTAGCCACGGCGGCGTCTCTGGCGGCGTCTCCCGGGAGGACGACATCAGTGCCAGAAACACAGCGGCTTTGCCAGGAAGCTAATCCCACAGTGTGGGTGGGCGCGGGAGTGAGCTCTTACTTGGGGAGCAGCTGTGCTGGCTGCCGTGGGAAGAGCTGAGTCTAGGGAAGCAGCAGAGCAGGTTTCCGAGTTCCAGCTCAGTCACCTTCCAGCTGTGTGACCTTGAGAATGTCACCTAACCTCTCATTCCTTCATCTGTTAGATGATGATAACCAAACAGCTACATCAGATGGTCCTAGTGAGGAATAAATGAGATGATGCATGTGGAATGCTTCAGACTTCTAAGGCTAGGTCATAAAAGGCCATTGTCCACAGTAAGCCACCATGTAAGAAGTTTGACTTCCCCAAGGCTGCTGTGCAGGGAAGGCTGCATGCGGGTATTCCACCAGCCTGGGCTGAGCCCAGCCTTCCAGTCTTCTCCACTGAGGTGCCAGATACATGAATGAAAAACTCAACTTGGAAGCGGCTCCTGCCACTCTAGCTCTTCCTGTCCCAGCCATCTGGAGGGTGTCCCAGCCTTCCTGTCCTGAGTCATCCCCAGTCTCCAGCAGAGGCTCCAGATAGGGAACAGACATGAGCCATGTCCACAGTATAATAAAATGATCATTATCGTTTGCCACTACGTTTGGAGTCATTTATTGTGCTGCGAGAGATAACTGGAACACTCATCATGTCCCAGATCAGACTCACCCCTGCCCCCTATGTTCCCCCTCCCTTATTTCTGCCTTTAAGTTAATGGATCATAGGTTACCCAATGGGTCAGAAACTTTCATGTTCCATCTCTAGTTAGTCACCAAGTCCTATTTCATCCATCTGTTTCCTGTTTTCTATTTCCATTACCTCTGCCTTACTTAGCTCAGGACTTGGCACTCACTCATCTACAGGCAATGCTTTCTTAACTGACCTGCCTGCCTTTAACTTCTCATAGCCCATGCACTCTGCACTCTGGCCAGATTTGGTCTTTGCAGATTCACCTAAGTCCGAGCAGTCTCAGCCTTGCTGAAAACCCTCTAAAAGCTCCCCACTGCTGCCAGAAGGCCTTACAGGATCTTCACAGCCAGGCCGCCTCTCTCCAGCCACCCAGGCCCCAGCCCAATGCCCTGTGCTCACACCTGGAGCTACTCACTCTTTCCAGAATATGCCAGGCATGTTCATGCTTCTGTGCCTTTATCCACACTGTTCCCTGTGCCTGGGCCGCCCACACCTTCACACCTCCCCCACGTCTGTAACATTCTTTTATTCTTCCAAGGCCTAGCTCAGATATCACCCTCTCTGAAGCGGCCCCTCAACCAGCCCCCAGCAGAACAAACTGTTCCTTCCCGTACATCCCATTGTTTCCCAGTATGCATGTCACTTTGTAGCACGCACTTGATGTTTGTCTCTACACTCTGCATCTCCAGGGCCCACTGTGCAGCCTGCCTGGCATACAATATGTATGTATCAATGCTTCTAGGATATCCACTGCTGCTGCCCTAGTTCAGAGAATAATCTCCACCCTGTCTTCTTAAAATATAACCCCCAACAGGCCACCTTCCCCTCAAAAATTTAGGTGGTTCTCCACCGAGTAGAGACAGAACTCCTTAGTATGGCATCTGCGACCTACACCTATGTCTATGGGCTGGAGGAGACTCAGTATAATGGTCAAACAGTTCAGGTTGCCCAATAAGTTGGGTGGGTGGTGCCCACCTCTGGGCTGTTTCTGACCCTCTCTCCCCTTGTCTGTACCCAGATATTCTCCAGCATGGTCCTGACCTCAGTTTTTGAATTTCTACTCATATATTTATCTTCCTAATAGTCTCTGTCTCTTGGACAACGTTTATCCTTCCATTCCTATCATCGAGTCTCCACATCAAGTCTCAGGAATGCCCATGAGGTCATACTTAATTCTGGGTGTCAGACAGCAAGTTCACTTTCTTTATTGCCCATTGTCTAGGCAATGGCATATAGACACCTGGCATCAGAAGTATTGGTTTTTTTGCTTCCTGTCCAATTATCTTAACTTGTATTTTACTATGCAGCCTGCCTCCTGCAATGCTCTTTTTTTCTTATCCTCAATACTCTCCATAGTAACTGCTTTTACAGTCTTGTCTGAGCATTCGTTGCTCTACACTGTAATTCTTACAGATGGGATCCTAAAATGTTGAAAATGAATGTCTTTTCTTCTTTTCTTGTTTCTCGTTCTATTATGAGATATTTCAAGCAATTATATACCCATGTACTGAGAGTCCTATTTAAAACAAGGTATTCTGAATAATTAGATTTGAGTTATCTGGTTGAGGAATGATAGTTAATAATTGCTGGTACATTCATGGTTGCTTTGGTCATTGATGGGAGTTCAAGTAAAAAGAAAAATTATCTCAGGGCAAAAGGAGCATACGGATTTAAATATTTTAAGTAAAGACAAAATAATGCTTAGTGAACCAATAAACATGCCCTAGGTTTCTCAGAGAATGACTAATTCCTTCCAGAAAAACAGCATTGTTTGTTTCCATTTAAAGAACTTAAGCGGCAACCAGCTCCCATGTTGGTCCCTTTAGAGGAATGTCATACACATTATTCTAAACATGTGTTAGAAAGGGAAAACTGGGATAGACCTGGCCTTAAATATAGTGGTCACTTTTCAAACACAGAGCACTTGACAGATTTCTAATTCTCTTTCTTTTCTTTTTACGTGGCAAATAAAGGCAGAATAAGCCAGTGCTAAATTTTGGCTCCAGAGCGAACGATGAAACGCGTACATCAAGGCACCCTTTCCGTTTCCCATTTACCTCCCTTACTCCATTCCCATACATGTTTACAGCAGCTTTCTACCCTGCATCATTTTCTTTCCTGATCTGTGAAAATACATTTCTTAATCTTACTGGAAAATCATTTTTTGAGGTTTTGCTTCTGCATATAATAGAATATCTAGTAAAGTATTAAGTAAATGCTAGTTATTCTTTTTTGACATTAGTCAGGCTTTCAAGGCTTCTCCTTAAGGCTTTCCCTTACCTTATCAGCCTTTAAAAAATATCCAAAACAAGACCCCCAAACCCAGAAGCCAGAAGGAACAGATCAGATTTTTCTACAAAAGAATGTTAACATGGCCAAAAATATAGCTCTAATAAAGTTAAAAGATAAACGGAAGAGAGAAAATATTTGTAACATATAATGAAATATTAATATATTCCCTAATATATAAGGATCTAAAAAGTTCTATATAAAGAACTCATACAAATCAGTAAAATTAAGTCATTCAAATAAAGAGGAAAATGGGCAAAGGGCATGAACAGGAAATTCAAAGAAGAAATACAAAAAAATGTGAAAACAATGTCAAATAATTATAAAATAAGTACAAGGCACAAGTTTTCACCTGAGTTGGACCAAAATTTTTTTTTTTTTTTTGGACCAAAATTTAAGATTGTTCATATAAAGTGTTGGTAAGGATGGGGGAGGAAAGGTACTTTACCATAAGGTTGTGGGAGTATAAACAGGTACAACTCTTTGGAAGGGCAATTTGACAAAATCGAAAGTGTAGATGCACATACAGTTTGACCCTACAATTTTATTCCTTGGTAGCTGTCCTACAGACATATCTACACAAGTTAACAGGAGCGTATTTACAAGGATGTTTATTTACTATATTATTTTAGTTGCAAATCATTGAAGAAAACGTCAGTGTTCTTCAACAGAGAGCTGTTGACACAATTGAATTCTCTAATGTACACCCAAAGCATGGGTTAGATCTCTAAGATATGTTGTGAACTGAACAAGGCACCAAACTATTTATACAGAGAGTATGATCCAAATTTTTACCTAAAAATTTTCAAATCATGTAGATGAGTTGTGTGTGTGTGTGTGTGTGTGTAGATAAAGTTCTGGAAGGATACACATCATTGTGATTATCCCAGGAAAGTTGGGATAAAGAGGCAACTCCCTTTTTAGCTTTATAATCTTGAATACTGTTTAAAATTTTTACAGTGACATGAGTCACTTTCTAATTTTTTTTTTTTTTACAAAAATAATTGAAGAAGAGAAATAATATCCAAAGAAATCTTACCTATATTCCTGTCATGGGTATTGACCCACCAAGTTTGAGATTCCCTAAGACCATATTTACCTTAAAATTTCAAACTTACTTTATGGTTCCTTCTCTTGGCACTAGAGTAGAGGAATGATTTTACATTTGAGGCCATGAGTTTTGTTTCTGAACCTCTTCCCAATTATTCTGAATTACTCATTTCCAGATACCTTATTCCCATGAAGGTAAATCTGACCTTTTGTGAAGGTTGCCTAGAATAAAACAGTGTACACACCCTACACCCTGGGGCAATGGGCTGGCAGTGCTCAGAATCAGGAATCATACAGAGTGAGTTAAAGAAAGCCAGCCAGATACCATGTTCCACAACCTGCTGTGTGTGTGTGTCCACACACCTCACCAGCCCGGGCTGCCCTCTCTTGGCCATTAGCACTGAGGCCCAGGAAGAAGAGTATTCTGGAAAAAGCATTAGACACACTCCAGGGCTTCTGTCACTGTAAGCACAAGAAATTAGGCTTGGTTTTCCTTGAGGGCAAAGGCTGTACCTTTCAGGGTCACTGTCAAGCTCACACAAGAGGCTTTGTGCCACAATTTTGTGAAAGAACAAGTCTTTACTACTCAGCCCACCAACATTCCAACAGACTTTGTTTTTTCTGACTTCCCAACCAAGTCTCTATTGAGCGGCTGGCACTAGTGGGCTTACGGAAGATATTCATTAGTCCTTGCAGATTGTTTATTTCATGACAACACCTGTAGGGGGACTGCCCAGTGGTGTGTTGGTGAATGTATAACGACTGGCTCCTGGAGAAACTATGCCCTGGTTGGTAATATTTACTGATTTCCACAGTGTGGCTACAATTCCCATGGCCAAACTCAAACTACCAACAAAATGTCACTGAATGTCAGCTGGAAGGCAGTGTGCATAGCAGCATACTGTTATACAGTATTTCTACCTCCAAGTGTAAAGTAAAGTGTAATAAAATATTAGGAAGCACTGAGTTGTAAGAATGACATTTGTTTTAATAAAATTTATTTAATTGTAAGTTTATATAAATATATTTCTAATAATGGCTGGGCTTAACAACAAGCTCACAAAATTCCTGAAAATTTAACAACCGACGATTGCAAGCCAGTACAAGGCGGCTCCAGCACACTCCTGAGACCACCACATTGCAAGATTTTATGCATATTCTTTCTCCTGGAAAACTCAGTCATTATTTCCTTAATGACAGCTCAGATCTCCCAGTGTTTTGGACAATACATATGTCTGTTTATATGTAGACAGGTGTTTGTACACTGATGTGTGTCTGTATTTGTGCCTTCTTGGGCTTGGTGTTGGGGCTGAATAGTGCAGTAGATGAAGAAAGGCATAGACATTGGAGTCAAATAGATCAGTGACTGCTCTGTGCCAATTTAATTAACCTTTAACTCTTAATTTAATAATATGTATTACCTATGGGATTGTTGGAAGAAGAAAGAGGAAAAGGAGGTAGAGAGTATACCTAAACACAGAGCAGCTGTGAGGTTTAAAGACTGACATTTGTAAAACACTTGGCACATAACAGGAGCTAAATACATGTCAGTCCTTTTTCTCTTTAACAAGCGTCTCCACGGATACCCAGGTAATTGACCAGAGCACTTTAGGGAGACCTGCAGAGCCAGGCAGCCTCAGGACACAGGCTGAACTTGCCTCTCTTTTTCTTTTTACCTGATTTGAGAATCAGGCTGGGCGACACACTTTATCATTCTGGTGCCTGGTAACAGTCCGTAGTCTAATCCTGTAAATTAGGGTTGTCATTGTGGGGCAGAAAGTTCTAGAGATAGAACTCTCCTGGCTTTGTGGTGATACTATTCCTCTGGGTCACCAAGGTTGGATAAACAGTGCGACTCATTCTTGAGAAAAATCTCAGCCTCACATGCTTTGTGGCTGCACACGCTTATCCAGCAGGCTAGGCCTGCACCTAGCCAAGCCTGAAAGCAGTTTAAAAAGTTTTTAAACAGGAAAACTATGTATTAGAGCAATTTTAATTCTTCCTTAATTAATTGATCACATCAGATGCTTTATACATGCTAATGGATTTTTTTTTTAGAACATCAGAAATTCATTCTAAAATGTACTTGGGAAAATATGCAGGTGAAATTACCCAAAAAATTGTCTAGAAAGAAAAAATAAAGGAGTGCCCAGCTTTCCTCCAAAATAGAATAGATAATTAACAATAAAGTTTGAATAACAACAAAATGTAGTAACACGTCTAAAAACAGACTAAAGGATATGTGATAACTCACAAAACAATACACAAAAAACAGGTACTCAATGAAAGGAGAAAGCTGGAATGCCCTCCTTCTGCTCTGTCTATTCAAATCAAACCCCCTTTTCAAGTCCCAACCTGGTTGCCAAGGGCTCCAGTAAGCCTTTTTGGACCCACATCTCCTGTATTCCTGCAGCTATAGAACTTGTTACTTCTACTGCCCAGTTTATACTTTCCTCGCATTCTGTACTGTTATCCTTTGTAGAGATTCAAATTGTTACATTTAACATCTGTTTTTGAGTGCAGAGAACACGTACTGTACTTTTATGTAAGCTTCGTGTAACAGGCAATTCATTTCATGAATGAATACATGAACCAATCAAGCAACAAATGAATGAACATCTATGGATTTGGGTAAAGCACAATTTCCATGGCCCTCAGTTTCCTTGGCCTTACACAAGAAGATTACATTGATTCATCTGAAAAAGCAGGCTTTTGCTATAAATGTGGTTTGCTGGCCTCAGGCCACTGTGACCGACATCTCTGGAAAGTAGTCTGGCTGCTCCTAACAACCCCTCCTCATCCACCTGGATAATAAAATAGCCAGAAAAAGACCCCTGCTATTCATCTGAGATCTTATCCTTTGACTTCTATTTTCTTCTCTAGTTCAGTGTCCTCCAGGACAATGTTTTTCAATGTGTGGTTGTCCAATCAACTCATCAGATCACCTGTGGCCCTATTTAAATATGCTGATTTCTGGGTCCCGTTTGCAGGCTCCTGGCTCAGATTCTTGCCGGTAAGGCAAGGCCTGCATCTCCCAGGTGGCTCGTATGTTACTCTAAAGTTTGAGACTCTCTTATTGGCAAGAGAAGAGAGAGAAGGGAAATAAATGTGCTGTCTCCCACATGCCAGATGCTTCCTTTGATTCTCGCAACACCACTAAAGGTAGATTTTAGCATTTCTTTTGGTGATGAATCTCAGACACTAATGTACTGATGAGACAAACTGCCAAAGGCCCCACAGTGAGTTAGTACTAAGGCTGGATTCCAAAGTCCATCTGACCCCATGTCATCAGTTCCTTCCATGACAACGCACTGCCTACCCCACCCCCACCCAGGACACCTTCCATATGCACACATTCAAGATCCCAGAGTCCAGCTATTTCCTATATTGACCCAAAATGACCTCTGAGATGCTACTCCACAGCTCAGTTGCCATAAGAGATAAAGCTCAAAAAGCTCTTCAGTTTAGTCCCAACCATCAGCACTGTTTATACATCCTGACCATGGCTTAGAGAGTACAATTCAATTCAGTTCAGCAGGTCATTGTTAGGCCTGCCAAGCACTGGAATCCAAAAGAAGCAGGATTTCACTAGGCCTTGCAGATGTGAGGAGAGAAGACCTTGGCAGGGCGTGGAGCACCATAGAAGGATCAGAGCAGTTGCCACCAAGCCTGCTCCAACAGTGGTGGATATTGTGGGCAGCCTCTGAGATGGCCCCCAAATGTGGAATCCCCTTTCCCTGAATGTGGTCTGGGTTTAATGACTCACTTCTAACAAATCGAACACAGCAGAAGGGATGGTATGTCACCTCTGAGATTAGGTTATAAAAGGACTGCTGCTTCCATCCAGGGTATGAGAACACAGGACTTGGTGAAGCAGAAGGAGGAACATAAACAACGTCCAGGTTTTTAGAGTGAACACCTGAATGGATGTGGTGTCATTTACTAAGATGCTGAAGATTCGAGTAAAAATCGGTTTAAACTCAGCCATAAAAAAGAACGAAATTATGCCATTTGCAGCAACAAGGATGCAACTAGAGATTATCATACTAAGTGAAGTCAGTAAGAGAAAAACAAATATATGATATCACTTACATGTGGAATCTAAAATATGACACAAATGAACCTATTTATGAAACAGAAAGAGAATCACAGACTTAGAGAACAGCCTCGTGGTTGCCAAGGGGAAGGTGGCTGGGAGAGGGGTGGAGTGGGAGGTTGGGATTAGCAGATGTAAGCTATTATATATAGAATGGATAAACAACAAGGTCCTACTGTATAGCACAGGGAACTATATTCAATATCCTATGATAAACCATAATGGAAAAGAATATTAAAAATGAGTGTATATATATGTATAACTGAATCACTTTGCTGCACAGCAGTAATTAATACAACATTGTAAGTCAACTATACTTCAATAAAAAATAAAAATCAAAAAAATCAGTTTAAGAAGGAAAATGTTCTTCATCATGATTTTGGATTTGGATGTGAAGTTTGAGGTGTCCGTGTGACATCCAAATAAAAATGTCTGCTAAGCAGGTCGGATTTAGATCTGGAGCTCAGAAAAGAAGTGTGGGCTTGAGTGTAAATTTGGGGGTTTTCAGAAGAAAAAGAAAGCCCCTGGGGAGTCCTCATCCACCTGTGGATACTACATGGGACCATGTTCTTATACCCTCCCTCCCAACTGCAACATCATGTGAACTAGGTGTGGGTCATCCACACCTGCCCCCCCAACACGATTATGCCCATGCCTCTGGGTGTAATCACCCCTATAGACGTGTGCTGCCATGGGAATGTGGGCACAGAATACGTAGCTGGTTCCCCTCTTTCCCTTATAGATATTTTCAAAACAGTGTTTCTTTGGTGATATCTTTTTTAGTCTCCTTGTTTCCCTGACTACAGATTGAGAACGATGAAAATCCTCGGGTGCTTTTTAGTAGATCTTTCTCCACTGAGCATGGTGGCTGAATGACCGTATTCCTAGTCCTGATTCAAAGTCTATTGTATTAATCATTCACCTATTTGCAACCAAATCTCAGAATACGTTTGCATAAACCACCACGCTGCCCGAGAATTAAGGCGCTTCGATCTCAAGCTCCTCTCCTGCTTTCAAGGGCTGCTATTGCCTCGCCCTGCTCTGCCCAAACCCTCCTCTGCCACCTCTGGTCCAGGCCCAGGTGATATTTCTGACCTCTATGCCTTTGTTCATGTGAGACTCTTTATATTTATCTATCTATTTATTTGTGACTGTGTTGGGTCTTTGTTGCTGTGCACAGGCTTTCTCTAGTTGTGGTGAGCGGGGGCTACTCTTCGTTGCAGTGCATGGGCTTCTCATTGTGGTGGCTTCTCATTGCAGAGCACAGGCTCTAGGGACGTGTGCTTCAGTAGTTGTGGCATACGGGCTTCAGTAGTTGTGGCTTGGAGGCTCTAGAGCGCCAGCTCAGTAGTTGTGGCTCACGGGCTTAGTTGCTCCACGGCATATGGGATCTCCCTGGACCAGGGCTTGAACCCATGTCCCCTGCATTGGCAGATGGATTCTTAACCACTGCACCACCAGGGAAGCCCCTGTGAGGTTCTAATGTGGGTTTCTCATCTATTTCCTAACTATTGGGTTGGCTGAAAATTTCATTTGAGTTTTTCCATAACATCTTCACGGAAGAACCCGGATGAACTTTTTGGCCAATCCAATAATTTCCTATGTTATTTTGAGCAAGTTGTTAAAAACTCTCTCAGCCTGTTTCTTCCTTCACCATAAAAAGGCTCCATTGATCCTTGGAGCTATCGTTTGCTGCCCTAAATATTTTATGCATGTTTTCTCAAATCCTCCTAATACCAGTTCAAAGGGATATAATTGTTCCCACTATACAGATGAAGAAACTGAGACTGAAAGGGACTAAGTAAATTGCCTGAAGATACACAACTATTGAGGAGCAAAGAAGGAATTAGAAGCTTGTTTAGAATTAGAAAACTTGTTTTCCTCTACTTTACTCACATCTGTGACCATGTGTGTGGGTTTTATCCCCACACCAACCAATTCTCCAACACAGCTGGGCGTCGTGCAATTTGACCAGTTCTGACACCATCCACCTGGAGTTAGCATTCAGTCCCACAAACTGCCCTCTTACTTCAGATACCAATTGCATGTCCCCAGTTATCACCTGCACTTCTGATGGACTGGCTATAAATTGGGGTTCTCATGACCCCCTCCTCAGGTTTGATAATTTGCTAGAATGCTTCATAGAACTCAGGGAAACACTTACTTACATTTACCAGTTTATTATATTATAAATGAAATAGATGAATAGACAGATCAAGAGATACATAGAGCAAGGTCTGGAAGGGTCCCAAGCATAAGAGTTTCTGTCCCCATGGAGTTGGGCAGTACCACCCTCCTAGTACATGGATGTGTTCACCAATCAGGAAGCTCTCTGAACCCCATACTTTAGGGACTTTTATGGATGCTTCTATCATATAGGCATGATTGGTGATTAACGCAACCTCTAGCCCTTCTCCCTTAACTGGAGGTTGTAAGGAATGGGGCTGAAAGTTGGTTCCCCTGGCAACCAACCCCTCATCCTTAGTGGCTTTCAAAAAAACACCACATTAAAAATTAAAATAAGCTCAGGTGTGGTTGAAAGGGGCTTCTTATAAATAACAAAAGACACTCCTTTCACTTTTCTCTGCTCTCATCACTTAGGAAATTCCAAGGGTTTCAGGAGCTCTGTACTCTATATATATTTGGCCCACAAATTCTTCAATACTCCTCCTTTCAAGAACTGGAGCTTAATTCCTCTCCCCTTGAGTGTGGGTTGGACGGAGTGATTCTCTTTTAGTGAACAAATATAGCAAAAATGGCAGCATGAGACTCCTGTGACTAGATCATAACAAGCATTAGGGCTTCCTTTTTGCTCTCTCTCAGATCCCTGGCTCTGGGGGAAACCAGCTGCCATGTTGTAAGAACACTCTGACAGCCCAATGGAAAGGTCCACATGGCAAGGAACTGAGACATTCTGCCAGGAGCCATGTGAGTAAGCTGTCTCGGAACAGGATCCTCCAACCTCATTCAAGTCTTCTGATGACTGCAGCCCAGCCAAATCTTGACTGCAGCCTCATGAGAGACCCAAAGCTAGAACCACCCAGGTAAGCTGCTCTAGAATTCCTGACCAATGAGATTATGAGTTGTTTTAAGCTGTTTAAGTTTGGAGCAATTTGTCACACAACAATAGATAACTAATAGACAAGCCTAGCTACAAAACATCCCAAGCAGTATTTCACACACACATCCTCCTTTTTCCTACTCACCTTCCTACTTTCTTTGTCCTTTTTCCTACATACTTTGAAGTGAATGATACTGAAGCTCTAGAAGGCTACAAGATGGAAGGAGCAAGGATCCCTGGGTCACTTGGAGGAGAGGTAAACTCAAAAGTCATCCCTACCATGTTAAACCACAGGCTTGGGGCTTGTGTGTCACAATAGCTGGCATTACTTAGTCTGCGGATACACCCTCCTTTCTACTTCTCCTAGCATGTGTGGTTCTTTACCACCTATGATATAATTATGAGCATAAATGTCTTTTTTCCTTTCTGGTCTACAAATTGCTTTCTTTTTTAAATGAACATCAAATGAGCAATGAGAAGATGCTCATGCTTGGTAGTATGTGCTTTGCCAGCATATCTCAACTAATTCTCACAATAGCCCTATAAAGTAGATTCTGTTATTATTCTGATTTTTCAGATGTGGACTCTGAGGCTGGGAGAGGCTAAGTGACTTGCTGAAGATCACATAGCCCAGAAGGGCAAAGCGGACAAGTGTTCGGATTGCCAAATTTGAACTCTTAGCCACTCTGATCTCCCTCCCAGGGACCCCTGGATCTCACACTGTGCCCAACAAAGTCTCTTGCATACCGTTGTTGCTTAGTTAATTAATGTCTGCAGCTGCATGAGTAAGTCAATAAAAAATTGGTAATATGTTAAGAGGGGAAATGTCATGAAAGTTCACAAATAATAAAAAATTCTGTTGTCCTGAAATATTTTGTTCCTCATACAAATGTCTCTTTTTGCTTGTATGCCTCTGAACTTCAGGGTGTTAGTGGCTGGGACACATAAAGAGATTCATTCACTGGATGAAAAGTATGCTTTAGAGAATGATAAGAAATTCTTCGTAATATCTACGTTTTCAGATAAAGAGCCACAAGTGCTCAGGACATCAAAGACATTCAGGACTTTTCTGAAGAGCAGACTCATTAAGGAAAGTGGCTGAAATCCACAGGCACGTCTTAAGGAGAGGACAGGAACTACTGAACAGCTGGGCCCCCATTTCACCAGAAACCCGTGTCCATTCACGGACCTCAGCAGCAGGACAAAGTCCGGATTGTTCTCTCCAGAACAACCCGATAGTGCAGTGGAAGAGTGGGCGCCCTGTGTACTGAGGAAAAAGGCAGTAAATGAGCCCCTGGCACTGCCACAGCAGGTCAGCCTTGACAAAGACGGGACAGAGCCCTTCGCCAACAATCCCATCTCAGCTAGCTCGCTCTCTGAGAGAAGACTTGATCAGATTTAAACTAAAACCAGCTGAATTTCCAAACTCTGCAGCCAGTGCACCATGAGAAAAAGAAGACTATCCATTCCTAGGGAGGGTAAGTAATAAATAGTCTCAAACTCCTTTAATGAAAGCAAAGCCCAGGCCTTCCTTTCTGAGTTGTTCGTAAGTGGCTTTAGCTTCAAGTCACCCCCCGCTGTTTCCACCAGTAGTTGAAACTTTTGTCTATTCCAATTCTCCCAAAGCAAAGCTTAAATTTTCCTACTGTAAACTTTTTTTTTTTTTCCTGAAATGAAAAATCTTGAAAGTGGTGGGCTCTGGGAAGAGAAAGGGAGAGGGGAACAGAAAGAGGGAGATACTTGTTTTCTATTCTTACCTTCTGGTATTCCTTTCTTTATTGTATTAATTATTTATTTTATTACTGTTAAAGTTCATCAGAGTTAGGATTATGACCTTTTGGGTCTTCTTTTTTTTATTACTTTGTTTCAAAAGAAGTCAAATAGGCTTTCGCGTAAGTTTTATAACCACAAACCTCTGCCCGAAAACAACACTTATTATTCCCATAAACAGAAGCCTTGCTTCTCAGACAAAAGTCCCTTCAGTGTGTGTTTCTTGCAGCAGAATGTTACAGAACACCTTCACTGAACAACAACAACAAAAAGTGGTTATTGGGGTTTTCTGTCATTTTAGTATTGCTTAAGGTGGCATAAATATATATTACTCTTTTATACAGATTCATGGTTTCCAACTCAGCATGATTTTTCCCCAGAGGACATTTGGCAATCTAGAAACAGTTTTTGTTGTCGTAACTAGGGAAGTGTGTCCTACCGGCAGCTGGTGGATAGAGGCCAGGGAGGCTGCTAATATCCCACAGTGCTCTGGACAGTCCTCACAACTGAGAACCATCTGGTCCAATATGTCAATCGTGCCCAGGTTGAGAAACCCTGATATAGGTATGATGACTCCACAGTTTAATATGTAGAAATTCACCCTAACGTTGTGCTCACAGAATAACTGATTAGATTGGGGTGGGGAGGATGGTAATCTCCTGTTTGGATGACACACCAAGTGTGAGGTTGAGACTGACCAGAGTTAGGGGCAGCTGTTTGTGTCTGATAAAGGCACTCAGTAAATGCACATACAAGCCACTTGATAAATTCTTCAGAACAGAACTGAATCTATCCTTTGTTCTTTATTCATTTATTTAACAAATATTTGTTGAATCTCTGCTATGCTATCAGGTAGACACAGCTTATAAGGGAAATCACACTCCAACTAGGAGTGCATCTGTTCTTAATAAAATCTAGAAGTACCCAGGCCATGTCAAAATATTACAATCAATATTTTGGCCAAGATATGTCTTTGAAGAACTGAAATGAGAATGAAACTGACATGCTTAAATATCTTATATATTAAACATGCATACGATTAATTTCCAGCACGACTGATTTTGTCTTGCAGTCATTAAAAATAAACTCCTATTCCTTTAGAAAAGCCAGATCCTCAAAGGGCACCAATTCAGGGAGGCTAAAATAGGCTGAACAAGCCAAGTAAGAATTTAAGCCTGGGACATGGACGGCAGGAGCTTCTGGTACTTTCGCTTTGTATTTCTGACCGGTCCCCACCCTAACCAGCTGTACAGGCGGTGCTCCTGGACTGCCCTCCGCAGCTAGAATAGCCAGAAGGACATGACCGTGTGGTCCCAGGGGCTGGACTTGTCTCCTCACTCTGAATGGAGTCATTAGGAAAGTTCCTGAACTATGCCTCCCTAAGCAATCATAAATCCACACTTATTTCTCCCCCATCAAAGTAAGACTCATAGGGCTTCCCTATGAGTGGCGCAGTGGTTGAGAGTCCGCCTGCCGATGCAGGGGACACGGGTTCGTGCCCCGGTCCGGGAAGATCCCACATGCCGCGGAGTGGCTGGGCCCGTGAGCCATGGCCGCTGAGCCTGCGTGTCCGGAGCCTGTGCTCCGCAACAGGAAAGGCCACAACAGTGAGAGGCCCGCGTACCACACACACAAAAAAAAAGTAAGCCTCATAAAAATATTCTCCCTTAAAGAAACCCCAGCAGGATGAATTCTCTCAGAAGTCGTAATAGTTGTAGCATTATTGATCCATGAACAATTGAATTCTTTGAATTTGTGCCTAAGAACACAAAAGAAGACCCTGTACTTTTTCACAAGTCCCTGTAGCATTTCTCATTCCAATAAAAGCAAGTTACACTTTTTTTCTTAATTTAGCAAGAGCACCATTTCCAACCCAAGTAACCACTTAATATAGTTTTTTTGTCTACTTACAATTCAGAAATTTTTTATAATAAAAAAGAAATGCAGCTAAAAGGTATTAAGATCAGAAAAAATCTATTTGCAAAATATATATTGCAAATACAATTTTATCCTATTTTTGGTTACCTTTAAGGAAAACTTTAAGATAGAAGAGCAGCAGCGACACCAATTCAACTGGGTCAAAACAATAGCTGACCCAGAGTTGGGTGAGCCCACCAAGCTGAGGGCAGAGCAGGTCCAGCCTGACCTCCCTGCTGGGCAGGAGTCTGAGTAGGATTCTGTCTCAGATCACCTCGCCTGTTACTGCTTCTGATTAACCCTGCCTCCCACCCACAATGGATCTTAGCTTGGAGCCCAACTCTAGTTCTGTACACGACCAAAGCTCTGGTCAGGGACCGAAGCCTACTGTCATTCTCAAAGTTCAGGATGTCCTGGTCTGGCCTGGAAGTAGCCTAGATCGTTTGGGGCCACAGCAGTGGATGCTGGGTCCAGGATGAGCCAAGCAGTCCTGGATCAACCTCATAGCTACTCAAATCCAAGCATTTTGACCGGAACCAGAAAAAATATGGGGAATGCAGCAAACCATCTGTCTGGCTGCATTCAGCCCTCTGGTTCAGTCACGATAGGTGTTCAGAACCCCCAGTCCCGTGTAATCAATCAAAGACAGACAACTTCCACTAAGAACTAAAAACCTGGGCAGGCTGTCTGGCTTTAAATCATGGCTTGTGTCACTTTGGAACTATGGAATGAGTTAAACCTCAGCATGCTCCTTGACTTTTAACTCATTCCAGTTTCTCAAACGAGAACAAAGAAAACATGAGAATGTATCCATCAGCAGCACGATAGGCTCCACACTGGGCTAAGCACTGTCTTTTCACCCCTAACTCAGAATTTCCTTTCACTTACAGATTTAATGCAAACCCTTTGTTTTGTTAAATGGTGGCACACGTATTTGTTTTTGTTTATTTACTGTGTGCTCAGAGGTGTCCTAAGTGCTTTATAAACATGAACATATTTATATGTATATATGTACATGTACATTTATCATAAAATGTACATATCATGGGGTTGCATAAATTCCAACAAAGGATGCACTTTTTAAAGTTTTATTTGTGACTGAATTTATTTTTTAAATATTTTTAATTGCTGAAGCAATATGTGCCCATTTTAAGAAAGTAAAGATAAGAAAGTTTTATGAAGAAAAAGTGAAAAATCTTGTTCTCTCCTTCTAGATCCATCCTTCCGAGATAACACCAATGGTTAGAGTGGGATAAGCCTTCCGAAAGGAGTACAAGAAAGAGCTTTTGAAGGAAACCCAAGTCTCAAAGCAAACAATTAGCATGAGATAAAGAATGACATTTTTTTTAAGTTAAGAAAAGAATTAAGAGATGAAGTGGAACACAAGGTAAGGGAAAACGCTCCCAGCATGGAAAGAGGCTCAATAGCGTAGCTGAGACTAACGGATAAAGAAGATGTAGCACATATATACAATGGAATATTACTCAGCCATGAAAAGGAACGAAATTGGGTCATTTGTAGAGACATGGGTGGATATAGAGACTATCATACAGAGTGAAGTAAGTCAGAAAGAGCAAAACAAATATCGTATATTAACACATATATGCGGAACCTAGAAAAATGGTACAGATGAACCAGTTTGCAGGGCAGAAATAGAGACACACACGTAGAGAATAAACATATGGACACCAAGGGGGGAAGTGGCAGGGGTGAAGTGGGGTGGTGGTGGGATGAATTGGGAGATTGGGATTGACATATATACACTAATATGTATAAAATGGATAACTAGTAAGAACCTGCTGTATAAAAAAATAAAATAAAATTCAAAAAAAAAGAAATTTTAAATTAATGCTGTTGAGGGAGGAATAGTGAAGAATGGACCATAAGTCAGCAGACCTGGGAGGTGGGTGGAGGGGACAATGTGACATGCAGGCCTCCCATAATTGATCCGGGAGTTTCTGATGGTACAGAGAGAGTACCTAGTAGTTCCTTTCAGCAGATATTTCCTTTCAAGAGTTTAGGCACGTGTCCTTTTCAAAACAGTCCAGTTACCCCAAGGAGCCCTGGGTTTGCATTTGAACAGTCTGGCAATGCAAAAAGAAAATCTCATCCCTCTTCCCTGGAAAGAGGAATGCAAAGGCCTAAAAGGCAAATCTGGAAAAGTTTGTCCACTTAGACCCAGCATCTCCCAAGAGCCTTCCTTCTCCCCTGTGATGTCTGCAGAAGGCATCTTAGCCTGACCTTCAAAAAGGCTTTGCAGCTGAGGGAAGTTCACAGGTGCCCTGGAGAATGGGATCTCAAGTGGTCAGAGCCAAAGAATCCTTTGTGGAACCAAAACATAGCACAACATAGTGGAGAGGATTTTGAGTCGAGGGATCAACTGGAAAATACAGAAGGTAGCAATCAGGACAGAAAAACACTGTAAATCCTTCGGGGTCACGATTGCAAACCTCAGAATAAAATGAAGGCTTCAGGCTCCAGGGACCACCTTTTCAGCTGCAAAAATGTTACAGACTGAGCATCCTTGTCTTTCAAGAAGACCAAAACAAACATCAAATAATGGAGGGAACGGGGAGTGAGAATACAGACCCCGCTAGCTCACTGACCTTGACACTGCATGTGATTTGGAAGCTTTGCTGGATCACATAATAATCGGTCTCTTAGGCCTTTTAAAAATGCATGTCAATATATCTACTCATGAACAAATATGTAGAAAGAGTATAAAAGCATGAGCAGGAAAAATGTGCATGAACAATAAATAAGAAAAGTTATTACCTTTGGGGGCCTCCCTGGTGGTGCAGTAGTTGAGAGTCCGCCTGCCGATGCAGGGGACACGGGTTCGTGTCTTGGTCCGGGAAGATCCCGCATGCCACGGAGCGGCCGGGCCCGTGAGCCATGGCCGCTGAGCCTGGGGGTCCAGAGCCTGTGCTCCACAACGGGAGAGGCTGCAACAGTGAGAGGCCCGCGTACAGCAAAAAAAAAAAAAAAAATAGTCATTTTCTTTGGGGAGAGGTAATATCTCCTCGCTTGAGATTGGCAAAGCATTTCAACTGCCACTAAGATGTTTCCCTTCTCTTCCTTCCTTCCTTCTCTCCCTCCCTCCCTTCTTCCTGCCTCCCTTCCTGCCTGCCTTTTCTTATTGTTGCTTTTTAATTTGAAGCAAATGTGGCCAAATGTTAATTCAAAAACCTGGGTATAGGTAAATGTGTGCTGTTATAGTTTTATTTCTATCTTATTATACATTTGAAATATATAATAATTAACTTAAATTTTTTTTCTTTCTTATTATTTTTCTTCTAATAATTAACTTTTAAAAGACTTTCTAAGGGGAAGATAAAGAAGCCATGAGTATCTCCTTCAATAGGAGTTTTGGTGTATTTACTCTCTCTTCCTTTAGTGAGATGGCAAAACAGCTGTGGTAAGCAACCTGCAGCTGGCTGCCAGGACCCATTTGCTGGTGGGGACAGAGAATTCAGGGCTCCCAGGTGGCCCACTCCATAGTCACCCCACCAGGCTCTTGCTGCATCATCAATGTCCCTTCAGTAACTCCACTTTGGAACGTGGGAGAGATTTAATCTGACTTCTAGAGGGACTCACAAACCCTGGAGCGAAGGACCCTCCTTACTTACATAATTGGTGTTTTATGAGGGGAAATTGACTTGTATTTAACCTACGTGTGATGTGTTTCAAATACCCTGGTCCCTACAAAGATCAGGTTATGAGTTATTGATGAGCAAGTTGAGGGGGTATTGGGAGCAGCTGAGGCACCAGTGCTGCGGAGCATCGGATGGACAAGGGAACCGAGACTAGAGAAGCAGTGGGGCTTCGCAGAGCCTGCAGCTGTGCCACTGCTGGAGCCGAGGCCCCCGGGTCCATGACACCCTGCACAGTGCTCTGAGACCCCAGGCTGCCAAGCTGTCCTTTTTATGGACAGGTGAGACATCCTCAGATGAGAAAACTAGAAAAAGTTGAAACTTCTTGCCTGTTTCTTTTTCTCTGCGTGGTGTTATTTTATTTCTACACATAAAATTTACAGAAACCATGTGCTGAACGTTTTAGGTAACCCGTTTATTTGAAGAGCCTTAAACTGAAGAAGGATATATAAGAAAGTGGCTTTATACATACTTCTATCATTGCTTTCAACTGTGTCCTGTCAAACCGTCCTTTCCATCACTTAGTGTCATTGTAGGCAGATTTGGTATCTCTCAGGCCACTTTTAGTTATTAAAATTTGTCCAAACTAATCTCATAAGGGATTCAAAGTTCTTCTCTCCTTCCCCAGGGTAGGTTTGGAGTGTGTGTGTGTATGTGTACGTATTGGGCCTGGGGGATAGGACTTGGCTCTGACACTGCCAGCCCCTTGCTTCTCAGGCCCTAGCTTACTTGTTGGGGGCTTTTGAGGGGGACAGGGGAAGCTTAAGAAACGTGCTTCTGTGGCTAGTGGTCCTCTGTTGGGGATGGGGGCTGCTGGCGTCACACTCTTTTGTTGTGAATCTCTCTGAAACTAGAGGCCTCTGGTAATTTCAGGGCCACCAAGAATCCATATGATGCCTAAGCCAATGAGAAACAAGTGCCCCCAGGAAACCCTCTGGGGTGGCGGGAATGTTTTATTCCCACCATGTCTAAGGCAGCCACAGGAATAGTCCAGGGTCTTCAGTCAAGCCCTTCAAGGCCAAGGGTAGCTCAGAGAGCAGATTGCTGGAGAATACCGGCTATACATGCATGGATTTTCCGGGCTCCACGGCCATCCAAGCCCACAGAGGCATCAAGATGCCTTTCCTGATTCAGTGTAGCTGCCAGAAAGAGGCTGAGTCCCTCTCAAACTCAGAAAAGGCCTTGCTTTTACCCTGAGAGGAGTCTGTTCTAATCTGTTAAACTAAGGACCGGCCATTGAAGCCTCATGAATAATATATCAGCACCGGTATCAATGTTTTTTCAGTGAGGAGTTAGAAAAAGAGGGGAAGAACAATGGGCCTCATCCATCCAGGTGGTAATGTCTAACGGGGAGAGAGGAAGTGTTCAAAACCTTCATTCCAATTGCTTTTTTTTTTTTTTTTTTTTTGCGGTACGCGGGCCTCTCACCGCTGTGGCCTCTCCCGTTGCGGAGCACAAGCTCCAGACGCACAGGCCCAGCGGCCATGGCTCACGGGCCCAGCCGCTCCGCAGCATGTGGGATCTTCCCAGACTGGGGCATGAACCCGTGTCCCCTGCATCAGCAGGTGGACTCTCAACCACTGCGCCACCAGGGA
Source organism: Neophocaena asiaeorientalis asiaeorientalis (assembly GCF_003031525.2). Lineage (NCBI taxonomy): Eukaryota > Metazoa > Chordata > Mammalia > Artiodactyla > Phocoenidae > Neophocaena > Neophocaena asiaeorientalis. The sequence continues at coordinate 9,459,177 of NW_020173955.1, read as the reverse complement.
AGCCCTCCAATAGCTTTTTTGTTGTTTGGTTATAGGAAGGAAGGACAAGACTGGAGGGGAAGGAAGACGTGCCTGTTCTAATAAAAAAAAATTTTTTTAAGAAAGAAGTTCACCAGCAAGTTACCTCTGGAGAAAGGGTAATCCCCTCATCTGACCATGTCCACTCCCTACAGCCTTTACCTGTCCCCCTATCCACTGACTTACTTTAATGAAGCCTTTGGGTAGTGATTCTTTCTGAAGCTGACCTGTGTTTTAGGCTCCTCCATACCACGGGGGCTGTGAGCATTCGACTCCTGAAAGGAAGCTGTCCTTAAAGAGAGGGCCGTCCATACCAAACGGCAGGTCTTCTGGCTCTTTGGACCTTGTCAGGGACCTTCCATTTTGGATGAAATGCACCACATTTTAATCCCTTTCAATTTAGAGACCTTAAGCAGTTAAGGCTCTGTTTCTTATGAGCTCTTATTTAAAATTCTATTTTTAGTGTCAAAACTTTTAAACCTTAGAAGGGTCACTATATGTGTCTCTGGGTAGAAATTGATTTGAACTATATAGATCCTGAAATAATCCATGGAATACTTTGGTTAAGCACTGCAATCCATATATTAATGTTATTTCAATATTTTTTCTGTAACTGGGATGTTCCATAATCAATACATGTTCTGTGCTCAAAAGATGTTTCCAGTTCACAGGGGTCAGAAGTTACAGAACTCACAGTCAGTATAAGCTGCACTTACACCTTATAAGTGTAGAGGCCTAGCTTCTATCAAACATTAAAAATAACATTCTGGGTCTTCCCTGGTGGTGCAGTGGTTCAGAGTCCGCCTGCCGGTGCAGGGAACATGGGTTCATGCCCTGGTCCGGGAGGATCCCACATGCCGCGGAGCAGCTGGGCCTGTGAGCCATGGCCGCTGAGCCTGCGCGTCTGGAGCCTGTGCTCCACAACAGCAGAGGCCGCGACGGTGAGAGGCCCACAAACCGCAAAAAAACAAAAACAAAAAAAAACATTCTGAAGGTAATGCACGATATCCAGGGAGAGATTTTGTTTCTTTATAGGGTCAACAAGAGTCCTTTTTACCAATTAAAACATGTATTTCTTTATTTTTTTCCTCTTAGTTTAAATTTTCAAGACATTAATTTCCCTTTCAAATGTGTAGTCATTATTTACATTTTATGTCATGCATGTTAGTTAACATTCTCCTCCCCTTAAAATATTATCAGATATAATGCTCTCTGGCTTTCTGTTCAAGCTGTGAGGAGCAACCTGGTGTGCAGTTCAGGGAGGAGAGGATGAATCATAGTCATCTCAGACGAGAAGAGCGTATGGATCTCAAATACTTACAACGTGGGCAGGTAAAGGGTAAGTGCACTTGAGGGTGATTGTATGTATGCAGTTAGCAGGATACACAGCCTAATGATATATAGAAAAAGTGACAGTTACAAATAACATAAGCCTCTCTAGCTAAATATACATCTTCCAAATGTCTCTAAAACATTTCAGAATGTCTGTCATTAGCAGTGATCACAGTGATGGTTTTAAAGAACTGCCACATCTCTTTGCACGAGTGGCTGGATGTGACTCAAGGCTGTAGTTTCCCATTAGAGAAAATCATGGGGTTGAAAAATGTGTGTGTGTGAGAGAGAGAGAGAGAGGCAGACAAGAATTCCAGGAACCCAATCATAAACCCACCATTGGGACTCCCAAGTTGCTAATACTGGCAGGTCACATATCATGGTGTATTACTTCCCCTGACCCCTTAGGATGACTCAGCAGAGGCACCTTCTCTAGAGATATTGAGAACTGACCCAGGACTGCTTATCAATAGGGAACGCAGAGAAACTCCTTGGTTTTCTGTCCTGCACATCCCTGCTCCTCACTCAGAAAGAAGTCAGTGAAGACCTAAGTGTCCTTTCAGCTGCAGCTCTTATTGCTCTGGCCCCTCAAGGAAACTTCTTTTTCCCCTGGGGCAGTTCATATGCCTTTAGCACTCTTATTCTATTGAAGGTGTCTATTAATTTTCTCTATATCTTTTTATATTTCAAAAAACTTATGCTGGGCTTTTAGTTTTTATATGCTCCATCTCAGACTACTTTTATCATGTGATGTGAAAATGCTCACATTTTCCCACCATCAATGAATTGATCTGGCTACTTGACTGTAAAGCCCCTTCAGTGTTCCATTCAGAAACATAAGCGAGATGCTAATATTTTTATAGTCTACCCAGCTGCCTTTTTCTTCTCTGTGGTGAATGTGTATTGTGTCAATTTAGCTAAGCTTGGACTACATTTCCCAGAATTCTCCTCCTTACACAGCTGGCTTCGGTCGGAGGAGAAATTTTGTTTGTGATTCAGAAGGCAGGAATGAAGCAGCAGCCATATTCTTTCTGTGTTCAGCAGGTTGATGCTGGTGTGGGGTGTGGACGCCCCTCACAGGTGTCATCGCGGATTTGCTGGTTCCTCTGGTTGGTGTGGGGCAGCAGCCTGGCCCACAGCTCCTCCAGATCCCACTAAGTCTCCTGGTTCAACTTCTCTGACTCCAGGGCCAGGTCCACGCTTCTTTGTGGGAGAGAGGTACCAACCTATCCTGCAGGTCCCCTGTATCCTAGAGTTGGAGACTTGTAGGTAGTTGAGAGTCCAATTCGAGGTCCAGCCATTCTCATGGTTTCTGCCTCACGCTCACATGTTCCAGTGTGTCTGTGCTTCCCTTACTTCACACCCCTATTTCCTTCCCGAACTTCAAGTTCTAGTAGCCCCGAAGTAAAGCCTCACAGAGACATTTTAACCAGCTTCCACAACTGAATAAAGTCAAATCCCTAAAATGAATCCCTTATTATTATGTCACCCCTAGTTGTTGTGCTTCTCTGATAAAACCTTGATGTCTACACTAACTTTACTTGCTTGGGTGTATTTTGGCGAATAAAGGAAAGAGGACTCAGACTACAGCTCTTAAGGACAAGGTTACCTGTCCCTTAGCCTCACCTGGATGGGAAATCCCCAGTCACACTTAAACATTTCTATTTGGGTCAAACACCTGGAATTTGAACCAACAGTGCCATCAGCTTCCATTCTAGTACTCAGAGCATTTTAAGGTTTTTGTCAGCAGCTTTACTTTAGGTTCTCTGACATGAACAACCCCAGGATGGGTAAGTGGAGCACTGAGTGGCCAGGGTATAATCTTCACCTTTGGGAGTGTCCTGCTGCCAATCTTACACTGAGGCTGGGCAGTTCAGGGCACTCTGAGGTCCTCTGATCTGCCCAGTCAGCCTCCCCACATTACAGGATGTGTTAAGAAGAGGACTTAGGGAAAAAAAGTAATCTTCTTGGGTAGCCAAGCCGTGAGAATTTATTTGACTCTTCTACATGGGTGGGTCTGTTGATTTGAAAGGATATGTTTTAAATTATGAGACTTGCCCCAAAGCCACAAAAATACATTTTGGTTATATGCATGTTTATGCACAGAGAGCTGGTGGGATCTGGAAAATACTTTAGGAAACTCTCAGTATTGTTCCCATGGCTGAACTTTCTTAAATATAATGCCTTTTTTTTTCTTTTTTTATAAACATGAGAGTTTCTTTTGGATCTGCTTAAGTATATGGGTCATAACTTGTACAGGATCTTAACTAATCCCAAATCTAGATGAATAAGAGCAGTTTCCAAACACAGCTGCTTGCCAATGTTCTTTTTATGAAGGGAAGGAAAAGATATTTTCAGAAATCTGTTTTCTTTCCTCCTGGAGTTTGTTTTTCACTCAATTCAAGAATGAAGACTTATTTTTTTGTTAACTCCAAATATCCATCCTTGAAGTAATTTGGGGGTGGCTTTACTGCCTTAATCATCTTTATACCTTACCTAAATTATGCTGGATTCATTTTGTTCAAGTTCAAGCAAAAAGATTAAAATCATATTATGTTTAGCGAAGTAAGTCAGAAAGAGAAAGACAAATGCTGATGATATCACTTACATGCGGAATCTAAAAAATAATGCAAATGAATTATATGCAAAACAGGAACAGACTCAAAGATACAGAAAACCCACTTGTGGTTACCAAAGGGGAGAGGGAAGTGGGGAGGGAGAAATTAGGGGTATGGGATTAACAGATACAAACTACTATGTACAAAACAGATAAGTAACAAGGATATACTGTAGAGCACAGGGAACTATAGACAGTATCTTGTAACAACCTATAATGGAGTCTAATCTGCAAAAATACTGAATCACTATGCTGTATACCTGAAACTAATATAATATTGTAAATGAACTATACTTCAATAAAAAATAAATTAAATAAAATTGTTTATGATGTTGAAAAAAAAAGACTAAAATCAGTCCAGCTGGGCATATACATGTTCAACTACATGATCCTGGCAGGAAAAAGGTCATAAATGGAAGTCAAACATTACCCAAACAAAGGAGACTACAGCTTTTGATGCTATCTTCCATAGTCAAGTTTACTGTGTGGATCATTAGAAATTTGAGTGTCCTCCGGCCATACCAGGCTGAGGATACACAGGGGTTCATGCATTTAGGGATATTAGGATGTTCATACATACTACCTATCTTTACCCATCTGAGTTCAATAAAAATTAAGAGCTAGACAGAGCTGTCAGAACAATAACTGAGAAAGGCTAAGTTAGAGGACACAGCTGAGTTGTGCAACAGTAGGCTTATCCCATGCTGCCCCGGTCACAGGCACAGCTGGATAACCTCCATCCTCAAGCACAGGGTCAAGGGCTGTCCACTAAGCTTCCTGCATGATCAGGAACAGATGAGTCAGGAGACCCCAAGGGAGTGGGAGGGAGGAAAGGAATGAGCTGAGCATGCCCAGTTCCTGCCACCAAAATCCCCCATCAGAGAAATCATTACTCCTCTCATACAGAAAATGCAGTAAGGGTTGGGGAGAGAGATCAAGATGTTGTTCTGGGGAAGTTCCTCCACTTGGACATTGCTGCCCTCCCTGAGCTCTGCTGCTGTCTCCTACCAGGTTCCACCATGGCTTCTGGAGCTGTCAAGGAACCCAACAATCTTTAGCAAAGCAGGAGAGAATATATCCATACTTTTTATACTTCAGTGGCAGCATCTTGCTAACAGAATCCCAATCTTGCTCAGGTTGGCAATGTAGCAAGATAACTATTTTCTTCCCCAGCCCCTTTGCATCAAGGGGTGGCCATGTGACACAATTTGGACCAATGACATTAACAGAAGTCTCCTAAATTTTTCTGTGAAATATTTCATATTTTAAAAATACATATAGGTAGTAGTATCCTCTCCTCCCACTTCCATCTTCCTTGGATTGGAAATGATGGATTTATAGCCATCTTGCAATCACGAAGAGTCAAGGATGAGGATGAAAACTGGCGCATTAAGCATGGTGCAACAGATACATAGAAAGAGACTAGGTGCCTGGTGGTACTTTGATCAGCTGAGCTAAACAAGCATCAGACTACTTCTGGGTTTCTTGTTATGTGGGAAAACAAAATCAAAATAGAAAGACATTTGTATAAGACACTCTGAGATGGGTTTTCTGTTACTTGCAGATAATTGTGGTCTGAACTGATAGCAACTCTGTTTCCCCAGGCAGCTTCTTCAAGAAGGAATTTTGTGAAGCAGTAAAGGAGGAAGGAGGCTCCTCACGCTTCCCCCCCTACGGCTCAGCCAGCCATAGCACCCAAACCAACACCGGAGACCACAGGGATGAAACATGTTATGGCCATTTCACCCCTACCCAATCCTCATTTAAATACACTGTGGGGCAGAGCCAATTTCTTCACTCTTATCACCCATGTGCTATTTAAATTCCACTCTCACTGCCTATACCAAGCCACCACCTCACTGACAATAATCACAGAGTCCATTCTCCCAGCTTTTTTGTTTAATCTAAAGGTCAGTTAACTTGCTGAGTCATCTACCATTTAGAAAAAATAGAAAAAAAATTATAAAACGAAAATATAAGTTAGAAATGTGTTTCTAATAAAGAGTCCACTTATAACAAGCTATTCTGTCACCAATGTCTCCAGCTTTTAGACAATCAATTCCTTTCTCAGCCAACCCCAAAACTTATTATCTTCAAAACCAGATTTGTACTGAGTAGAGACAGAGGCTGAGTCGAAGAGATTCCTGATACTAGATCAATAGAGAAATCATAGCTCATCCCCTAGATGGTATATCCTCAAATCCCAGGGAGCTCCATCTTACACAATTGAGTAGCATTCTATGCTAGTCAAAGAGGTCGGAGGATATAGGGAGGGAGAAAAACCACCACCATATCCTACCCTCATAGGCTGCTTCCTGACACATACAAACTTGAAAAAGATTACAAGCCAGAAGTGTCTGGATGCTTGTTTTATTTTAGTCAGAAATATAAAGTAATATTTTTTTCTACCAGGAAATACTAACAGATCCAAGGAGCCTTGCAACAAATAAATTCTTATTGGGTTATTGGTTTTTCACTTTCTTCTATAAAACATTTTCAAATTAATCTGTATATTTGTTGTGATGTTTCCTGTCACTTTGTGGTTTCTATACATTAGATAGGTCTTGTGGGCCAATAAGTTTTGGGTTTTTTTGTTCTGTTTTGTTTATGAATTTATTTAATTTATTTATTTATTTTTAGCTGTATTGGGTCCTTGTTGCTGAACGTGGGCTTTCTCTAGTTGCAGCGAGTGGGGGCTACTCTTCATTGCGGTGCACGGGCTTCTCATTGCGGTGGCTTCCCTTGCTGCGGAGCACGGGCTCTAGGCACGCAGGCTTCAGTAGTTGTAGTACGCAGCCTCAGTAGTTGTGGCTCGCGGGATCTAGCGTGCAGGCTCAGTAGTTGTGGCGCATGGGCTTAGTTGCTCTGCAGCATGTGGGATCTTCCCAGACCACGGATTGAACCTGTGTCCCCTGCATTGGCAGGTGGATTCTTAACCACTGTGCCACCAGGGAAGCTCCAATAAGTTTTATTTTTGTCTGGCTGCATCAGTTAGAATGCACTGAGCTTCAAGTAACAGAAAACCTAATAGTGGTGCAAACCACAAGGACATTTACTGTTTAGTTATCAAAAAGTTTTGAGACAGTCTGTCCTGGAGTTTGTCCAGTGATTCGGTGACGTTGTAGACAACATCATGTACTAAGGCTCCTTCTATCATCCAACTCCGCCCTCCTCAAAGAGTTGGTGATGACTCAAAATGGCTGCCACAGCTTCCAGAATCAGTCCTCACAAGCAAAAAGAGCAAAAAGACAAAGGCAAAAAGGATTTTCTTTATGGGTCTCACTTCTTTATCAAGGAGGAAACTTCACAACAGCACCCCAACAGGCTTGCTATTGGATTTCACTGGCCAGGAATGGGTCACATGGCAAACACTGGCTGCAAAGGGGGCGGGGAAATCCAATATGGCATTTTCAACCTTGTGCGTAGGAGACAGGCAAAGTGGAAGGGCATTGGGAAGATCTGCTGAGTAGGCCATGAATATCTACCACAGATATAAACTTTTAGAGATCACCAATTCCATATTTTTATTTTCTCTCTGTGTCCTTTTGTAACAAAAAAAAATCAAAACAATAATAACAGTGAATATATTCAAACAGCACTGTGAAAAAAGAAAAAAAATCACCCGTAATTCCACCCCATTACAAAGATTTCTTTTTTGTGTATTGTTTTCTATTCACTGTCCATAGTACATATTCATAAACACTTTTTACCTATTTACAAATTAATTTTATATTTTTTCACTTAACATCACATCATAATTATTTTCCTATTTTTTCTATATATTTTTCATAATTATAACTTTTAATGTAAAAATAATTTTTTATTAAGATTTATATATCACAATTTAATTAACCATTTCCCTATTATTAGGGAACTCAGTTGATTTTCCATTTTTTGGCTAAAATAGATTATACTACAATAACATCTTTGTGTGTGGAAGTTTTCTGTGCAAGTAGATTAAGTGCAAAGAAAAATTATGAAGTCATAGGGATGTAAGGTACAGCATGGTGACTCTAGTTAATAACACTGTAGTGCAAATTTGAAAGTTGCTAAGAGAGTAGATCTTAAAAGTGCTCATCACATGAAGAAAAAATTTTAACTATGTGTAGAAACAGACGTTAACTAGACTTACTGTGGTGATTATTCTGCAGTACATACAAGTACAGAATTACTATGTTGTACACAAGAAACTAATGGTATATGTCAATTGTACCTCAAAAAAACTATGAATATTTTTATAACTTTTAACATATTGTCATAATCTCATACAATCAGAATGACAGTTGCAGTTTAAACTACTACTAATCATATATATATATGCAAATTTCATCACAACCTCACTAGCATGGTGCCATCATTATTTAGATGCTTTTTTGTTCGTTTGTCTGCTTGTTTGCTGATTCACCAACTATAAAATGTTGCATTATATTTTATTTCCACTATTTTCCTTTGTCCTGGCAAGGAGACCAGAGGACTAAACCAGCCAGGGAGGATCTTATATGACTACAGCTGGGGCCAGATAGTTTCTTATGCAGAGCTAAGTTAAACCAAAATGCTAATAATCTTTCAGAAAAGCATGTGAGGGAGATTTTGTCTGATTTTTATTTTCTGCCTTGTTTTCTTCTAATTATATATACATATATTGAATAGGTATTACTTTGATAATGAGTCTAAAGCAATTACAATATATTATTTTACTTTTAACGAGTTGAACTTTGATAGTACTGGCATAGGTGTGTTAGTAAAGAAAAGGGTCCAAACAGGTCGTCAGAACATGGAGAACCTAAGACAAGCATACACAGATGGATATACAGCCAAGGCCTGGGGAGTCCATGGAGACTGGAGTCTGGAGCAGCATGCCAACTGAGCAGTCAGGAAGCTAAAACAAGGGCTTAGGGACAGCTGCTTCTCATGAGCCCCTGAAGCAAAGCAGGAGACAGACCAGACCTTTAGACAGTGGAAAAAAGAGCAGATTGTATCTGTGATTACTGCCAAGGTGTCTTCTTACTGTTAACTGTTCTTGAGTGAATTTGTCTATTCACATCCTAAAACATGCCTTTGTAATTATAATGGTCATTCATCCCACAAATATTTATTGAGCACCCACTATGTACCAAGCATTGTGGTAAGCACTGGGATGCAGCATTAAACACAGTAGACAAAGTCCCTAACCACAGAGGAAGATTAACTGTCACAAAGAAAAGAAGGATAAGGGTATAGAGAGTGTCTGGGAGAAGAGGGGACCTCTCTCATGTAGCAGGTCCAAGAAGACATCTCTGATGAGGTGACATTTGAATAGGACCTGGATGAAAGGAGGAAATAAGATATGCAAATATCTGAGGGAATGGTTTTCCAGACTGAGAAAACAGAAAGTAAAGAGGTCCTAAGACCTGAGCGTACTGGAAGTGTTCAAAAAAAGAACAAGTTCAGTGTGGCTGGTGGGTAAAGTGAGGGAGAAAGTGTTAAGAGATGTGACTGGAGAGAAACCCAGAAGCCACATCCCGGAGGCTTTCATAGGCCAAGGTAAGAATCTGAGATTGTGTTCCCAGTATGAGAAAAGTAGCTGGGTTTGCAAAGAGTTACATTTTAAAGGAACCACACCTTGTTGTCTGGAGACTAGATTGGGGGTGGGGGATGGTGAGGGCAAGAGTGAAACCTGAGACTTATTGCAATAGTCTAGGGGTTTGGACCGAGGTGGAGGTGATGGAGCTAGTGAACAGCTGTCAGATTCTGGAGAGTTTTTCAGGATGGAGTTGCCAGAAGTTGCTGATGGAGTAAATGTGGGCTGTGAGAGAAAAGGAGGAACCCAGTGTGACTTCTAGATTCTTGGCTAGGTGAATCTGTAGTCCTTTGTACTGCATTTTGGAACACTGGGGAAAGGGCTGGTTTTAGAGGAGAAAATCAGAAGTTCAGCTCTCTTAAGTTTGAGATTAGGTATTCAAGTAAAGATGCTGAGTTGGCCATTGAATATATTTATTTGGTGTCCAGGGCAGAAATCGGAATTGGAGGTTTAATTTTAGAAGCATCAGGTATAGGTGATCTTTAAAGCTAAGAGCCTGGATGGGATCACCAAGGCAGTGATTACAGGTGGAGAAGAGAAGCAGCTCTTTGTCAAGTGGGGACTGGGAAGTTGAAGAGGATCCGGCCAAGGTCACTAAGGAGTAGCCAGAGATGTGGGATGAGAACCAGGTGGGTTCAGGGTCCTGGAAGCCAGATGAAGACATTGTTTCAGGAACTGTTTCAATTAACCATGCCAAATGCTACCAAAAAGTCTAGTAAGATGAAGACTAAGCATTGATCTGCACTTATGCTCTGGCGCTTGGTAATCTTCCACATGACCAAGGTGGATCAAAAGCATGTCAAGCAATCCCAGCAACGATCTCTCCGTGGATGCTTCCAAAGTGACACCGGCAGGATTTGGATCTGTCTTTACGTAAGGACCAGTCAGCTGGTAGCTGGAAGTTCCACAAGTTGTTGTAATTCCGTGTTGGAGATGAATGCTCGGGTATATCTGAGGTTATTCTGAGAGGATTAAATGGGCAATAAATGCAAAGCATGAGGCACAGGTCTGGCACATTGTAGTTACTCAACAATGTCAGCGTGAGCTCTTATTGTAACCCTAGTGAGTCTCATTTAATGTTTAGCTCTAATTTCAGGCTGTTGCTTAGCAGTGTGGCAAAGATAAACACTATGTTTTCTGGAAATGATTGAAAGTAATCACAATGCCTTACAGCTGAAAGGAGTGTATGGATTAATTACTCCACTCTCTTCACTTGATAGATGAGAAAACTGAGATCCAGCAAGATTAGGTGACTTTCTCAAGGTCACCTACCAAATTTGTGGCAAGACTCAGACCAGAACACAGGTCTCCAAATGGCAAATCCTTGAGAATTAGAGTAAAGTTCACCATTACAGAGCTGAACATTCCATTCCAGGGACTATCTCTCAGGTAACTGAAGCTTGTTCTTTTTAACCACTGAAACTTACCAACAGCCATTAGCATCATTATCACTCTTAATTAAAATCTTCTGCTGCCTTTGATTAAAACACTTCAGCACAATGGAGTTATTTTAGTCTAAAAGATTTGAAATCCTGAAAGGCCGCTCTCCTTGTTACCTCATTTCTTTACCAGCTGCTTTAAGCTTTGCGCAATCCCTTTGACTTGTAAAGCAAGCGACCTCATATGATAGTGTTACGATATTGTCAGATTGATCACTTGATATTTTCTGAAAAGACAAATCTAAGAAGAACAGAAAGAAGCACATGACTGCATCTAAGAGGATCCATGATTATGAGTACATTTTTAAATATTATATTCAATATATGCACGTAGAATTGTAAGTGTATTATTATGGAGATTTCAGTGCACAACACAGATCTGAAACTCAGAGAGAAATTAATCTTAAATGAGTCTGTGTTATCGTTCCTTCAGTTTTTCAGAGTACGCATGAAGCTCATATATATTTAGTTATTGAAAGAATTTGTGTCTCTGTAGCATTTTTCTGTAGAGAAATTCTGAATATCACTTCATTTAACACGTAAATACTCCTATGAGGGATGAGGAATCAGATGTTACTATTCCTATTCTAGAAATGAGAAAACTAACATCCTCAAATGTTAACAGGCCCAGAGGACCCATATGAACAAGAACAAAGTCCCTTTCTCCCTTCGCCTTCTCACCAGGCAATCTTTGAGTCTCATCCAGGAGTCTGAATTTAGCCCTCAGAATTTTCAGCTGTTCCAGGAATAGACCCTGTCAGAAAATAAAGCCCACTGATTCCTGGTGCTCACAAATCCAACCTCGACTTTCCGCATCGCTAGTGACCTCAGGCTCGGCCTCTGCCTGCCTCTGAGATCGTGGGGTCTCTGTTGCTACAACCGTGAATCCAGCACATTTCACTAGTACAGGTAAACTGCCAGTTACATTCTGTCCAGTCTTGTTAGAACAACAGAGCTGAGCATCTCCAGAGTGGATAGCAAATAACAGACCAGCAAAGGATTCCTTCTCTGCCTAGTTAGATTTTGGTGCCTGTGAGTGACGAGAGATATTGGGCATGTGGAAAGTTCTGGAGGAAGAGATGACATATGGATAATTACAAGGTGGTTGAAAGGATTAACATTAAAGGAGATAACACATGTAAAGTGCTTACTAAAGGGTCTTGCTGAAAGAAAATGTTCAACAGATGTTAACAGTTGTTACTATTAGTATTTGTAGGTTAGCTGGTAGAATTTGGGAAGAGCTAATAATCATAATCATGGTTGCCATTTATTAAAATAGACTTAAATTTCACAACAAGGTTACAAGGTGATTATCATTTTTCCCATTCCACAGATCAGAAAGTTGCAGACTTGGGATCTGACAAAGGTTTCTCTGATTTTAGCAAGCTTATTCATTCATTAACAAATACTAACTAAGCTACTGTGTACCAGGCTCTGAGCTAGGCAAGGAAGTGAACAAGACAGACCTGGTCCTGTCCTCACAGGACATGGAGCATAGGGAGGAGTACAGTCAGGTGAAACCTAGTGTCATCATGTCCCAATGTCCACCCCCATTCTTGCTCTGCCACCGTGAATGCAAATCTCTGCCCTTCTCTTCGTCCTCCTAAAATAAATCTATTAGGCAAGGAAGAAAAGGATGTTTTACTGAAGAATGCAAAGGGGAAGGAATTTACACTTCAAAACACGTAATTTCTATCCATAAGTCCCCCATAAACTCTTTGTTTTTCCCACCAGCTCAATCCTTAAGCTCCTCACCCAACCCTACTCTACCCCAGGCTCCCAGCCCAGGGACAGGCTCCTGGCCCAGGGTCACCCTGCAGGCCATTCTACGGCTCTTCCTTCCTTATGCAGACTATTTGTCTTACATCTCAGGTACCAAATAAAGGTCCTCTCATTAGCAAGATAAACTTCCTTATAAGATGGCCAGGGGGTTACAAATACATTATTTTTTTCTGGTCCCACAAGTAAACAGGCAGATCTACTGTGGTATAATCCCCTGTGTTAGAGGATCACAAAGATGGTCTTGGAACTTGGACTTAGGAAAGCCGTTCAGGAGCCCTGGGAAAAGTAACATCTAAAGTGTGGTGGACGGGGCTTCCCTGGTGGCACAGTGGTTGGGAGTCCGCCTGCCAATGCAGGGGACGCGGGTTCAGGCCCTGGTCCGGGAGGATCCCACCTGCCATGGAGCAACTGGGCCTGTGCGCCGCGGCTGCTGAGCCTGCGCTCTGGAGCCCATGAGCCATAACTACTGAGTCCGTGTGCCACAACTGCTGAGGCCTGCATGCCCGGAGCCCGTGCTCTGCAGCGGGAGAGGCCACCGCAATGAGAAGCCCGCATCTGCTCGCAGCAACTGGAGGAAGCCCGCACGCAGCGGCTGAGACTCAATGCAGCCAAAAATAAATAAATAAAATAAATAAATTTATAAAGTGTGGTGGACGTATGGTTGCCTTCTCAACATCAGCTGTTCAACCCTTGGTAACTGCTCTAATTTGGTGGTAGAAATTGGAGTGGAGGGATGCTTGTACCTCCTACATGAAGCCCACAAGCCTTGGGGGGAACAATTCCAAACCCCCACTCAAGTCTAAGCTAAATAGCGTAATTTCATCCCCGCCCACCCGACCTTGCCACAGTTGGTTCAGGGGCGAGCGAGGACCTAAGCTTAGCCAATAAGACTGAAAATAGAGGTTGAGGAAAAGAGAAGGGGAGAAATGCGGGAAGGTCTAGAAAAGAAACAGTATCTTTAATGGACATAACTAAGGAAGTGCATAGGCTTAATCATTACTGTTGGCCCTCTGATCACTACAAGGACCACCAGCCTCAGCAGGAAGGCTATGTGGCTCAAGAGAGTGAAGAGCTAAAAAGAGATTAAACCCTTCGTTACCTGGTAAAGCTGCCGAACTAACCTCAGTGTTGTGAGCCTCTCTTGTGTAGGGCAGTTTGGGCTTGAGTTTTCTTCTACCTGCAATCAAACCCAGCCTAACTGACACAGGTGAGATTAGATCAACAAGTAGGTAGGCAAGTCCCAGATCTACAACTTAAAGTTCATTTCAATAAAGATTGGCAAACCTGTGAGGAAGAACATTTTCCTTAAAACTTTATGAGGAATGGTAAAGAAAGAAAAAGATAGATAAATTCACATATAAATTTTAAACTTCTATACAATAAAAAATAGTAAAAACATAAAAAACAAAAACAGAATATGAAAACAATCTATATCATATGTTACAGACTATTGGGTCATAAATAAAATATAAAAGGAGCTTATTTAAATTTATTAGCTATATTTCTTCACTCTGATAGATGAATGGGCAAAGAACATGAAGCAACAATTCCCCCAAGGAGAAAAAGAAACAGTAAATAAACACCTGAGAAAATGTTTGGCCCTGGTAGTAATCAAAGAAATGCAAATTAAAGCAACCTTGAAATGTCATCTGACACCTACTAAATTAGCATTTTAAAAAATGAGGGGCTGGCAAGGTGACAGTGATATTGGCACACTCATTCATTTCAGGTGGCACGGCAAACTAGTACTGCCTTTGAGAAAGCACTAGGCAACATGGAGAAGCATTCATGCCTTTTGACCCAGTAATTCCAGTTTTTGTAATTAGCACTAAGGAGAATAATTTGACAGAAGCAAAGAGACACAGCACCATTCTTCAGAGCCTTGGCCGATTCAATTAAATGCAATTAGCATATATTTTACACCTTCCACTGGCCAAGCAGGGGTAACAGGGACTCAGAAATTAGTAAGACACTGTATCTGACCTCAGGGGCCTCACAGTCTGGCAGAGGAGTCATGCAGGTAAATAAACGCATTACACAATTGTTCAGTAAGTTCAGCAAGAAAACCACAGATGCAGTCAGATGAGTTCGACTTTTATGATGGGGGGGGTGGGTAGGTGAGCCGAGAGCAGACAGGTTGACAGGAGGCTTACGAAGGGGACAAGGTGAAACTGTAGTTGAAGAGGCACAGAGAGTTAAAACAGGGACAATGAGTGTCCGGTACTGTGGGAACAGGGATTCCAGGAGGAAGCTTGTGGAAAACCAAGATTTGTGGCAGAGTGGAAAAAGAATTTTATTGCCGTTGTTTGACATCTATAATAGCAAAAAAATGGAACATTCTTAAATCACCAACATTGGAAATACCTCTTTATGTATTATGATACACAGTGGACCATTATTCCACCATAAGAATGAAAATTATGAAAAATGTATACTTCCCTGGTGGTGCAGTGGTTAAGAATCCGCCTGCCAGTGCAGGGGACATGGGTTTGAGTCCTGGTGTGGGAAGATTGCACATTCCGTGGAGCAACTAAGCCCATGTGCCACAACTACTGAGCCCACGTGTCACAACTACTGAAGCCTGTGCCTAGAGCCAGTGCTCCATAACAAAAGAAGCCCACGCACCGTGAAGAGTAGCCCCCACTCGCCGCAAGCCTGCAGGTGGCAACAAAGACCCAACTCAGCCAATAAATTAATTAATTAATTTAAAAAAACAGAATATGACACTTAAAAACATTTATGATATGCGGGCAGGATACCTGGAGGAAGAGCAGCTGACCTTAACAACCCTGAGCATTGCTCCAAAATTCCCCTTTCTCCCTTTTTCCTTCAATTTTTTTTAACTGAAATATAATTCACATGCTATAAAATTCACTCAAAGCATACAAGCCAGTGCTTTTAATAATATATTCATGAAGTTGTGCAAAAATCACCACTAATTCCAGAACATTTTCATCACCTGAAAAAGGAACGCATTAGCAGTTACTCTTCATTCCTCCCAGACTTCAGCAACCACTAACCTACCTCCTGTGTCTGTAAACTTGCCTATTCCTCACACCTTGCCCTTTGAGAAGCCTCCCAAACCTCTGCTGTCCTCCCCAGGCCTGGGTAGGTGGGGGCAACACCTATTGGATGCTCTGGCCCCAGCGTAGCTACTGGCCCTCCCCAGAGTGTAGCTGACTGAATTCAAGTAACCACCACCCATTAAAGGCTCAGGGAGAACACAAGGAAATTCAGCATAGACTCAAGTGAAACTGGAGACTCTGCTACAGAACAGGTAACTTACTCTGTGAGGCTCTCAAAGTCATGCTAACTTGAGGCCCACCTCCCTTAGGTGAGCACTGTCTTGGCCCCCACCCCGCAGCTTCCCTCTTATATATCGAGAGCCGAGAGAGCAGGACCAGTGAAATCCAGCGTGAGTAGAAAATGAGGGCAAGGCAGGAAGCACGCCGTCCTGGGCTAACACACGCAAAGGAAACCTGGGGGTGAATTTTCACTTTTCTACTATGACGCTTGCAGGAGGCGTGGTTCACGTGGTGACTTGGCCTCTGGCTGCCTTCACCAAGTTGATTAACTCTCTTCTCCAGCCTTATGTACTGCAGGACACTGTTTTATTCCTTTCTTGGGGACATTGACTGTAAAAGCTCTAGTTCTCTATGGAAATGACCGCAGGTGAGTTTCCTTGCAATTTGTGTTTGCCGTGTTTTCCTGACCAGTTAGAGGATACTGCACATTTGATGGTGAAGTTTGACTTTTTTGTCACCACAGCACATTTTCTTTGGTGCTCTCAAGGGTTAGAAGACCTTACTCTTCACAAACACATAACAGTAATAATTTATCACCCCATTTCTCCCGGCCTCCTGATAACTATGAAGTGAAGATGGGGATGAACTAAAACATCGTGTTACAAGTGCAAACACAGAGGCAGCCTGGTGATGTGTTAGGAGGAGCACTGACCAGGAGTCAGGTGGGTTTGGGATTAACCTCTCTGCTCTTGGTTCCTTCATTGATAAAGTGAGGGTTGGAATAGAAAGAGGTCCCAGCACTTGCCACTAAATGGAAATTCCATAGTTTCTCTAAATTAGTAAGGTAAGAACCAGGTCTCATTGTTTAGGAGATGTCTAGTCTCAGGGCCTTGTGAGAGAAAAAATGGGGAGGGGAAGGAGAGTAGGGGGCAAGAAACAAGAGAGGAGGGGACCTACGGAAGGGAGGGGAAGTTCAGGAGGTGATGGAGGGGAAGGGGACAAGAGGGGATGGGGAAGGACAGAAGGGAAGGGAGGGGAGGGGAGGAAGGGAGGGAGGGAACAAAAGGAGGGGGGGAAGGGAACAGGTGGGGATGAGAGGAGAAAGGAAATGAGGGAAGGGGACAGATGGACAGGAGAGGAGAGGAAGGGAATGGAGGGGAGGGAGCAGAAATATGGAGGGGACAGGAGGAGAGAAGAATGGCAAATGAATGAGACTTCGTTGGAGAGAAGATGGGAAGAACGGAACTAACATTTCTGATGTCCTATTAGATATCACTTCTCAAAATCACCTCCGAGGTAGAATGCTGACACTGCTCTTTCACTAATGAGGACCTGAAATTTCAAATTCTTTGGTACCCTCTCCTGTATGTTGGATGAGCAATAGCCCTCTCCTCCAAGAGATTTCAGTGCAATTGGACAGGCTCTGCGACAAGATGGGCTAAGTAATTTGCCCAAAGTCTTACACTGATGCTGGAATTCAGACTCAGGTCTAATCCAGTTCTGAGACATTGTTCTTTCCACTCTACTAGGCTGAGAAAAGAAAACACAAAGAGAAGTGAGGAAAGGTTTCAGAGTAGATACCTCTCCATGCACGTAATAAGAAATGAGCTAAGAAACCCTCTCAATAAAATTCACCCTCAAAAAAAAGGAGGGGGCTTCCCTGGTGGCGCAGTGGTTGAGAGTCCGCCTGCCAATGCAGGGGACCCGGGTTCAAGCCCTGGTCTGGGAAGATCCCACATGCTGCAGAGCAGCTAGGCCCGTGCGCCACAACTACTGAGCCTGAGTGCCTAGAGCCCGTGCTCCACGACAAGAGAAGCCACCGCAATGAGAAGCCGGCACACCGCAATGAAGAGTAGCCCCCGCTCTCCGCAACTGGAGAAAGCCCATACACAGCAACAAAGATCCAACGCAGCCAAAAATAAAATAAATAATTTAAAAAAA
>NW_020173955.1:9398398-9441174 GCF_003031525.2 Neophocaena asiaeorientalis asiaeorientalis | reverse complement strand
CCAAAAAAAAAAAAAAAAAAAATAAAAAAAAAAAAAAAAAAAAAAGGAGGAAGGAAACAGTAGGCTAGTAAAATCTATTCAATTCAGGGAACAGATTTAAGATAAAGTCTCAGAGGCATTCCCGGGACAACAGACTTTTTCCATAATTAATACGTCTCCCTCTGCACTGGGCTGGCAATAACTCTTACTGCCTATTCTTTAATAGTAATCTTGATTTAACAATAATCCTTTTCATCTTACAGCAAATTCAGAATCTTTAAAACACTTTCACATTTATTACTCCTTTTGACCCTTAACATAATAATAACAATTATAATAGGCAGAAGACCTATTTTTGGAATAAGATCTCAGTTTGATTGTCATCCTTGAAACTTGTGAGCTGTGTGACCATAGGCTGATTAATTAACCATTCTGTGCCTCAATCTTCTCTCCTATCATATGGAATAATAAAAGTGCCTATCTCATAGGGTTGTGGTGAGCCTCCAAAGAGATAATACATGTCAAGTGTTGCTCAGCAGTGTCAGTGCTTAAGAAACGCTAGCCAAGGTTTTTTTTTGTTTTTTTTTTTTTGTGGTACGCGGGCCTCTCACTGTTGTGGCCTCTCCCGTTGCGGAGCACAGGCTCTGAACGAGCAGGCTCAGTGGCCATGGCTCACGGGCCCAGCCGCTCCGCGGCATATGGGATCTTCCTGGACCGGGGCACGAACCCGTGTCCCCTGCATCGGCAGGCGGACTCTCAACCACTGCGCCACCAGGGAAGCCCCTAGCCAAGTATTATTGTTATACACGTTTGTCAGAGAAATTATCTGATATTTGAAAATAGGCAGAGAAGATTACTGGGCCTTCTTTCAGTGCAGTAATGGGATTGATTTTCTACTGTGCAGAGGCTAACTTGAAACTTTTTGTCTGGTGAAGATGCAAATAATTTCTGTTTAATAGAACAGATAAGCACAAAGCTTACAGTCTACTGTCCTGTGGGGCATTAACCAGTTTTGTATTTAACTTGGCAATCTTATTTTTTTTAATTGAATTGTATATACACACATCTCTAATGCTCTTTGGGCCAGTTTTAACATCTTGATGTTCCCCTCAATAAATAAAATCTTTGACATGTATTCATATTATATTTGCCAGAGAGATGTGATTTTACCCTTTTATATTGTAACATATTAGCTAGTACAGATAGGCCTGCCCCATTTACCTGAGGAACTCTGAAACTCAAAGAGATTTCAAGTTGCCCAGAGTTAGGAACAGAAATTGGATTTCTCAAATTCCAGTCCCATATTTTTTATTCTACCTTACGCCTTTGCACAAATGATATACGAAAATAGAACAATAACAATAAAGAACACAAGGCCAGGGCTTCCCTGGTGGCGCAGTGGTTGAGAGTCCGCCTGCCGATGCAGGGGACACGGGTTCGTGCCCCGGTCCGGGAAGATCCCATATGCCGCGGAGCGGCTGGGTCCGTGAGCCATGGCCACTGAGCCTGCTCGTTCAGAGCCTGTGCTCCGCAACGGGAGAGGCCACAACCGTGAGAGGCCTGCGTACCGCAAAAAAAAAAAATATAAGGCCTCCTCTTCTCTTAGGCTTCAGCAGTTTCCCAGCTATCTACACAGCCATCATTCAGAGGGGAATGGGGGAAACATCACGTGGAGATGCTTTGAAAATGTTCTGCTTCTCTAAATATTTTTCAAACATGTAGGGGAAACGAACCCTCTGTAAAGACAGCAATGGTCTAGAAAAGGGATGAGGTGGGGAATCCAATAGGTCACTAACCTAGTTAATGGGAAATCAAAACTATTCTATGCAAAATAAACTTAATCTATATTGATTAGGTAGAGGGAGACTGGGTTGAATCTATCTTGGAATGTGAGCAGACTCAGCATCTCTGAAAATTTTATATTCTCTTTTCTCAGCATGAGAGGAAAGTAAGCTTTCAGAATTAGGGGATAATTAATAGTGATCCCTGTTCCAGTGGACTGAACTTGCTGTAACGCCCTTAATGCGGAAAGTAACCAAACCTAGCGTGGTGCTCAGAATCCAGCAGGACATTCTGTGAGGAGAAGCAGCAAGCGGAGCAGAACAGTAGGCAGGTGATTGTGGAACCAGGGTTAATTTAAATGAAGCAGTGCCTGAATCAAGTGAAAGGAGCTCTCTGTACATTTACCACAACTGGGGGTTTATTAAAATTATATAAATGAAGAGGGGTTTTGGTATTTTAAAAATTCTACCAACACAGCATTTTGGCACAGTTGGCCGCTCACTTGTGCAATTCTTTTGTCTCCAAATTTCCCTGGATTTTCTCCGATCTCTCTAGCTGTTTCTTCTCAGTCTCCTGATTGTTCACCCTTAATTCCTCAATGTCAACTCACACAAGAGTCATTCCTTCCTTGGCCCTATCTTCTCATCCCTGCCTGATTTAAAGGTCATCCACAGACTGACGCTCCCCAAGTGTTATCTACAGCCTCAACCTCTTGCCTGAACTTCGAACTAATACATTCTGTTGCATATGTGAAATCCCCATCCGATGCCAATGATCAACTTAAAATTAATATGTTCAGAACAGAGTTTTGATTCTGTCCCCTAAAAGAACAAATTCCAGGTTAGGGCCTTTGCACAAGCTCTTCCCTGCGCCTGGAACACCCTTTGCCCGGTCATTTCATGGAAGGCCCCTCACTGTCATTCAGATCTTGTCCAAACATTACTTCCTTCATGGAGCTGCCCCTGAGCCCCCATCTGAAGCAGCCTCTCCCTTCCCCAGCACCACCAGTCTTGGAGATAACCTGGAAACTGCTCCATAACCTCATATCTATCACTATATGGAATTCTATTACTTAAGTGTTCACCTGTTTCCTGTCACCCCCACCCCACAGTTCTGCCCCCCACCCCAACAGAAAATGAGCCTCGCAGGAGCTGGGACCATATGTCTTAGTCTCTGCTATTCCATCAACACCTAGGCGCTCAGCAAATTGTTATTGAATGTGTACATACATGCACAAATGCATCTCTGGAGGTCTGTTTTCCTGTATAACCCAAGAGTAATTATCACAAAAAGCATGCATGATGACTGGGAAGGAAGAAGGTACCAGTGCAGGCATGACCTTGAATTTCTAAATTGATTCAGGGTTAGCAAATGTCGTTGGGATGGTGAGGAGAACAGAGGATGTGTGTAGGGGTTTGGAGGGGTGGGGGGAGGAGGGGTGAGCAAATAGAAGAACACAAGGAAGTGAATTGTTTACCTTCCAGACTTTGAGATTCCAATAATTCCTAAATGTCCAGAAAAACTAAGAGGTTGACATAGAATAATCATTTTATTTTTATTTTGCCAAGTAAAAATACTAAGGGGAAAAGTTATCACCTACTGTCACCATCAACCATCATAAAACAAAGAACATTTAATTTCCAAAAAGTAGAAAAGATGTAAATTTCACAGTTTTTTCAAACTGAATAAACTTGGTTTGATGTAAACTTCCTATATTGACTTTATTTCTCTCATTGCTCTATGGTCCTTTGGAAGTGTCACCACTGACACTGTGAGAAACCATTGACTTAAATGACAGTTCAAGGTCAATGGGCAATCACTGGGAAGTTTCCAAAGTCTGTACTTCTCAACATGTCTATGGCCAAGTAAAGCTCTCCGATAAATATTCTCTTCTAGGGTATTGTAATGCACACATGTCCTCAGAAACTTGACTTTGAAATGTTACTTAGAATTTTTCTCATACATTAACCAATGATAAGGCCAGGCATACAAAAAAAGGTAAGATATGTGAAATAAATAAATGAATACTTGTGCTTGCGTGCATGGGTGTATAATGCACTAAGGAAGAAACTGGTGGTGGATATTCAATAGAGTTGTATTATGTAAAAAAGATCGGTAGTACCTACTGAAAATAATGACCAACATATCTCGTATCATGGTTACATTACATAAAATACAAAACAGAATTTCCTTTCATTTTACTATAAATTATTTTAAAAATAAATATTTTTTAAAAGAATAAGATTAAAAGGTACACATAACAGAGACAACTGAAAAAAAATGTGTAGTCTCTTGGGGAAACTAAGAAATAAACCACGTGAGGTGGATGACATCAAGGGTTATTCACAGTGACTGCTGAACCGATTTCTTCAGGAATAACACCCACATGAGAAGGGGAATATATTTTGAAAATGGAAATGTGAATAATTTCCTCAGATGACTTACTTCATATGAAAAGAGAAAAATCTGCTTGCAGAGAATACGCAGAACACAAGTGACAGTGAGTAGAAACAAATTGTAAAGGGAGGAGAGAAAGATCTGGGCAGAGGAGGCATCAGCCAGCCTGTATGTGAAAGAAGCAGGGGTGGCTGAGACATGCATCACCGCCCATTAGATGCCACTTTAAGAAATTAATAATTCAGGGCTCAGGGGGAGCATTGGGTGACTGTAGTCATCCATATAAGTAAATAACAACAAGGACAAAGTGCTCTGGTCATTTCGGTGACCTACGGGCTCCTGGAGGGCAGTAAACAGGGACTCGGTGTCTGGCTCTCTAGATAAACAACAATAATAAGAGGAACCAATAATAAGAGGAATAAAGGTTCCAATTTGGAACTCTAGCTCTGCAGGGGGCAGCCACATAATCCACTCAAGTCAAGAAGTAGCAAAACTCAATTAGCAGCTGTCTCCCCACCCCCTCTGATGAGAGAAAGGAGTAAAATTTTCTCCCACACGCTCTCTAAGCTGTAGGGGTGTCTTTTGAGCTTCTGAACCACAGTCAGGAAAAGAGGCTGTTCAGTAAGTTGATACTGTGAACCACAGGTCCCCTGAAGAGATTACGTGGAAAATAATACTAGTAGATAGATTCAAATTCCCAGTAAAACCAAAGCTATTCTTCCTACTTAGATCTAGTAGAAATTGTCATATTTTAAATAAGCACTACACTACATTTGTGATTTAGAATCAAATTCAAAATCTTACCTTTTGGGGCTTCCCTGGTGATGCAGTGGTTGAGAGTCCGCCTGCCGATGCAGGGGACACGGGTTCGTGCCCCTGTCCGGGAAGATCCCACATGCCGCGGAGCGGCTGGGCCCCTGAGCCATGGCCGCTGAGCCTGCGCGTCCGGAGCCTGTGCTCCGCAACGGGAGATGCCGCAGCGGTGAGAGGCCTGCGTACCGCAAAAAAAAAAAAAAACAAAACTTACCTTTTGATGCAACAAGCAGGCAAGCCTTTTACTGGTACTCTGGACAAACTTGGTACCAAGTTTCCTGGGCCAGAGAATGTCCACCTGACACGCTCATCCTGGAACCATCTTGAAAGCAAAATGGCTCCCAGACCCTCCGGTTTCTCTTGGTTACGGCAGTCAGAGCCCTTCATGGGCTGAAATCCTGCGTACTGTTGGAGATATATTCCCAAGCAGAAGAGAATAGACCCAGGGACGCTGATTTATTTGAATATTAATAAAAAGTTTGCAAAGACTCCTATCGTTTTTTGCTTCAAGATTCATCTCAGCTGAGCTCAGGTTAGTCTTTCACTCACAGAGAGAGTCTCTGTGGGGAGGTGGGGATGGCAGGAGAGAGGAGGTGTCGCGAGACCTTCCGGCCGCCAGCTGTGTGTTGGTGGTGGTCACGCGGTGGTCACTTACCTTCTCTGCACTTTCATTTCCTTGGCTGGATAATTAGGGTGTTGATGATCTTTAAGTTTCTTTCTAGTTCCAAAATAATATGATTCGATATTTATAACTCAGTGTGATTGGACACAAAGTTTGAATAGGTCTGTTGCCCAAGAATAAACTGGTGATATCATTCAGTTATTTGAAGTGACCAAGATAACTAGATTAAAATAATTGCTTGGCTAATTATTTCGGCAACCTTAACACTGACTGGCTTGACCATGAAGCAATCCTTTTGGTTGCTTAAAATAGCTTTAAAAAATAAGAATAGCCATCCATCCTTTGGTCTCTGATCTTGTTTTTGGATATTTTGAGACATATATCCCACAGGGTTATTTTGTAAACTCTCCCCTATAGCACATTTTTGCTGCATCCTGGATGCTTCTTCTTGTTCTATTTTACAACTTGTCTTTCTCTGCCCACTCCCTAAATGTTACTTCCTTAGCACTCCTCAGAACTTTTCCTCTTACTGTATTTGCCTTCTTTGGATGATTTCACCCTCAGCCCACAAAAAGTGTGTGGTAAATGTTAACAAACAGCTCTTCCAGGGGGATTAAAAAGCCCAGATTTGTAGTGCTTGCTGATTTCTGTGGTGTAATGTTCTCACCACTGTTGATTTCAAGCTACCAATCCTTGTGGAGTTGGGAATTGATGCACAAAATCAGCCCTTACCAGCTGTATGAGCCCACGCCAGCACACCAGTGCACCCACCACTGCTACTACCACCTACAGACTGAAATCCCTCCTCCCTCTCTCCCTCTCCCTCTCCCTCCCTACCTCTCTCTCTCTCTCTGTCTCTCTCTCAGTTTGCACCAAACTTAAATCTACTTGAATGTCATATCTTCTCAACATCACCAAAGGCAAAATGGACACATGATCTCCCCATATACCTTTTCCTGTATTCCCAGTTTCTTACGGTAACCATGGATAAGAGTGATCTACCCAGCCTGTGGGAAATATGCTAACCTTGAACTATTGTGTGAATGCATCTTCTGAGCAATAGAATAAGACCACAGGCTGGTGGGTGGATATAGAGTTTTCCCCAGCAGAAAATGGATATTTCTGCTCCATCGTCCTGTAATGTGGTTTCTCCTGGGACAGAAATTGTGTGTGTGGCGGGGGTGGGGGGGAAAGAATGCTCTAAACAGGAAGAGGAGAGAAAGATCTAGGGCTTAAGACCAAATGAGACTGAACCCCAGATACAGAGGAGCCTAGAGTCGTTCTACTAGCAGAGTAACTGCTTCTATCACATGGAGGCAGTGAATGGTAACACCAAGTTTCTGATCTAGCAGCAACGTGGAGGCTGGAAAAGCAAGACCAAAAAAGAAAGAAAGGGTGGGGGTTGGAGTGGGGGGTGGGAAGCAGCTCTGCAGATGCTAAACTGAGACAGCAAATGTGGACCTGGTTAGTCCCTAGAGGGCACATCCCATTTCCGAGGCTGGAATGGGGGTCCATAGGCAGCAATACCCATAAGTCATCTGATCCCCAAGAGCAGGGATCTCAGAATGGCATTAACAGTAGCAGCAGCAATGAAGCAGCAAGATTAGGTTAGAGGGGAAGAACCCGAGGAACTTGCTCTGTAACTCAACGGAGACGCAGGCGCTCTAAGATAGTCAGAATTAACAAACCACACACTGACAGGAGCTGGTTTCCAGCAAGTAGTTCCAGTGCAGGCTCTGTGCTTAAGAATTTAGATAGACTAGGGAAGAATCACTTTCTGTCATAGTCACAGGCTAGTGGGCCCAGGGTATTCCATCTGGATTAATTTCCATCTAAATCAGACCATTTACCCCAATGCCTAAGCCTGAGTATGAGGAGTCATTCTGTATTACCTGACCTACCCTGGATAATCAGTCACACAGCACTGTCAGTGCCATCACCCACATTTTCTTGAATCCATTTTTTTCTTTTCATGCTTACAGTCACTCCTTCAATTCAGGCCTTCATCCTTTCTCATGTGGATTTCTCTGAGAGCCTCCCAACTAGTCTCCCCAGTTTCTGCCTTGCTTCCTGCAACCAGCCCACCTACCACATTGCTACAGAGTGATCTTCAAACAAAAACTTGTTCAAGTCACTCCTTTGCTAAAAATCCTTCAGGATGAAATCCAGACCCCTCGGGATGGTATATGAGATCCTTCATGATCTTTCTAGGTTCAGCTCATTCTCCCTTCTTCTTACCTCCAATACACAGAGTCAACTAGGTATGGGAGGATGCTTTGAATCTTTTCCCTACCTCTTTTTTTATCTTAATAATGTGGTTTTAAATTCTCATGCTTTTTATTGTTGGTGGGAATGCACATTGGTACAGCCACTATCGAAAATAGCATGGAGATTCTCAAAAACTTAAATATAGAGCTCCCATATGATCCAGCGATCTCACTTCTGGATATTTATCCAAAGAACACAAGACACTAATATGAAAAGATATATGCAGCCCTATGTTCATTGCGGCATTATTTACAACAGCCAAGATACAGAAGCAACCTAAGTGCCCATCAACACATGAATGGATAAAGATGTGGAGTATATACATATGCCATAAAAAGATGAAATCTTGCCATTTGCAACAACATGGATGGACCTTAAGGGTATTATGCTAAGCGAAATAAGTCAGTTGGAGAAAGACAAATACTATGGGATTTCACTCATGTGGAATATAAAAAACAAACAAACGAAACAAAATAAATGAACAAATCAAACCAAACAAAAACAAACGTGAAGATACAGAGAACAGAGTAGTGGTTACCAGAGCGGAAGGGGTGGTGAGTGGGAGGGTAAAGGGGATCAACTGTATGGTGACAGATGGAAATGAAATTTTTGGTGGTGAGCACACTGTAGAGTATACACACCACTTACAATTTGACTTTGCAGCTTCTTCAATCAAGAGCTGGTGTGTATTTCGGAAGTAGAAATATAGTGTTGTACATGTGAAATATATAATGTTATAAATCAATGTTACCTCAATTTTAAAAAATTGAAAAAAAATTAGGGCTAAACTCTCATGCTTTCTTCCATTATACCACTCTCTTCTGGCTTTCTTCTTACATCCCTGCTTGTTCCTTCTCACATTCTTCTTCCTCTACCCATCCCTTAAGTGTTGATTTTCCCCAGGTTTCTTTCCTCAGATCTTTTTTCTCTCTTCCTGGAAAATGAAACTCATCTCTGGGGCATCTGCTTCCACCTAATACTGAATTCTCTTAAATCTTTGCCTCCAGATCAGACTGTACTTCTCAACACCTCTACGCTATGTCTCTTAGTTATATTAAACTCCATATGTCTGAAACAGAGGTCTCCCACCTTCAGATGGGCTTTCCCTCCTATATTCTCTCCCCCAGTCTATGTCTCTGTTTGGAAGTTGTATCAGTTATTTACTGCTGCCTAACAAATCACCCCCAAATAGTGGCTTAATATAACAGTCATTTTTTATTGCTCACAAGTCTATGGGTCAGCTGGGCATTTCTGCTGACCTGAGCCAGACTCAGCTGATCCTGGCTGGGCGCTCTTCATGTCTGAGCCTCAGGTGGGACAACTGGGCTAACTGGGCACATATGGTCTCTCACCCTCCACCAAGTTAGCCTAGGTTTATTCACGTGGCAGAGGGGCAGAGTTCCAAGAAAGAAAGCAGAAACCATTCAAGACTTCTGGAAGACTAAGATGGGAATGAATACACTATCACTTTCATTATATTCTATTGGCCAGAAGTCACAAAGCCGGCCCAAGCTCGATGGATGGAGAAATACACCCAGCTCTTGATTGAAGAAGCTGCAAAGTCAAATTGTAAGTGGTGTGTATACGCAGAGTGATGGAGAAGTGCAGTGATTTTTGCAATCTACCACAGAAGTAATCCCAAATACCTCCATAATGATAATGTGCTGCTGGTGGGGGTGGTGATGATGGCAGCCAAGGTTTACTGAGTGCCTAGCACGTACCTTGCTCTGAGCTAATGTCAAGGAAAAGACAAATCCTGCATTGTGTTCAAAGTTATTCATTAAAATAAACTTTCATTTTATTTATAAAAGAAAATTTCAACTTTTTTTTTTTTTTTCTCCCATTGCGGAGCACAGGCTTCGGACACACAAGCTCAGTGGCCATGGCTCACGGGCCTAGCCGCTCCGCGGCATGTGGGATCTTCCTGGACTGGGGCACGAACCCGTGTCCCCTGCATCGGCAGGCGGACTCTCAACCACTGCGCCACCAGGGAAGCCCCAGAAAACCTCAACTTTATGATATGATATAGGATACACGTACATTTAGTCAAATTATTTCATAAGGATTAAATCAAAACAAAACACTTGTCATTTAATGGTACTTTTGATTTACTAATTCCTTGTCCTGGACTGGACTAACTATAGCTTTAAAGACTTTCTGGGTATTTTCACCTATACTTTTCATCAGCTAAATATGGGCAAGTAGAGCTGAAAGATGTAATCTTGTTGTCATCTTCAATAAAGTACATTTTCATATTTGCTAAAATATTACATTTAGAATAGGATGCAAAATTTATATGTATTGCACAACTATATGTATTCACAAAGAAAATAATGGAAAATAAGTGCTCAGACTTTTAAAAAAAGTCCTCATTCTTGCAAGTTTAATAATAATAAACAAATACATTTTAATAATAAAGAAATTGTAGCCTCTGGTTTCAACTTTAATCAAGGCTAAATCAAATATATTTGGGATTTATATTAATTTTTTTCAAAATAGGTACTTTTCATTATCTCCTTTAGTCCTCACAGTAACTCTAGAAGGAAGTTATTATTTTTATTAATCCTTTAATTTATAGTTGAAGTAATAGAAGTTTATTTAGTATGGTAAAATGTGAAACTCAAGGTCACACAGCTAGTAAATGATGGGGTCAGTGTTTGAGTTCACATAGTCTGACTCCAGCGCCTCTCAGACGAAATGCTAAATTGGCACCTCCCTCTCTTTACTCCCCATTGATCTGCCAATTCCACCTCTTTCTCACTTATTGACCTAACCCCTCCTATCCAACCCACTGGCCCTGAATTTGTTCAGACTTTCTTAAACTCTTGCCTAGATTATTCCTTTAGCTTTCTGATTAGTTTCCTTATTTCTAGTCCTGCAGCTAAAGTACAAATCTGATAACTTCCCTCTCTTATTTAAAAGTCTATGAGGAATAACACACAAATTAAAACTGGAATGTGATTCCACAACTCTATTAGTCAGCTTGCCCTGCCGTAACAAGATACCACAGACTGGGTGGCTTCAACAACAGACATTTGCTTCCTCCCAGTTCAGGAGACTGGAAGTTCAAGATCAAGGTTCCAGCAGTGTTTGTTTCTTATGAGGGCTCTGTTCCTGGCTTGCAGTCAGCTGCTTTCTCACTGTGTCTTCACATGGCTTTTCCTGTGTGTGTGTGTGTGTGTGTGTGTGTGTGTGTGTGTGTGTGTGTGTGCAGAGAAAGAGAGAGGTCTCTGGTGTCTCTTCCTCTTCTTATATGGACACTACTCCTATTATAGATTAGGGCCCCACTCTTATGACCCAATTTAACCTTAATTACCTCTGTAAAGTTTCTAACTCCAAATACAGTCAGAATGGGAGATTAGGGCTTCAGCATATGAATTTGAGGGTGAGGCAAAATTCAGTCCATAATGATTACGTACACACACACATACACAAACTGGAACGGCTAAAATGAAAAGGAACAATATCAATTGTTGGAAACTGGAACAGCTGGTACTCTTATACACTGCTGCTGGGGTTTTAAATTAGTCCAATCACTTTGTAAAACTGGCAGAATCCAATAAAGCTGAATATATACTCAGCTTATGACCCAGAGATTCCACACCTGGGTATTTTAGCCAGTGGAAATGTACACATATACTTACCAAAAGACAGGTTCAAGAATATTCACAGCAGCAGTATTCATTATAGCCTCAAACTGGGAAGAACTCAAATGTTAATACATAATAGAAAGGATAAATAAATTATGGCAAATTCATACAATGGGATATTGTACAACAGTGAGATTGAATGAGCCACATCTCCATAAGACAGAATAGACGGTGCTCAAAAACATAGTGCTGGCTGGTAGAAGACACAGAAGACTACCTGTTTTACAATTCCACTTAAATAATGTTCAAAACAGGCAAAACAAATCTATCATGTTAGAAGTCAGGCCAGTGGTCCCCCTTGGAGAGGGAAGTAGTGACTGGAAGGGAACAAGAGGGGGTCTTCAGGGGTTTTGGTTACATTATAACCTAGTTTCTAGCTACACAGCTATGATCAGGTCATAAAAATTCATCCGGCTGAACACTTATCATATGTGCACATTCCTGCATATATTTTATACTTCAATAAAAATTTTTCTTAAAAAAGAAATAGTCTGAAGACTCCATATCAACCCAGAATAAAGTTTCAATACTTTAGCCTGGCCTAAAGTCCTTTGTGACTTATTCCCAAGCCAACCTCTCCAGCCCTATCTGTACTACTCCTGGCCTAAACTCCAGCCAAAATGAGCCATCACCAATACCCACAATGCATCATGCTCTTTTGCTCTTTTCACGTTCTTCCCCTGCCTGCATACCCTCCTCACTTCATCTACCTGCTTAACTCCTTTCTCAACTGTAAAAGTCTGCTCAGACCTCATTCTCCATCAGGAAGTTTCTCCTCACCCCACTCAACCCAGGCTGAGTTAGGAGTCCCTGCTCTGTCCTCCTTCAACAGTCTATGTATTGTATTTATACCCTTAGTATATCACACTATTTTTGGTTGATACATCTGTTTTCACTGCTGGACTGTGAGTGTGATAAGGACAAGGACTGTATCCTTTACCTCTGCTTTTGCATCATCTAACGTAGTGTCCAGCACATAGTACATACCCAGTGAACAGCAAATGAATTAATAAAGGGATTAATGAAATTCAGCTTGCATCTTGATTTTGGCACAGAATTTTTCTTTAGTCATTCTAACAAAAAAAAAAAGAGAGAGAGAGAGAGAGAGAAACTAATTTGGCAGCACAGATTATACCTTACCCAAAATTTAGTTTGCAATGAGTGTTTTGTTCCCCCTGAACATTAATGTCAGGAAAAGCAAATACACATTTCTTAAAATATGTAATAGTAATATTGCCCATTCCCTAAAGACTATCCAACTGTACAAAATGATTGCATTCCTCTGGAATATGGGTGAAGTGTTATTGTTCTTGGTTCACTTGAAACTCAAGAAATTCTTCTGACATCTAGATTGGCCATGTTTCTTGGTGAACCTGCCAAAAATTCCTCAGATATCCCAGTCTGGGATTTATGGACTGAGACGTTTATGATATTTTAGAGTGTAGAATAGGCTATTGTTTTACATATAAGACAAGTCAAGTAAATGCAGCAAAAGCTGTGATTTGGCTGGGGGCCCAAAAAATGAACCAAGTTGACAAGAGTCATTTTCTGTGCAAGTTTCAAGTAGGCTTATACCAGGCAAAACACTAAGCAGTCATCATACTGAATTCTCAACAATGTTTCTTCCTACTTTGAGTTTGGGTGAGAGATACGGCTCCATAATAGAAAGCCAGAAAAGGTATTAATGATGAAAGGTGGGATGATGAGGATACTGCCATGATGATGATTCATGGTAGATAAGGGTACCCAACATGCAACAGAACAAGCACAGATGTGAAACCTGACCTCAAACTGCTTATCATCCAAAAATGTTAAGGCAAAGGTAGTTGCTAAAGCTAAGGTAGTAGTCTAACTATTTTAATCTGGGTCGTGAATCTATGCCTACCTTTGGAACAGGGGTCCCTATCCCCTGGGCCACGGACCACTACCAGCCCGTGGCCTGTTAGGAAACGGGCTGCCCAGCAGGAGGTGAGCGGTGGACGAGCGAGTGAAGCTTCATCTGTATTTACAGCTGCTCCCATCATTCTCATTACCGCCTGAGCTCCACCGCCTGTCAGATCTGCAGCGGCATTAGATTCTCATGGGAGCGCAAACCTTGCTGTGAACTGCGCATGCGAGGGATCTAGGTTGCGCGCTCCTTATGAGAATCTAGTGCCTGATGGTCTGAGGTGGAGCTGAGGCAGTGATGCTAGCGCTGGGGAGCGCCTGCAAATACAGATAATCATTAGCAGAGAGGTTTGACTGCACAGAGACCAATTGCTTGCAGACATACCAAAACCCTATCCGTGAGTGGCAACTGACAATTAAGCTGCATCTGGTGGCAGACTTTATAGTGGCAAGTGAGTTGATGTACTTCAATTGTACAGCTGCATCTGGTAGGAGGCATTAAGTCAGAATCCGACACTTATTTTAGTCTGTGAGTGGCCTTCCCATTATTTTATTTACCACTTCCATCTTTGCCTCTTTTCTGCACTGCACACTTGCCTCAGTCACAGTTTTGGTAAGCCCACATGCTAACCCTAGCCAAAATGAGTAAAAAACAAATGTCACTGGAGAGCTTCTTTGAAAAGGAGGATAGACCCAATGATGAGGCAGCAGAAGATTCTAAGGCTGCCAACAAAAAAAGGCTGCATTTAAAAGAAAATACCAAGAGTCCTACTTAAATTACAGGTTCATTGCAACAGGTGATTCACCTCCTCCAAACCCACTTTGTATAGCATGTGGCTAGCGGTTATCCAATGAAACCACGAAACCTTCAAAACTGCTTTGCCACGTGGAGACAAAGCACCCTGCATTAAAAGACAAGCCTCTGGAGTTCTGCAAAAGAAAAAAAATGTAAACACAAAGAACAGAAGCAATTATTGAAGGCCACCACTTCATCAAATGTGTCTGCACTGAGATCATCATTCTTAGTGGCCAACCACATTGCTAAAGCTAAGAAGCCCTTTACTATGGGTGAAGAGTTGATCCTGCCTGCTGCTAAGAACATTTGTGATGAACTTTTAGGAGAGGCTGCAGTTCAAAAGGTGGCACGTGTTCCTCTTTCAGCTAGCACCGTAACTACATGAATTGATGAAATAGCAGAGGATATTGAGGCACAATTATTAGAGAGGATTAATGAGTCACCGTGGTACACAATCCAGGTTGACGAGTCTACCGATGTTGACAGCAAGGCAACAATGCTTGTGTTTGTGTGATATATTTTTCAGGAGGATGTGCATGAGGATATGTTATGTGCACTTTTGTTGTCAACCAACACCACAGCTGCAGAACTATTCAAGTCTTTGGATGATCACATATCAGGAAAACTGAATTTGTCATTTTGTGTCGGTATATGCATGGACGGAGCAGCTGCCATGACTGGATGGCTTTTTGGTTTCACTACTCAGGTCAAAGAGGTCGTTTCTGAATGTGAGTCTATGCACTGTGTTATCCATAGAGAAATGCTGGATAGCCAATAAGTGTCACCTGAACTTAATAACGTTTTGCGGGATGTGATTGATATAATGAACCACATTAAAGTAGATGCCCTTAACTCACATCTGTTCATGCAGCTCTGTGAGGAGATGGACCCAGAGCACACACGTCTTCTCTCATACACAGACGTGAGATGGCTTTCTAAAGGTAGATCACTGGCCAGGGTTTTTGAGTTACGAGAGCCGCTCTAGAGATTTCTTTTAGAAAAACAGTCACCACTGACAGCACATTTCAGTAACACAGGAAGGGCCGCAAAACTTGCTTACTTGTGTGACATAGTCAACCTGTTCAATGAACTCAATCTGTCACTTCAGGGGAGAATGACAACTGTGTTCAAGTCGGCAGATAAAGTGGCTGCATTCAAAGCCAAACTGGATTTATGCGGGT
Source organism: Neophocaena asiaeorientalis asiaeorientalis (assembly GCF_003031525.2). Lineage (NCBI taxonomy): Eukaryota > Metazoa > Chordata > Mammalia > Artiodactyla > Phocoenidae > Neophocaena > Neophocaena asiaeorientalis. The sequence continues at coordinate 9,425,799 of NW_020173955.1, read as the reverse complement.
GACGAGTGAACATTGGGAATTTTGACATGTTTCAAACATTAGCAGAGATTTTGAAAGAGCCAGGGCCTTCTTTCTCCCAGCTGGGGCATGATCACCTGTCTCAGCTTTCAAGAGAGTTTGAGCATTACTACCCAACCACAAAAGACCCCCAGACGGGGAAGGAATGGATCCACGACCCGTTCGTGAATAAGCCAGGTGAATCGACTTTGTCCATGCTAGAAGAGGACCAACGGCTTGAGATCACAAATGACAGTGGCCTTAAAACTATGTTTGAGACAACTTCAAATCTCCATACGTTCTGGATTAAAGTCAAGGTGGAATAGCCTGAGATTGCCACAAAAGCACCGAAAAGCCTGCTTCCATTTCCAGCATCCTATCTTTGTGAAGCATGGTTTTCTGCAGTGACAGCAACCAAAATGAGATTACGGAGTAGACTGGACATAAGCAACACACTTCGGGTGTCACTGTCTCCCGTCACCCCCAGATGGGACCATCTAGTTGCAGGAAAACAAGCTCAGGGCTCCCTGTGATTCTGCATTATGGTGAGTTGTACAATTATTATATATTACAATGTAATAGTAATAGGAATAAAGTGCGTAATAAATGTAATGCACTTGAATCATCCCCAAACCACCCCCCACCCCACCCACCATCCGTAGAAAAATTGTCTTCCATGAAACCAGTCCCTGGTGCCCAAAAGGTTGGGGGCCACTACTTTAGAGCATTTGCCCACCCCCTCTTCATGAGGACTTCTCACCCCCTCCACCCCAAGGATGTGACCTGCAGGTTTATTTGTACTGTCCCAGAATCTATCCATCCTCTTTAGCCACAGCCAACTGGACCAGACATGGGCGCCTGACTCAGGCTGGACCAATCAGATGCTCTGGATTTGGAATTGAGCTGCAGTTAAACCAGAGCTCCAAACCAGAGGACATGCAGTGCTGCCTGCCCAGCTATTTGGGGTGCAGAGGAGTGGGGAAGCAGAGAAAAGTGGATTGCAGGGAGAAAGAAGAGATACAATAAACTATCGTGGCGGCATAGGGGTTGGCAAGAAGAGAGATCAGTTACTGGTGCCTTTCATAATTCTGTTTCCAATCCTTTGGAAAGATCTGATACATTCCCTGTCAAGTCTGGCCTGCTCTTTATGACAAAACACCATGTTTTGTTCATGTTGCTTTGGGTGGATTTCTGAGGTTCCAGGACTACGACACAAGGGCTCTGGTATTTGGGCAGGTCTGTCTTCACTCCCCCAGTGCCTTTGGAAAAGGAGAGAGGGTGCTAATGAGCCCAGCCCTCGGATGAGTGGGAATGCCCTGCAGCAATCCAAATCCACGGGCATTGCCCACTGGAGTTTCAGCTCTGAGTGCCGGGGCTTGCAAGCTGCTGGTGTGTCAGGGTGTTAAAGTGGTTCTTTGAAAAGGCAGCAAGACACCATGAATGATGATATTTGAGTGTCAACAATACAAAATTAAGCCTGTGGAAAATTTTAATTATGATAACCAACACAGGAAATTGTTTATATGTATGGAAACTAAATTTAGAAGCCTGGACAGATTGACAGGCTCCTTCCTAAAACCCTGTAAATAGCCCATGTCAGGTGCCAGGAAGTAACTGCAGTAGAGGGACTGGCTAGGCAGGCCTTGTGGCTGTGCTAAAGTCTGAAGAAAGAAAAAGGGCTTTCTCTAGGTAAATTATTTTTTCAGAAGTGTTATCTTCCAGGGTTAGAGAGAATTAACAGATTTTTTTAAAAGAAACATTTTCTAGGCAGTGCCTATTCTTTCTTTCCCTGCTTTGTGTTCGTAAACAAGGAAGGGTGTGGTCAGGATTTGGATTTGCTCTGGGCCGTGTTTATGCAGCCTGGCCAGCTGCTAGAGGCAGGACCCAGTGGAAAAGGGAAAGTGTGAGAGTGGGTGAGGGGAAATCTCTGTGCACCCTTCTCTTAGGGTTCCTTCCTTCCCACAGCATTCCTCTTCAGCTTCAATTTCCAAATTGGGGTCAGAGGCAGAGGGGTGACATTAATGGTGGTTGAGTAGGGCAAGGACATTGGAGTCAGGCAGACATGTTTGAAGCCCTGGCACTGTGACCAATGCCACTCTCAGAGCCAGGCAACTGGGCCCTCTGCCCTGGGCCATGAGCTCCAGAGGGTCCCACTGCGGCCCTCTTCAAGGTGTGCTCCACCCCATGGAGTGAAGGTCAAAAACCAGGTCAGGGCTTCCCTGGTGGCGCAGTGGTTGAGAGTCTGCCTGCCGATGCAGGGGACACGGGTTCGTGCCCCGGTCCGAGAAGATCCCACATGCCGCGGAGCGGCTGGGCCCGTGAGCCATGGCCGCTGAGCCTGCGCGTCCGGAGGCTGTGCTCCGCAACGGGAGAGGCCACAACAGTGAGAGGCCCGCGTACCGCAAAAACAAAACAAAAAAAACCAGGTCAAAAAACATGCCCACCAGAGCCCATATCCCTCCCCCTAGACTATAATAAGAAACCAGAATTCCCCTGTCAGTAGCCCTGAGCCTGCTTCCAGGACCTGTGCAGGCCACTCCCAGGTGTGTCCTCCCCGGGGTATGCATACCCTAGGTTTCAGGGTGGCTTAGGGCAGCTGTTTGTAGAGAGTATGGACAGGAGTAGGTCATGCACACTAGAGTTTCTGGATGTGAGTTTCAGGGGTGAGAAGAGAAGGGTACTGGGCCAGGGACTGGGGTATGACTCTCTGTGCCACACCTTTTCTGGCTCAGACCAAGAAGTCTGAAAATTCTAAATTTGAATCTGGTCTTCCAGGTTGTTTTGAAGGTATATTCTTCAAAACAACGGAAGAGAGCACATTTTGTTTAACTTGAGCTTGATGTAAAAGTTTTGCCTTGGAATATGGGTCTCTGTACTCTTGCTCCAGCTCCCCCAAATGTTAGGGGTGGGCCATGCCACAACTTCAACACTGTGTGACCTTCGATACATTACTTGCCTCTGAGCCTCAACTTCCTTCTCTGCAAAATGAAGGTAATATCAGTAGTAGTTATTTTGAGAATTTAAAATGTAATTAATTCAATTATTGTTATATGCCCTTTGCAAGTTACTTAAACTCTCTGTGCCTCAGTTTTTTCATCTGTCAAGTGGGAGGATACAAATAGTACCTGTCTTATAGGATGTTATCAGTTAATGCATGTGCAAGTCTTAGAACAATGTCTGGTGCATAGTAAATGCTATGTAAATGTTAGTTGTTGCTGTTATTATTATCCACTGCCCACTATCACCACCTGGCCAATTGGATTAAAGGAAACAGCATATGCTATGTGTAGGTCACAGTGAAACACACCCCTGCCACATATTTTAGTTACTTTGAGACTTGTCTCATACTCCAGACTCAACCTGTGATTTCAAAATCCCTACCAGACTTCTTAGGAAACATGAAGGCTGTTCCTGCTTCCAACTGCGACTGTTGCTTTGGCCAAGTATAATCTGATGAATACAGACTAAGAGTCCTGTCCTGGGATAACCCTTATTCTTGCCTGTAAAGGGCTTTGAGATTCACTCAGAAAGGTGCAAAATAAATCTTAAATCTCTGGGCAGAGACACGATGGTGGCAACGAGTGAAGAATGCAGATGGGGCATTGGCCCTTCTCTTGAGATCCACTGATTGCCATTCCTTGCTGTGGAAGGGTTTCTGCAGCCCTGTGCACTGGCAGGCTCTCAGGGCTGGGCTGGGTTTGGGAATTAACTTGAAATGTTAATTTTGTAAATATCTAGAGTGGGCTGATGTTCCATAGGAGGAGACTTGATCATATAGGAAGAAGCCACAGAAAGCTACAAAAGGGTTTGCCATCCACAAGTCGCATTTCTTTCTGCTACACAACACTGCCTCTGTGGAGCAGCAGTTCTTCTTTCTGCTCAGGACCCAGGCAGCTCACTCGGTTTGCTGCAGCTTTGTACGGGGTCACCAGCAGGCAGCTTAGACACCAGTGCTCTCCATGGGAATGAAACTTACGAGGGTTCCGAGGGAGGCCATTAGCAAAACATCAGGCATCAAGCCCTTAGCTCCTCACCTTGAGGAGCATCCTTTACCCAAGGGTTCATTGCAGGCAGGTTCTTCCTACATCTCCAAGCTCTGTGGATACTTTATCTTAGGAACATGCTATTCCTTATTCATATTAAGACACGGGTAACTAAGAACAGCATACAGTATTATACCTCTTTCAAATATTTTCATTTTAAAAAGGCGTATCAAAGCCCTAAGCCAAAGAAATAAGGCAATTTCAGACAGCATTTAGCAGTTAGAGAGGGTTTTATCAGGATGGTAGTGCCGGGAACCGTAGGCCTATTCCAAAGTCCTTCTCATCTCAGGATCCATTTACTCAGCCGAGACAATTTGCTACCTGTGCTTTTAGGTATGATATTAGGGATCAACTCCACAAGGTCACTGACATCACTGTGGTTTGGGGCCAGTCATACAACTATTCCCCAGGGCCTATGAACAGTGACCACTAAATCCATGTGACCGTGGTTTCCAACGAAGCCTTTGCTTTGGAGTTCCCTTCTCCTATGGTCAACAGCTTTGAGTGCTACGGACACTCATGGAATGGTGCCTGTGCCAACTTTTACTTGTGTTTTGTGGTTCTGACCACATATATGCACTCCTACATCATAGGAATGGGATTATTTTAACATCTAGAAAAATGCTAGAGTGAGGAAAAGCAGAGCCTTGGGGTTGCCAGTAAGGGTGCCTACTTTGATTGGCTTGAGCAGTGCCTTTAAAATCCTATTTGATGCTGGATGTAAATATGTAAGTTGATTTGTATGCTATGCTGAACAAGCCCAGCAATAAATTATAAACATCCTTGTGACATTTCTTAAAGGAAGTAGTTGCTATGTGTGATGTGACTAGTAACCACTTTTTCAAGAGTTAAGCATCTGAGCTATTTAAATTCCTCCGCAAAGTTTGAAAAGCAAATTAAGTCATCATGGCACAATCACTCAAATCAGAAGGCTGAGGAGTGCAGTAGTTTTGTTTTGTTTTTTTTCTTTCTTCTAACTGGTGAGGTGGTAGGGGACCATCAAATCTGATTGTCAAAATTCAGTCAAAATCTCTAGCAATTAAAAGTTTTTAGGAGATACATATCCCTGACAGATGACTAGCTAGGATGAATATCCTTGTGGTACATCAAATCAACATGTATAATTTTTGAATGCTAACTGTTCGCTGTGTACTACAGAGTGTGTGTAAGTCCAGGGCATGGGGAGACCATTGTATGAATGTGTTACGGGTGTGTCCATGAAGCAGCAGAAATATTTTTCTCAATGTTCTGTTTATGAAGTCTAGTTCATTGGACAGCTGCTGAGGAGTCCACCCAAAGGATATGATCGTCAGTATGTTTCATCCATAAGACCTAATTTGAACGAATTTAACAGTGGTACAATAAGCCATATACTGTGCCAGCTCTTTTCTGTTCAAAAGAAAACAGAGATATCGCTAGGTTATTTCCCATGAAGGAAAAGTTTTGATTCAATCCTGAGTGTACCTTGGTTTATTTGTAGAGCAATTTCCTGTTTTTCTTATCAAAATATTTCAGCTGTAGCTTAAATTCAGAAGGTATTGGTGGCTCTATCCCAACCAAGTCAGATGAGTGTGTTTAATAACAGCTCTCAAGCAGATCCACTATGTTAGCAAGTAAAAAAAAATATAGGGAAAAATATTTTTATTCCAGTGAGTATCTCCCATGGGAAAAAAGACAGATGGAAAGAATAGCAGTGACGAGACAAAATTAATATATCCATATTATATAACAACCCAAAAAGCTGCCATGTAACATTTCTATGTTTTCTTTTACAAATAATGTGCATTTTTTTCTTTAAATACGCGTTTATGCTTGAGTGGACAGCAGTCAAGCCTTAAAGGCATAGGCTACATGATTGATTTCTGCCCCTTTCAGGAGATTTTACATATCTCTGCCCAGTGCCATTAAGTGTTGATTTCAGAGTTTATCACTCAGAAAGTATGCTTGTTTCCTTTTTTCCTATTTCTTGGCTGTATGTGTTTATTTCCTATTTCGTGGCTGTTTTGGGGGCTGGGTGTTGACATCTTACTTTTGCCCTCATGAACCTCATGATTTCACATATGTGAAATCAAATTCGGCGGTAATGTCTTCTAACTCCCTCTGAGCGACATACGAAAATGTTTTATTATCAGAGACTGCCTGTATTTCAGATTGCTGACAGATCCAGCTCTGAGCTATCAAAAGTTAGAGACTTTTTTCTCTCTGTTTCTTTCTCTAGAGGAGTCAATAGTATTGAACAAGAAAGAACTGCATCACTTTTAGGGTAGAGCAGTGTGGGCAGCACTTAGGAGAAGTAAGAGAGTTAATCATGCGTCCTAAATTCAGCTGGCGGCCATGTACCTAGTGCATCCAGTTAACTAATCTTTCATTTTTGTACTGGGCACAGAGCCAGCACATCCAGGGACCAGGAGAGATGATTAGGGAGAACGTTGTAAAACTGCTGAACGTAATTCCCTATCACCAAATATAGACGTCTCTGAAGCTGACAATCTTATTCATAGGAAATGCAAGGACATGGTCCAAATTGTGAGAAAAGGAATCCAACTTGGTTGGGATAGGAAAGGCAAAACGAAAACAAGGAAACTTTGGCCCACAAGTCCTTTCTGTTTGGAAAGATTTCTAAAGAGTGAACTTAGGCCTGCAGTACACCTAACAGCGCGATCTGCAGGCTGCTAGCGGGCCACCACGCAACCAAACCCAGCAGCTCAAGGTGGGAGAAAATTAAGTGGACAGAGTCTACCTTCCGAAGATGCTCTTCTTGTCAGAGCTTCCTGAGACCTTCCAGAGTGATGGGTTCCACACTATGTCCAGTCATTGCGGAGGGGGAGAGGGGAGATTTGGCCACCTGTAGACACTGGGTTTAATAATCTACAGCCTCTTTCCAGCCTCAGAACAATTTCTGCTTCTACCTTATAACCCACGACAGCCCAATTTTCAAGAATCTTAATGTGGTTTATTTTTTTGAAAGAAAATGACCACAGAGAAAACATTTTCTAAAACAACCACTTTCAAATTATACATACAGTGTATGTATATGTATGAATACATATATTTTATTCACACTAGAGATTTAAGTCAAGCAGGTGTTCTGGCTCTTTTCCCTATATGGAAAGGTCAAAGAGGAGGATCTAAACATGGCTTCTTCCTAAGTTAGGCAGATTCTTTGGAACACATTTCACAGGATGTTACTTAGGTGCTCTAATTAGCGGGACAAAATAATAATTACAAGTACAAAAAATAAATGGTTAATTTCTTTAGCATAAAAATGAGTCTTAGAAATCAATAAGTAAAGGATAATCCTGTAGGAAAATAGGCACAGGATATATACAGAGAGCTCAGAAAAAGGAACAAAAACAGGAAATAGACATACAAAAATATACTCAACTTCGCTTATAGTTTAAAAATTCAAATGATGATGAGATAGCAATTTTCACTTCCAGTTGGCAAAGATTAAAAAGATTAGTAATACCAGGATAAGATGTGAGGAAACAGTCACTCTCATGCATTGTTGGTGAATGTATTGATTGATGTAATGTTTTTGTGGTGGCAAGTTTGTAACACCAAAGTTGATCCAGGAATTTTACTCCGGAAGGTAACCGGAAACACATAAGTACACAAAGGCAAATTTACATAGATCATGATTGCAGCATAGTTCCTAATAGCCAGAAACTGGAAACAAACCACTAAAAAAAATGAGGTAGATCTATATGTACTCACACAGAAAGTGTTCTAAGATATGGCAACAAGTGAAAACAGCAAGTTACAAAAGTGATATAGAAAATGGTTCCATTTTTGTTACATGCAAATGAAAAAAATCTGATGGCATATATACTAAAATGTAAATACCGGTTATTTCTGGGGGTGACATTTTGGAGAACCTTCCATTTCTCCCTATGTATTTCTGTAATATTTGATCACATATTAAAGGTAAAATAAAAAATAGTTTTAAAAAATAACAGTATGAACATCACTGAAGTCGTTTTTCTGACAAACATATTAGATCTGAATCTTAACACGAGGAAACAATCCCGTAAATTCAGATTATATGATATTCTACAGTACAATCAACCCAGACTCCTCAAATTTATCAATGTTATGAAAACTGGGAAGAGGCTGTTCTAGATTAAGAATAACTAAAGAGAACTAATAACTAGCAATGTGTGATCTTTGGAGGCTGCACACATAAAAAACATTATAAAGGACCTTGTAGCACGCAATTGCCTTGGTGAATCTAGGTGAAAGAATAGGATTTCTAGAATTATATTTTGGGAAATATTAGTATAGGAAATGCCTCTTTAACTGAAATGTATTGATGGCCTATCGATGCTAGGTGGTCCCATGGATATATTACCTCATAAAAAAGGAAGATGACTTCTTATCGTAGCTAAAACTCTAATTATTACTATTATTGCTGAGGGATACGAAGAGGTTCAATTCTAGAGTATCTTTGGTTTATAGATTTCCAATTAGTGCCTAGATGCCAACTAGGATTTATTATGAAGTTGGGGAATTTCAGAGCTGGAGGGTTTCTTTCAGGTTGCATGGGCTCAATCCTCATGATTTTACAGATGAGCAAAAGGGACCCCGTTGGGCTATGATGTACCCATAGTCAGTTAAAAGGAAAACTGGTTTTGGAAATCTTGACTTCAAATTTAGTACCCTTACAATAAAACCCTAAAGACTTATTTAGCACTAGCTGAAACATCAACAAGGGACTATGCATCATAATGGCCTGCCCTGAGATGGGCCCCTTCTGCATGGTAAAAGGCTTAACACTTGGAAAAAAAAATGCATGACAATCCTCAAGGCACACAGAGCCTCCACCTCTTAGCACTTGTGATAATGCATGCAGGCTGTGAGTCCAGGTGGAACAAAGACATGCCATTTGCTTGACTTTTTTATTACATAAGAAAGCATGAGGGGGACATCCCTGGTAGTGCGGTGGTTGAGAATCCGCCTGCCAATGCAGGGGACACGGGTTCGATCCCTGGTCTGGGAAGATCCCACATGCCGCGGAGCAACTAAGCCTCTGTGTCACAACTACTGAGCCTGCACTCTAGAGCCCGTGAACCACAACTACTGACCCCAGTGCCACAACTACTGAAGCCCACACGCCTAGAGCCTGAGCTCTGCAACAAGAGAAGCCACTGCAATGAGAAGCCCACACACCGCAATGAAGAGTAGCCCCTGCTCACCGCAACTAGAGAAAGATCTTTGCAAAGATCCAATGCAGCCTAAAATAAATTAATTAATTAATTAAAAAAAAAAACACAAGGGGGTATTCCCTGGTGGCGTAGTGGTTGAGAGTCCACCTGCCGATGCAGGGGATGCGGATTCGTGCCCCGGTCCGGGAGGAAGCCACGTGCCGCAGAGCGGCTGGGCCCGTGAGCCATGGCCACTGAGCCTGTGCGTCCGGAGCCTGTGCTCTGCGACAGTAGAGGCCACAACAGTGAGAGGCCCGCGTACCGCAAAAAAAAAAAAGCACAAGGAGTTCAAGCCGACACTTTTTTTCTCCCTAAGAAATACAAAAGAGAAAAGTGCCTGCTTATGGAAGGTAGATAACAAGAGTCCTAAGTCCTTTACTACCCTCCTGATAAACATCTCCCTCACAACATTCCCAGCAGGCCTCACCCCATGTGGTAGAATGGTAGGAGAGACAGTAAATCATTTATCCTTTATAAAAGTTCTGTACCTCCTTCTTGACCAGGAGTCCAGATTTACATCCCCTATTGTATATTTCCTTCTGAGGATAACTCCTGCCCTACACGGTGAATTTAAGGAAACCAAAACCCCCTGTTTGTAAAATGATTTCTCTGACTGGTTCATGCTGATTCCTCAGGGGCCAGTGGAATGTCCTATAGTGGTGACAGTGAGAGTGTGACTTCTTGTAGTGGGGCAGGTACTGGGGGTGGGGCCGGCAAAGGGCTCTAGAGGACACAGAGCACAAAGATGAACAAGGCTAATGTTTGCAGAGGGAAGCCCAAGTCAAATAGCTGGAAGAACACATACGATGTCAAGTCAGGAGGCTACTGAGACTGGGGTTGCTCAGTTTGGGACTGAATGGAAATGGGCTCGTAGGACAGACAGTTTAGAGCCAGGCAAGGTCTCTTGGAAAACGGTCCCAGATTCTAGCTGGCAGATACAGCTCACCATTTGTGGCTGTCAGGGCCTGGTGTCTTGAAGCAACCAGGATCATGTGGACCCAGAAGAGCCACTGGTCAGTGAACAATAGTAAGAGCACCAGGGCCTGCATTAGAGTCTGGAGTGAAAAGTGGATCCCCACGTAAAAGGAGGTCAGCAGGATGTAAAGTCAAGGATAAACGCATTGTTGCCCCAGTAATCTAATCAAGGGAGGAGCCAGAATGCAAACATGAAGCCCAAGATAGCAGGCAGCCAAGGTCAGTCTTGGAGGAGTCCATGCAGTGCTGAGGTGGGATGGACTGGAGTGATGCCAGGGTCAAAGGGTGGATGGTACAGCCACTTTGCATTCTGTTCCTACTGCTCTGAATGGGATGTGTCTTGTGCCATCCAAAGTTCCATCAAAAAATTTGTTTACTCTGTTTTCTTGCAATTAACTGGGAGTATGAAGGAACAAGGAAATGTTTGCTTATGGGGAAGATGTGTTTATGTTGACAGGAAGTTTGTTTTTTTTTTTTTTTTGCAGTATGCGGGCCTCTCACTGTTGTGGCTTCTCCCGTTGCGGAGCACAGGCTCTAGACGTGCAGGCTCAGCGGCCATGTCTCACGGGCCCAGCTGCTTTGCGGCATGTGGGATCTTCCCAGACCGGGGCACGAACCCGTGTCCCCTGCATCGGCAGGCGGACTCTCAACCTCTGAGCCACCAGGGAAGCCCAGGAAGTTTGAGTTGAAAGGAACCCCAGAATTTCAATCCTGCAGGCATTTCTACTGGAATTTGCTGGAGCAGTAGGAAGGGGGGAATATGGCCGCAGGGACTGCACCGTGATCAGCTACACCGAGTTCTCCAACTGACTGGTTGGGGATCCATGGGTCAGGCCAAGGTGTTCTGTTTAGAAAAACTGTGAGAATGCACTTGTTTTGGAGAGGGTGGGTAACATTAGCACACACTCAGCTAATGAAACATTTTAACAGCTCAGCTAACAGACATTTATGCTTAAGCCTGGAGAGAATGGAACGGAGGAACCTTGGGTTCTAGGGAAGGTGAGGTTCCCAACATGGAAGCCTGAGGACATAGGGCACCAGCAGGGCAGGGGACAAAGGGAGCCTGCACCCTGAGGGTGCTCCAGGGCCTGCTCAGAAGAGGGTAGAGAGTAGGGTCCAGCTGACGGGATGCCAGTGTACCTACTTTAACACAACTTCTACCACAGTAGGTCAACCTTTATTTTGCACATAGGATTTCTGTGATTTTCTTTCACTTGGCTTTAGATCACTTGAAAACCACCACCTTATACCAACAGTACTGAGTGCTGTCCATGTTCTCACCTCTGTGTTAGATGCTTTCTTGGTTATTCATGTAGGACCCTCTTCTCAAGAAGTTTACAGTCTCTCTGAAAATCCCAGTTTTATCTAATGGCAAAAAGGAGAGAACAGGACTTCCCTGGTGGCACAGTGGTTAAGAATCCGCCTGCCAGTGCAGGGGACATGGTTCGAGCCCTGGTCCAGGAAGATCCCACATGCTGCAGAGCAACTAAGCCCACGAGCCACAACTACTGAGCCCGAGTGCCACAACTACTGAGACCGAGTGCCATAACTACTGAAGCCCACACGCCTAGAACCTGTGCTCTGCAACAAGAGAAGCCACCACAGTGAGAAGCCCGTGCACCGCAACCAGGAGTAACCCCCACTCGCCGCAACTAGAGAAAGCCCACATGCAGCAATGAAGACCCAACGTAGCCAAAAATCAATCAATAAATATATAAATTTATTTTTTAAAAAAGGAGAGAACAATAGGGGAGCACTTAAGTGCTAAGTGTTAGGGGCTAGAAGTGAATCACAATTGCAAGGAAAGAGAGATCCCTGGGTTATGGCGGTGAGGGGCCATGTCAAAAAGGTACGGAAATTTCTACCCAAAAAAGTGGCATTTGAGTTGAACCTTAAAGGAGAAGAGGATTTGGAAAAGTGGGGAGGGTATTCTTAGCTTTGAGAACAGCATGAGCAAAGGTATAGGGATAGGAACACTCAAGGCCAGTTTGGAAAATAGTAGATAGAGAAAACGTATGGATGACTGACAGTGTTTTCCATTTTCTAAATTACTTATTCAGACTGTATCCTGAGCAACAACAATTTCCCGTGGTTTATAAATAGGTCCCAGTTATTTTAGTAGAATGTAACGCTGATGATCATTCATGGAATGTTCCACAGAGACTTCAGTTTCCCAAGGGCCAGGAGAAAATATATAAATGTGTAAGACACGGTGCAGCACATGAAACATCATACATTACCATAGGTTCATCAAGCCTAGCACAAAATTTATGCAGAAACTTAGTGCTTCTAACCAGGTAATTGTCTCTCTGTCTCATTCTCCCTCCTGGATTTGTTCCTGATGTACTATGCAAAGTGCATAAGGCTTCAGATGACATGTACCTCTGGATACAAAAGAACGAGAATAGAAATTGGGAGATTAAAAAAAAAAAAACAGGCACAAGAGATGAAGCCATTTGTCTGAGCTCACAGGGAGGGGGGTGCCAAGGTTACAATTCAGGATACCCATTGCAAGTTTCCTTTCACCCAAGATCTTGAAAACAGAATTCCTACCCACCTCCATAAACTGAGAAGTCACCAGAATTGGACTGAATTCCAATTCCCATGATTCCTAAGACGAGGAGCTTTTCACAAGGCAGGCATGTTCCTTGGGGGCTGGGGATCCCAATTTCCTATACTTGAGAAACATTCCATTGTGTAAGTACACGTTATATGGTGTCGAAAAGAAAGAAGATATTTATATTGGTAATTAATTAGTTGAGGGATGGATCTGTATTTTGTTGCAATTAGCATTATCCTCAATGTTCCTATTCTATTTTCCAATCTGCTTAAAAGGGATCACTACCGAACATTCCCCAGACTATGAAATAACACTACAAGTGATTCTAGAAGTTTTTGCAAAATTTGGAGGCTTCACCCACACACCGGCGCTCTAAATAAAAACAAGTGTTATTAAGTAGCCCTTTCATTCTTAAAATTAGGTCATCTTATTGAGTAATTAAAACCACCACCAATAGCATTTCTGGTCATTCCAATAATCCTCCCCCAAATTCTTAAAATACTACCAGAGTTGAAAAGGAAGTTCCACCCAACTTACCAAATGTAATAAAAACTGCCTGAGAAAAGTCCTTTGACAGGCAGAATTTGTAGCCAGTCAAAGAATATTATTTTCACACAGTGTTTAAGATTTACAGAATCCTTTCTTTTTTTTTAATTTATTTAATTTTTTGGCTGCGTTGGGTCTTCGTTGCTGCACGTGGGCTTTCTCTAGTTGCGGCGAGCAGGGGCTACTCTTCATTGCGGTGGCTTCTCTTGTCGTGGAGCTCTGGCTCTTCAGTAGTTGTGGCACGTGGGCTCAGTAGCTGTGGGTCACGGGCTTAGTTGCTCTGCGGCATGTGGGATCTTCCTGGGGCAGGGATTGAACCCGTGTCGCCTGCATTGGCAGGCAGATTCTTAACCACTGCACCACCAGGGAAACCCCAGAATCCTTTCTTCATGCCTAAGGTTTTACTTGGTCCAGTCATGCTGGATATGTTTTACACTTTATGAAGATTTTTGGAAGGGAGAGGGTAAAGGTATTCTTTTTTGGACATGCTGTCTTTTATAGTGATATGATAGCAACACTGGATTATATATTAAACCACCAGCTAAATATAAATTAAGTTCACAGGTATAATCCAATCAAGCATGACCTACATATATTTTTGGGTTTTGACATCCCAACATCTTAACCTTAGGGTATGAAAGAACTGGACTAGGAATTGGAAGATTCTACCAAAGAAATCAAATCAGGTTTTTCCATTCTGATCCCTAAAACAAACAAAGACAATTTATTTGTTTTAGGGATCAAAAATTAAACAAAGACAAAAACAAAAAACAAAACACACCAGCTTTCCGAGATGTGGAAGTTTAGATAACGCCTTTTCTGTGTAGTTCTCAGGAAGTAAGATTCAAGTGCCCTTTGTTTGTATTTGTAAAGAGTGGCCACACACCCAGGTGATCAGGAAACACACCTTTCCTTCCTTTCTCCAGTATGGTCTATGTAGGCTTTCCCAAACTAGTATTCTCCCAGCACTCTCTCCACTGAATGTGACTTGAACAAAGGGCTTGGGGGTGGTGGGAAAGGAGGGTATCGTGGTACAACTAGCTTTGGAAATGTGAGACGTCCACCTTATGAAGCATGGTAGCCTATTAAAGTCTGAGAAAATCTGCAATTAAATTCAGGTCTGTTTTGGATTATCTGAGCATTTCCGAAGCCAGCTTCACCACGGAACTCCATTCCCCTCTAGGCCGTGCATTCTGTGGGCTACATTTAGATAAGCAAGAACACTAGCTCAGACACAGGTCCTCAAAGGCTTTCTCTGCCACTTGACAGCTTTGAGAATTTGGGTAAGTCACTTACCCTCTCAGAGTCCTGGTTTCCTCATCTGAATTATGTAGAAAAGAAATCTAGCTCTGCCAGCCGGCCCTTGGCTTCACCACCCCGCCAAGGAGCGAGCCTGAAAAACCCACACTGGTGGGCCCCAAGCGGGATACCCCCCCACCAGTTGCCGCCGGTCACCTCAATGCCGGAGTAGAGCAGGGTTCCGAGTCTGTGGAAGACATCATCTTGATCCTGCCTGCCCAACCCACTCTCTGACCTTGCTAGTCTCTCAGGGTCTGAGACGCTGACCTTCACTGCTCAGCTAAGGGCTCCAGAGACTCTACTTTCTCTATATGTGTCCAGCTGAGTAAACCTAGGATGCTGTTACACCTGAGGGGAGTGAGGAGTGGGCGGTCAGGGCACCAGAGTAAGAGCCCTCTGGGGCCTCAGGCAGAGTGAAACTGTAACCAGCAGGGGATGAGTGAATTTTGGCACAAACTGGGCTGCTGCATGGTAGGGAACCCCCAGCTGAAGAAGAAGAGGAGGTGGCTTGACCAGGCCGTGATTGGGGAACCAATGAATTTTGTCCACCTGACTCACATTGGCTCTAGGGAGATGGGGGTTGGAGATGGACTGGCCATGACAGGTGCAGTTCAGGAGCAGATCAGATTCAAGGGAGAGCAAGACAGGCTGTGGAGCAATTCTAGGGGCTTGTAGCTCCAATAGGAATGGTTCTGCTGTATGTCCAAGCTTCACTCTGTCCAGCCCAGAAGACATGCTGCCCCTACCAGTTTCCCTCCTAGAATCAGTGACCCCAGGGCTCCTCTTTTCCCTATCTAATAGTGCCTCAAAAGGCTTGGGCGATGGACTCCCTCTTCTCCCTCTGGCTGTAGCCCCTCCTGGAGATGGGATCAAGGCAGCAGGACTGACCAAGTGACTACTCGTTAGCCAGAGAAGCTCAGCTGAAGCCCTGAACACTCTCAGATCTGAGGGAGGAGTTTTCTTGGACTTGGAATGTGATCCCTTCTCCTGAATGACAGCCTAGGTGCCATATGCTTTTAAACTCTTAACCTGGAACTCCTTAAATATGGTCGGTAGGTGAGATGACCAAAGCTGAAGCTGGCTTTGCTGAGATGCTGCCTACCTCCCTGCCCTTCTCTTTCCTCCTGGAATGAACTGAAGCAGATGTCAAGCAGGGACTGGGAGGGTGACCCCTGGCTAGTTTACTCTTTCTCTTTAGATCTCAGACTTTAAACACACAGTGCCTCAATATGTCTCTGCCAATACCAGGGTCTTTCTCTAGGTAGGCCTCTAACCCTATGTTTCTATAGCATTGCTGGCTCCCTATGATCTTTCCTTTTTTTAAATTAATAAAAAAATTAATTAAAAAAGAAAATAAATCTATCTCTCATCATATTTTGAAGACATAGTATGTACTCAGTAAAGACTTGCCTCTTTCCCTTCGCAATCCATGGTAGTATAAATCTTCCTGTGTCGCACCAAGTGTTCCAACATCCTCTCTAATGTGACCACTTTCTTTTTCCAGTCTCATCTCCCAGTAACAGGGAGAAGTGCTAACGCTCTTTTAAAGCCAGACTCTCTAGAATGTAAACTTACTAGCTGTGGGACTTAAGACCAGTTACCTACCTTCTCTGTGCCCAAGTGTTCCCACCTGGAAAATGGGGCTAATAATGGTAACTGCTTCATAGGGTTGTGAAGATTAAAGGTTAATATTGATAAAGCACTCAGAATAACATCTGGCATAAGGTAAGTGCTCAATAATCTCATTAAAGCTACTAGGAGTTTTATTTTCTAATCATACACTATACTCCAGACATACTTGGCTCTTGGCTACACAAAGATACCTGATGCTTTCCCATGTCCATGTCTTTGCTCTTGCTGACCTCTTCACCTGGAGTGTCCTTCTTCACCTGTTCAACCTGGTAAAATCCTATGTATTATTCCAGGCCCAACCATGAATGCTACCTTCTTGATGAAGGCTTTCCAGATTTCCCCTAACCTGGTATCTTCCTCTTTTATTTATTTTTTTTGCAGTACGCGGGCCTCTCACTATTATGGCCTCTCCTCTCCCGTTGCGGAGCACAGGCTCCGGACACGCAGGCTCAGCGGCCATGGCTCACGGGCCCAGCCACTCCGTGGCATGTGGGATCTTCCTGGACCGGGGCACGAACCCGCGTCCCCTGCATCGGCAGGCAGACGCTCAACCACTGCGCCACCAGGGAAGCCTGGTATCTTCCTCTTTGAAGGAATCCCCTCAGGGCTTTGTAGCTCTCTCCTGGCTCTTATGTTCAACTTTGTATGCAATGAGTTTTATACTCCTGGAGGAGCAATACACACACACACGCAAGCGCACACACACACACACACGCACACACACACACACACACATATGCAGCACCCAGCAGTGTGATCAAGCAGGGAAAACTTCAGGCTGGGAACCAGGAAACCTGGGCTCTGGTCCCAGAGCAACCACTCTATAATCTTGGGTAAGTCACTTCATTGAGATTTGGTTTCCTTTCTTAAAACAGCGGGTTGGATTAGATGAGATCCGAAGCCTCTTCTATCTCTACCCTTCTGTAAGTCTAGTGTACACTCCTTGGACTGCCATATACATGCCTGTGGGATTTCCAGTGAATAGAGGAACAAAGTTTGATCCAGAAATATCTGGTCACAAACCCTTGATTGCATTGTTTTTAAAAGCAAAAGACTGAACAATCCAAATAAATAAAGTGTGGCATATAATGGAATAGTAAGCAGCTGTAACAACAACAACATAGAATAAGGAAGCTTACCATGTGCTGAGAAGGAGAAAGCTTTAGGATGCATTAAGTGAAAAAAAAGGCAAGATACAGAACAGTGTTTGTAGTCTGCTACGTGTTGTACAATAAAGGGAGAGAAGTAATAAAACTATGTATTTGATTTTGTTTATACATGCCTAAAGAGACACTAGACAGGTATCTCTTTTAGAGAGGTGCCCCGTTAGAGCACATAGAAATTTAAAAAGTGGTTACCTATGGGGAATGGAGGTGGGGCTATGAGGTGAGTGGGGACAGGGTGAGAGTGAGAATTTCAATGCATACCTTTCAGTACCATTTGGATTATTTAAGAATGTGAATGTATTGCCTACGCAAAGAAAAAGCTAAAGTTAAAAGAGAAACCTCTGATGGCGACAGTATTTTTAAACAAAAACATATATTTATCTTGTTGATTTTCAGTTTTCAGTGAGGCTAGGGAAGAACTAAGGAATGATTTACTAATTGATTGCTGCAGCTTTGTACTGAGGTATGAATCCCTGTGGCAATGTTGTCATCGGAAAGGTGAAACTTTGGCAGTTGAGATATTCCTGGAGTTTTCTTCTCAAGCCAGCCACATTGATTCTCCAGTTCATACCACCTGATACAGGTGCTCAGAAACCAGAGGCCTCCATCTGTCCGGGATGTGGCCAGTGATTGTGTGAAAGGCCCCCAACTACAGCATCAGCATCCTATTCTTTCTGGAGGATCTGGGAGAATTCAGTTGAGGAGGAGGACAGGGGCAGCCTAGCAAATTCTCAGATCCTCTTGGAGGGCAAATTAACAGAAGAATGACTGGAGAAGGCTCTGATTAGCACCTACATTGCCAACAGCTAAGACACAATTCAGAGAATGCATTCGGATAATTTTCCCAGCCTTCCCTAGAATCTACCCCTCAGATAGCATAAATCTTCCCACCAAATGGGTAAAATCCCCAGTTCTTCTCAGATTCAGTTAGCCCACTGCCTTAAGAAACTTAGACCTAAAAATATTTTTGTTCCTACCAGAGCCCTGTAGCAATTAGAAATCCAATATATGATTTTCTCAGCTTGCCTTGGTCTAAGGTCCTCTTTGGAGAGAATCCTGAGAGTGTAAATTACTTGCAGCTGAGACAGGCCCATACTTACCCAGCAGGTATTGTATCAAACCCCAGCACTCCCACTCAGCTGCTCCTGGGAAGGCCTCAGAAGAGATTTTCAAAGCAGACTTCATAAAAACAAACACTCCCACCTCTACCCCCATCTCCTGTCCCTTTCGAAAAACAAACAATACTGCTCTGTTCACCAAACACAGGGGGATTTTCTGTTTAAAGTATTTTTTCTTATTCCATATTGGCAGCACTTATTAAGGAGCAGATGACTTTCAAGTTGGGTGAACTTTGAAACATAAGCACATAAGAATCCAGGTGCTTAAATTTTTTTCAAACTTAGACACATCCTTACAGCCCTGAAAAGTATCTTTTTAAAGTTTTATTAAAACTATGTCAGTTTAAAAAAAAAAAAAGGGTGCCTTTGACCACATCTCGAGTCATTATGTTTGCTTTTAAAGCTTGTAGTAAAATGACTAAAATCCTATTTCCCTTTTCAAACTTTTGGAAACAGCTTTGGTGTCAGATGGACCTGAGTTTGAATTCTGTTTTCATCAGAATTCAAGACCTGTAAGACCTCAGGCAACTGACCCAATCTCTTTGCCTCAGTTTCCTCATCAATAAAATGGTGATAATTATGGTACGTACCACATAGATTAGCTGTGAGGATTAAATAAATACATGTAAAGCACTTAGAGTGCCTACATATATATGTAGTAAAAATAATAATATCAAAACAATAACCAAAAATTATTATACATTGCATCTCATTTGGGGAAAATGCTTATTAACTGAAATTTAGCAAATATTTCCTCATTTTTGTGAGTCTTTAAGGGCCCACATTTCAGTCTTAAATAAAGGCTTATTATTAAAATTGAACACTTGCTTCCTCTAACCTGTGTGTAAAAGAAAGAACCCAAGAGAAGAGACCAGCCTGCAAACCATGAGAAGCAAGCAAAGACAGAATTTCATCGCCTCTATGGCAAATGTTCAAATAGTCTTAGTGTTTTTGTCATCCTCTGAGAATGAGGTGTAAAGTTTTGGCTGTGACCACACATCCCCACCCACTCAGTATCTGAGGACAGAGGATGGGAAATGAGGAAACCCCAATGTCAGAAGTATGATTAGAGGACAAGATCCAATCACTCAATCCAGACAGAAGAGTTTCCCTTCAGACCAGCTACATGTTAAACTTCTCCGACCTCTGTGAGGGAGTGGTTTTTCTCTCTGTTTCTCTTTGTTCCTCACCCATCAGCCTATGAATTTTTGCAATTTCTTGAATAAATTCTAGGCATGAATCTAGCCCACTTCTGGAATCCTTTACATAGGCCAGCAAAGTATGTCAAATTGGCGTGGGTGGGTGGTTTATTTTGAGGCAATGGCAAGATGTCATTGCCAAGGTCGTCTTTGGACTTCCAAAAGAATGATACCAGTCATGAAAACATTAGCCATGCCTGCCTTCTGCTCTCAAAAAGCATCTGGCTTGCTGTCCACAGATACCGAGGCCATTGTGATGGAGGCACTATGGGAAGCCTGGGGGTTGGAAATGACCTCACTTTGGAGTTCTTGCTTTGTGTGGCATTTTCCAAATTCTAGGTGCTTTTCTTCTGTTTTCCCAAACCTAAATAGTCAGAATGCCAATGACTGAGGTCCCCATTGACAATGTCAGAAACAGGGTTGTCCAATAGAATTGTAAGGTGAGCCTCATATATAATTTTAAAATTTTGCAATAGTTTTACTTGAAAAAAATAAAATAGATATGGTGAAAATAATTTTTTAAATGTTTTATTTAATCCATTATACCCAAGATAATATCATTGCAATGTATAATTGACATTTTACAAATTGAGGTATTTCACATTATTTTTTTCTAAACTAAGTCTTTGAATTTGGTGTGCATATAGAGTTCATAAAATTTACAGTTAGAACAAGTAGTTTCAAATACCCAAGTTGTTCTAAACATACTTAAAAATTGTCTAATAACTAAAGCAAGATCAATTTTAAAATTTGTTAATTAAAATTAAAAATTCAGGTTTTCTGTCACTCCAGCCACATTTCAACTGCTCACTACCAGATGTGGCCTGGTGGCTACGGTATTGGATTATGCAGGTTGGGACAATGAAAAAAGTACACGTTGTTATAGGGAGAGCCATCACACTCTGAGCTTTTCCCCTCCTCATTCTCAACTGCTACTTACTAAAGGGAGATTCCAGAAAATTCTTTTTAAAAATTTCTACTTTGGTTTCAACAATAAGAACTCAGATCACTTTTATATTTCTGTAGTGGAATAATGAGAATCAAGCTGCCTGAAAATATGCAAGTGAAATAATTAGCTTATATCTGAGAGGTAAATTGTGATAAACCCTTTCGCAAGAGGAGCATGTAGGAAAGTTTTTTTTTTTTTTAACTTTATTTTCTTTATTTTTTTGGCCGCACTGGGTCTTAGTTACGGCACACGGGATCTTTACTGAGGCACAAGGGGTCTTTCGCTGAGGTGCACAGTCTCTTCATTGAGGCGCTGGGGCTTCTCTCTAGTTGTGGAGTGCGGGCTCCAGGACACATGGGCTCTGTAGTTTGCGGCACGTGGGCTCTCTCATTGAGGCTCGCAATCTCAGTAGTTGTGGCGCACGGGCTTAGTTGCCTCACGGCATGTGGGATCTTAGTTCCCTGAACAGGGATTGAACCCGAGTCCCCTGCATTGAAAGGCGGATTCTTTACCATTGGACCACCCGGGAAGTCCCGGAAAGTTATAAAGAACATGCAAAAGTCCGTTTACCTGATGTGACAAGTGGTTTGTTGGTTATGAAAAAATGATGTTAAATGACGAACTAATAAAAAAAAGATTTTCAATCTTGAGTTGCATTTTTAAAATTGAGATGAAATTCACATAACATAAAGTTATCCATTTTAAAGCAACCATTTCAGTGGTATTTAATATATTCAATATGTTATGCAATTACCGCCTCTATCTAAACATTTTCATGACTCCAAAATAAAACCCCATACTCATTAAGCAGTTATACCCCATTCTCACCCAGCCCCTCACTCCAGCCCCTGGCAACCACAATCTGTTTTCTATCTCTATGGATCTACCCATTCTGGATACTTCATATAAATGGAATCATACAATATGTGACTTTTGTGTTTGGCTTTTTTCACATTATGCTGTGTACATATGCTAAGTGTACAATGTACTAATACATTGTAGAATGTATCAGTGCTTCGTTCCTTTCATGGCTGAGTAGTATTCCATTGTATATACCTATCACAGTTTGTTTATCCATCAGTGGATGGACATTTGCGTTGTTTCCGCCTTTTGGCTCTTGTGAAGAGTGCTACTATGAACATTTGTGCACGTGTTCTGAGTACCTGTTTTCAGTTCTTTTGGGAATATAGATAGGAGTGGAATTGCTGTATTGTATGGTAATTCTATTTAACTTTTTGAAGGACTGCCAAACTGTTTTCCACAGCAGCTGTACCACTTTGTATTCCCACCAACAGTGCTTGAGGATTCCAATCCCTCCACATTCTTGCCAATACTAGTTATTTTCTGCTGTTCCCCCAGTTTTGTTGACATATAATTGACATACAGCACTGTATAGGTTTAAGGTATACAGCATAATGATTTGACTTACATTTATTGTGAAATGATTACAAGTTTAGTTAACATCCATCGTCTCCTATAGATACAAAATAAAAGAAAAACAATTTTTTTCCTTATGATAAGAACTCTTAGGATTTACTGTCTCAGCAACTTTCACATATATCACAGAGCAGTGTTAACTGTTGTCTTTGTGTTGTACATTATTTATCTTATAACTGGAAATGTGTACCTCTTGACTATGTTGTCCACCCTCCCCTCCACCCCCAACATCTCTGGTAACCACAAATCTGATCTCTTCCATTTTCTTGTTTTACTTTTTTTTTTTTAAATTAAAGCTACCCTAGTGGGTTGCATTTCCCTAATGACTAATGATATTGAACATATTTTCACGTGTTTGTTGATTGCTTGAATATCTTCTTTGGAGAAAATTCTATTCAACTCTTTTGCCTATTTTTGAATGGGGTTGTCTTTTTGTTGTTGAGTTGTGAGTTCTTTATATATTCTGAATACTAAATCCTTATCAGATGTATGATTTGCAAATATTTTCTCCTATTCTGTATATTTTTTCACTTTCTTGATACTGTCTTTTGATGGACAAAAGTTTTAAATTTTGATGAAGTCCAATTTGTCCATTTTTGTTGTTGTTGTTATGTTTTTGGTGTCATATCTAATGATTCATTGCCTAATCCTTGGAGCACATTTCAAAAGAAAAATAAAATTATAGCTGTATATCTGGAAAAAGACAAAGTTTTGTTTTACTTGAAACATAAATTTATATTCACCTGTTAATCTGTTGAAAAACAAAGTGTTTCTCTGAACATGTTTACTGAGTGAAAGGTCACTTCTCTTTTGCAAAAGCCACAGCTATTTGATACACATTTTTGTCTTCTTTTAAGTTGATTAAGAACTTAGAGACACCTGCAAAGCAACCTATCTCCTAATTTTTCAAGGTTTTTATAATTTCCACCCTTTCTAATTTTTTACTGTTAGCTTGACCATGCATAATTTGATGGCAATATTTTTAGCCTTTCTTGAGACATTTCAAAAATACTCATATTTAATTGGTGTATGTAATGCTTAATTATAATAAGCATAATTATTAGGTATAATAAGTATAACTGGCATAAACAAATTTGGGGACAAACACATCTGCCTTGGTAAATATATAACACAACTGGTAGGAGCTGAAATACACAGATGTAGAAGAGTATAGTCTACCAGCAGAGTATGTTTGTTGTGCCTTAGACATCAGTGTGCTTACAACACAGAGCGAGTGAACAGTGTCATCCAACAAGTGGGCTAAGTGAAGAATCATTAAGAGAACGTCTACTCTACTATTCCAGAGGTTTACATTCAGAATTACTTTAAGAATTTTAAAAAACCTGTGGTAACATATACATAATATTTACCATTTTAACCATTTTAAAATGTACAGTTCAATGGCATTAGTTCAGTCACACTGTTGTGCAACCATCACCACCACCCATCCCTAGAACTTTTTTTCATCTTGCAAAGAGAATTACTTTTTAATAATTAATATGCAATGCCCAGGCATACAGCTCTGATATACTAGCTTCCAAGTAGATATCATTGGCACTTAGTAGCTGTGTAAACTTGGACAACTCAACCTACCCATGTCTCAGTTTTCTCATTTGTAAAATGGGGTTGATATCTACCTCACAGAACTGACAAAAGGACAAGATAGTATGGCATTTGCTAAAGCACTTTAAAAACTGTTAAGCATTTTATAGTTGCTACTTATGATCATTATTATTGTTAACAGAAAAATTTGAAGCAACTTTATAGAAAGCTGAGACTATTCTGACCATGTTACAAATATTATTTCTAAATATTTACATTACCATATAGTCAGATTGACCATCATACATATGTTTTACTTGCTTATTGATTGACCGTACCCCCTATTACAATGGAAGATTCATGAAGGCAGTGATTTTTTACTGTTTTGCCCACTGCTCTATTTCAGAGCCTAGAACAGATTAAGGCATACATATTTCTTGAATAATTGAAAGAATGAATTATTTTATTCAGCAGTAAGTGTGTTATTGGTGCTCAAAACGTATTCATTCATGGTAATGACAGTTTAAACATGTAAGTCTTTAGGTGTCCCCAGTGCAAAATTAATGTGTAAATCACCAAATGGAACATTTCTAATATGAGGAGACTTCCCAGACTAGTTCAAGGTTAAAAGGAAGTCAGGTTTAAGAATATTAGAAATGAAAAAAGTTATTCAAGTTTTCAAAATGTGTCCTGATTTTAAAATTTTAGAGTACTATTATTATAATAAAAGATGGACTTTCTTTTTTTTTCTTAATTTTTATTGTGGTAAAATATACATAACTTAGCATTTATAATCTGAATTATTATTTTAGTTATTATAAAATATTGGCTATATTCCCCACATTCTACAATATATCCTTAGCTTATTTTATACATAATAGTTTGTATGTATATGGGTATTAATTGTGTTAATATAACCAAGGAAATAGTTAAAGTACCATTCTCTCTTTTCTAAATAAAACAGGTAGTGGCAGACAACACTATTGCTCATTCATATCTGATTTCAAGTGTAGCCACATGACTTGCTTTGGCAAATGAAATGTGAGTGGAGGAAACCTTGTGTCATTTCTGGGCAGAAGTATTTAGTTGCTGATACTTAACCCTCCATTACATTCTTCCCTTGCAATGGATATTGTGGGAGTACCCATTGACATGAAGGTACCATAGTATTAAAGTATTCTGGAACGTTGAGCTGACACTTGGAAGACAGGTTCCCCGGAGAGTCTCCTGGAACCACAGTTGACTTTGTATAAGCAACAAATTAGTTTTTGTTGATTTGGAAAGTGCATATTATACTGAGATTTGGGAACTAGGTGTTATCGTAACACAGTCTATGGTGTTATCATAACAGTCTATAGGGACTAATGCATGTTGACAAGATTTTCCCCTAAATTTTAAATGGAAAGTTAAAATAACTATTTATATCTCTAAAATTTTGTAATAAAGTATTATTTCTATGGGAGACAAAGCCATATATACTCACATGGTTTTAAAAATGGAGAGTAGAATGTTACAGACAGGAAACCAAGGAGTTTAACGTTCCTTTAAATCAACCTTGATTCTAATGTGAGGATAAACTTCAGCAAAGTTGCTTCTGAGATATTTGGGAATAATCCTTTTGAGTTACCATCATTATTGCCTAAAGTTTTTTCTTTTTCTAGATTCTTTCTTTCCATGGAGATATGTGTCTTCTCCAATAATCTCTCCAGATTTAGACTTTTTTTTTGACTTGTTAATTTTTCTTGGTCAGTGATACACTGGGGTCTCCTGGTGATGCTTCCCCCCGCCCCCTGCTCCCCCAACCAAAAGGTAAGAATTTGAAATTGCTAGTCAGGTATTTATAGTGAAACTCTGAATCCTTGTCTTTCACATGTTTGGAATACTTACTGCCACTTTACTAAAGTATCTTGCTAAAGTTATGAGTGGCTTTCCTTTTTGAAGGAAAATTTTAAAACTAAGTGGGAGTGGAATGGGGTAGGGGAGGTGACTCATGCATCAAATGCAGATTTATTCCAGTACTGTTATCTGTGATAAAGGAAGCAGTTAAGAGTCACAATTTCAGACTAACATTGAAAGAATTTAAACAGGCATTTCTCAGTACTGCCATTGTTTTCTTTGGTATTTCATTAACACTGTAGGTGGGGAGGTGCTGGGGGCTCTGGCACAAAATAAGTGAAAGGGAAACAACTTTTATTTCTAGTGGGTTTCCGGCATTACCTAACAAGGGCAGCCACATACGTGTTGATTCTGTTCAACAAATATTTTTTGAGTACCTTTTAAATGCCTGCTATGTACTAGCAGTGAACAGAGAACCCTGCCTTTCGAGAGTTCACCAGGCTGTGTTGATCAACCTTGTGAGAAAAATATTAAATCATTTGCCTTCCTCAATTTTTTTCCATATAGATCAAATATAAACTTTGGTCAAACATTCAAACTGATGACGAAAGCCTAAAAGGAAGAATCATCTTCACTTTGCGGAGACGATTTTGTTTACTTTTATTTTAAACTATTCATGAAAAATACATACAAAAATATAAATCCATCATGTCTACTGATTTGAGACATAAGCACGATCCTAGCTATTTGACTGTCTATTATCATCATTTATTTTTTGAAAAAATTTTTATTCAGGTATTGAGGGTCATATCTTTAGGAGAAAAGCCTTAGGGCTTTTTTTTTTTAACAACGGAGAAGGCCCCTCTTCCCTCTGAAGGCTTACAGTGCCGCTTTGGGCACTTACAGAGCACGGAGAAAGTCAGTTTCTCCAGGCTGTTTCAAAGAGCGTTTCTATTCGTGGTCCTGGTGATGACACCATCTTTTCTCCTCAACAGTGGCAGTTCCAGAATTTCTACATAGCTTCGGGTATTGCCAGGGTAGGCAAGCTGGTTGAGAATCGGCTCTAGCACTTGCCAAGTCTCCAGGAAACGTCCCGTGTCCATCTCACGGTACATGGGTAGGGGGAGAACTCAAGCCCTCAGGCCATCGCGTCCCCACTTCCTAGGTGTGGCTCGGGAAGGGCACCCGAATCAGGCTAAAGTGAGCCGGCGTTAGGGCGAGAGAGGCAAGAGTTGCGCGAACCACTTGTAGGGCCTATTACCAGCTACCCCGAGGGAAAGGGTGAAAAATCACTCATAAAGGAGGAAAATCTTGACTTCACCGAGGAACAACCGCCTTCCCTCCATCGCCCAGGTTTCCCATGGAGAGGTCACCACCGGTCTTCATCAGGCTGGGCAGAACCTATAAGGCAACACCACCTAGAACTAAAACTAAACCACCAAACGACTCTCCAAAGCCTCCCTCAACACGCTCTCTCCATTGCGTTCCAAACGCAAACATCGGGGGCAAAAGGAGGCTGCACGAGTCACGTAGAAAATTAGGCTGCCCTTTTCCATGGCGATAATCGAATTAGCCTCAAATTAAACATGAAATTGGCCCTTGCCGGCCGTGGGGACAAAGCCCCCATTGTCCCTTGGCTCGGACAGCGCGGCGGCGGTGCCCACCCTGCCCAGGCCAGCCCCGGCCAGTCCCCGCGGCAGGGGACAAGGTCGGCGCTGGGCCAGGGCAGAGGCTCCGCGGGGAAAGCGTGGACGCGCCCGAGGTTCGGGTCGCGCGCGGAGCAGGCGCCGGGTGGGCGGCTGCGGGACTCACGGCGAGCGCGGAGGGCTGGCGGGAGTGGGAAACCGAGGAGGGAGGAGCGCGGCAGAGAGGAGGAGGGTGTGCGGGAGAGAGCGTGT
>NW_020173955.1:9346753-9398312 GCF_003031525.2 Neophocaena asiaeorientalis asiaeorientalis | reverse complement strand
GGCGTCCCCGCTCTCCCAGGGCTGGGCGGGAGCCGCCTCGGGTCGCGGAGACGCCGCTGCGCCCGCCCTTCAGCTCCTGCCACCCTCTCTTCAACAGGTTTGTGCCAGCGCGGGGACCCTCCGGGCTTGCCTTTGGGGAAGTGGGCTGGAAGCCCCTCTGGTCATCAGCCCTCACACCACGCCCGCGGCCCTCTTTTTGGGGGGAGCCTTCCCTTTGTTTTTGTGATAGGAAAGATGCCAAGTGCCTGCCGTCAGATGGGGAGGGGGAGTGTTGTGGGCATCGGTACACAAACCGTGTCTGTTATTTTTCCAGTCAAAAGCTGGGCCAGATAGTAAGTGAGGAGAGGGCGAGTATGGGGGTGCTTCGGCGAAGGAGAAAAATGGATTCGGTGGGGTTTATCTGGACGGGGATGTGATTTTTTTGGCAAGATGGATGGCTCACGGTGCCCTCGCCGTGATGCAGCACAATGCAGCAGTATCGCAGCCTCCCCTGGTTCTCGCTGGCGGGGCTTGGCAAGGCCACTCGGCGCCTGCGGCCCCCGCCGGGCCCCACCCAGGCCCAGGGCTGCCCTTGGCCGAGACCCGGAGCTGCTTCTACCTTGTCATGCAGCTTCAGCTGGATGTGGCGTCGGGAGGACCAGGTCACCTAGTTGTGAGGGGGGGAGTCTTCTCTTTGGGTAACCCCCTCCTGCCTAGTCTGTTGGGCCCTGCTGGGATGAAGGGGTGTCCTGCAGTGCTCATGCGGGCAGAGGTAGTCGGCCTGCGGCTGCGGACCGGAATCTGATCTCCGACTGAGGGACCTGAGCCGTAGGGAGGGGCTGGCGGGAGGACCGGGCCCAGTGGTGTGCGGAGGCAGTGGTGCAGTCTGTATTGGGAGTCGCAGCATCTTTTCACCCGTAATCCGTAAACCACAGCCCAACTCTCCATCTATTTCATCATATGTGAAAGTTGATGTTTATTATTTGGTGCTTTACAGCTACGACATTACGGTACCTCTGTCTTTGATCAATACTAAGAGTATGAATTTTTCCTGTGGGAAACCATTTTTTGAAATGAAACCATTGATATATTTTAGTTCATATGTCCCTGAGACATTTTAAAAAATATTAACATTCAGTAAATTGTTTTAAAAAGAACTTATATATGTTTCTGATGGCTGGTAAATGATTTCTTTAACCTGTATTTGCTTTGTTTTCATCGTTTGCGTTTTCTGTAATAGAATACAATTACATATTCGGACTCTTTATTAAGGATTATTTGGTAAATGTGTCATGGTTGATGGTAAATTGGTATTCAGATTGGCTTTGATAGCCAAGTTAAGTCTCCAGTCATGAATAATGGGATTGTGGTGGTAACTGACTGCATTTGTTTGTTTATATGTATGTGTAGTTTTTATATACATATATTTTGCAGATGTGGCTGGGCAGGGGATTGTGAAGGGCAGACCACCAGGGCCTGTGTAGCTGGTATCTGGTCAGAAGGAGATGTTCCAACATCCTCATCTATTTAGTCTGGGGTAGTACCCGAGGAATTTCCCTTCTAAATGCCACTTCTACAATTCAATGTGGGATGGTAAATGGGATACATTTCAGATTTCACCCCAGGCTCTTCTAGAATGTATAGGTGAAAAAGGGGATTTCAGTATGTTAACTGGAAGGGAAGATCAGTGTTTCAAAGCAAGGTGTGTCTGCTTTTATTTTTTAAATCTCTAATGAGCCCAGGTTAGTGGCATTTGATTTTATGTGGCTCTGCAGGATAGAATTGGCTGCAGAGTGTGTGGTTTATGCGCATTATTTTCAGTAATAGAGGGCCATTAAAATGTAGAATTTTTTAGATTTGGGCTAAACCTTTGTGCTGGTTGTATAAAATCATGTTGCATTCTGATGTTTGGGAGTATTCCTTCCATGGATTATCCAGATATTTTGGATTTACTGTGTTGTAAGAAAATACCCTGTGTTGATGTCACAGGAGGTTTAGCTGTTCTGACTTACCAGGTGCAGAATTCTGTTAGGTTAAGCTCTTTGTAACTCTGTTTTCTCTGGATGGACCAAAACCTTCATCAGAGAGAATGAATGAGAAGTACTGGGGCAGTGCAGAAACTGCTGTCACTTGGATGTCTTCTGATGTGCAGGCTTTCGGTAAAGAGCATCTCTCAGATGAGAGTAGTAACAACTGTCTGTGATGTTGCAGGAGCAAGCGACAAGACCTCACTCTACTAGTGACACATCCTTAGCAGAGACTTGGCATTGGCAGAGTTTCCTTGGAAG
This sequence comes from Neophocaena asiaeorientalis asiaeorientalis, assembly GCF_003031525.2. Lineage (NCBI taxonomy): Eukaryota > Metazoa > Chordata > Mammalia > Artiodactyla > Phocoenidae > Neophocaena > Neophocaena asiaeorientalis. The sequence goes on along the minus strand of NW_020173955.1, from coordinate 9,396,045 downwards.
AGTATGTGAGTGGTTATTTTGTCTTGCTGTATGAAAGTATGACTTTACATGTAGAAGTACTATTTTGAGATGGGAGGATTTTACTACTTCTAAACAAATATAGGCCTGATGTGTGGAAATTATTCAGTGTGGTTTTTGTTGAGATAATAAGCTTTTCGTTTTAACAGCATATTCTTAGAGAGAATTTTAAAGCCCAACATACATATTTTTTACATGCAGTGATGGGATGCTCCTTTAATTATGTGGGGCCCCCCCACCAACATCTGCATGATAATCAGGCCTTAATTAATGTTTTGTGAATATCTTTATAGTAGTCCTGGTTTCTTCCTTTGAGACTTTTGGGAATGTAAACCGTTCTTCCATAAGGAAAGGGCTAACCCCCCTGCTGGAAAAGCTATTTCTCTAGGTCTGTGCAGGTGAGTAAAACCTCTCCTGGAGTTCTCTTGTAAGTTTTCAGTCTTTGCTGTTTCTCAAAGCACCTTTTCTTTGCAAAAGACCTAGTTTAGTACTCTTGATTTTTTTCTGATAACAAGTGTCCTGTATCCAAGTTTTTATAGTGTAGGAATAACGTCATCAATCTCTACTTTGGGGGAAAATGAAACGGTCTCAATTAGATACTCTCATATTTCTATTTTTAAACATCACCAGAGAAGGCATTTTCATGATGTCTCTTGCTACCATAGTGAGGTGAGGTTCGTGGACCAGCAACATCAGGACAGGATCACTTACCAAGTGGGAGCTTGTTGTATATGTAAATTCTTAGAGGCTCAGTCCTTTCCAATCAAAATTTGCATTTTAACATGACCTCTAAGTGGTCTGTATGGACATTAAACTGAGAAACTGCTGTACTCTTTCAGCTAAAAGACCTCCATATCAAAATGTTCTTACTAGTATCTTTTGTCTTTTGCGGAAGTATCAGCATATTTTTTCCCCTTACATCACTAAGAAATTGATGCGTGCATTGTAAGTTATTTAATACAGAAATATTAAATAAATATTTAATTTAAAGTTCTATAATCTTCAGGTGGAAGACCTTTATTTACTGTGTTTATTTAGATTAATCATTTTTTTATGTTCTTTGCTAAAACACCTCTAAAGTTGAAAAAACAATCTCCCCCCCACCCCAGAAGAAGGCATTAGTTTTCAGATAGCAGAACTGGAGTCTAGGAAGCTAAACCCCTGACCATAGGGTCCCCTCTACTACCTCTGCTCTCCTCTGGCATCTTGTTCTCTGTCATCAGCTATTTTTCCTGGTGTATTCAATATCCTGACCTTCTGGTCCCTTTTTTTCCCTTAAAGTTGTTTTTTATTAAGTGATTTGTGTATACAAAACAATGCTCATAAAAGATATATTACAGAATCACAAATCAATGAACACTCAGGCAGCCACCACTTAGTTCAAGAAGAAGAGCCTATTATACGTTCAGAGTCTCCTCTGTGCCCCTCTGTCATCCCATCTGAAGCAACCACGGTCCTGAATTTTGTGTTTATCATTCCCTTGCTCTTCTTTATGGGCTATCCTCTTAAAAATTCTTATTTATTTTATATGTTTCAGAACTTTATATAAATGAAATTACACTTTACGTATTTTTCTGTGACTTGTCCTTTCAGATTAACATATTCCTGAGACTCATTCATTTTGTTGCTGTAGTTCATTCATTTTCACTGCTGTGTAGTATTCCACCATGGCTTATTTATTCTTTCTACTGTAGATGGAGATTTGGATTGGTTTTAGTTTTTTGTTTTTCTTTTGCTATTATAAAAGGGCTGCTATGAATGGGTCTTCTACATGTCTCTTATTATGTATGTGGGGATACATGCACATGCACACAAACATATTATTTGTTTTTCTCTCTCTCAGGAATGAAATTTGCTGGCTCATAGGGTATATGCATCATCAACCATACTAGATAATGCCAAACCTTATAGATAATGCCAAAGAGATTGTATTGATTATATTCCTACTAGAAGTGTACAGATGTTATAGTTTTTCCACAACCTTGCCAAACTTCAAAATGTTGTCCAGTCATATTTGTGAAATGTTATCTCATTGTGCTTTTTATTTGCAATTTCCCTGATTATTGAGATTAAGTGTATATTTATAGTATTGACCTTTTGGGTTCCCTCTTCTGTTAAGTCCTTGTTTAGTCTTTTGTCTGTATGTCTTTTAGATATTTTTCTTATTGATTGATTTAATGTAGATTGCCTAATAATCCCTTGTGGATTATATGTGTTGCAAAAACTACCTCCCAGTTTGTGCTTTTTTTTTTAAAAAAACTCTTTGTGATTTATTTTCATCAGTCACTCGTAATTTCAGTAGAGTCATAATCAAGTTTTTGTCCTTTAAGGTCTGTAAGGATGATTATGTTGTTGCAGAAAATTTTTCCTTGGTTTGGAAAGAGCTTGGGTTTTAGAGTCAAACAGATCTGGGCTCAAATCCTAATGCTATTGTATACCAGCGATGTGGTCACATCTAGGTCCTTGGGTTAGTTCATTACTCTTGGAATCATGATTTCCTCATCAGTAAAGTTGAAATAATAATACTTCCTCATACAGTTGTGAGATAGCAGTGTACAGTGCTAGGCACGTAGTAGGCGTTCAGCGGATAACAGTTCCATTCCTTTCTCTTTGGACTGCCCAAGCTATACAAGCCACTGACCCCTCTTGGAGTGCTTTCTTAAAACTACCTTAACATTTTTATGTCAAAAGAGCTGTTATTCTTTTATTTTTAAAAATTCTGTGTTACCAGTGGAATTTTTATATTGATTAACAGAGGCTGCTCAAGACCACTTAGTGGAGACCCTTTGTCAGTTCATTTTCCTGTTCTTGAAAGTAGTATAATTATAGTTCTTTTACCAAGAAACATTTATATGAATGTTATTCCTTTGCTGCTACTCTAAAGATTACTTTGCAATATGGTTTTTAATGTAGTAAATAACTTTTGGGTACCTCCTGTAGCCAAGGCTTGTCATTGGGTTAGGATGATGGTGGTGTGGGCTGGCTTAAAGCTGAATAAGAATTAGCTCCTGAATCCAAGGACTTTATACTCCTAATGTATAGAATATACTCTATATGTACACGGAAGATAAAGATCTTTTACTGACCAGGTGTGTGACTTCAGCAAGCCATTAATCTTTCTGGTCTCAGATCTGAATTTATCAAATGAAAAACTTAGATGAAACCCTAGTGGGGGTTAAAACCTGGCACATGGGCACCACTCCCCGTGTCCCTGGAGGCATAGAAAATTAATCAGGGCACTCTTTCTGCAGAGCTGAGATGGGGCCCCAGGAACACCCTCAATACAGTGTTTGAGTCAGGAACTGCCAACTGATCGGATCTTAGGTTTCAAGATCCCGTACACCTAAAATTCTGTGGTGGTATTTGAGTAACACAACGCTTCGGCAGTTGTTCAAAACACAGTGGAACAGGAAGAAACTAGAAGCAAGGAGACAGGAAAGAGGTGATGGTGAAGGTCCAGAGATTAAGGGAGCAAGTGATGGTGGAGGCTGAGAGAATGAGGAGGAGGGGAGAGGTGGGAGAAAGGTGGTGAATACCCAATCCTTTGCTGACAGTTTGCAGGGTGACTGGATGGGAGTGGTCCTGAGTGGATGAGGAGCTAAAATAAAGGGTTCAGGTTCGAATAACGACAAAGAGCATGGTTGTCACCATGATGACGGAAGTAGACAGGTTAAGGGGAAGAGTGGATATCTGGTTGGGAAGAGAATCAGTTTTGTGTTTAAACATGTTGAATTTGAGGTTCTGGCAGAACCCTTCGTGGAGATAATGCTCACGAAGTTGAAGGAGACAGGTCAGGACTAGGGTGGCTGAGGAGAGGCTGCTGGGTGCAGGAGTCCCGAGCCTTAGGCTCTGGAATTACTCCACCTTGTCGCTCCATGCACTGGCTAATTGACCTTGGGCAAGCTGCGTTGACCTCTCTGTGAGCCTCAGTATCTTCATCTGCAAAATGGTGGTATGACAGTTTCTGTCACAAAGGATTATGAAAGCTAAGTGGGATAATCCAGTGCCATCACAATACGTTTTAACTATCATAAAACGTGGAATTTTTGCTTAGTTTGTCTCACTTTTATGCTTCCTTTCAAATAATTTGATTTATTCAGAAAAGATACATTCCAGTAAACAATACCATCATGCAGATAAATAATGCTAAGTCTATATTAAACTTGTCCCTATGTCTAATTAGTAGGAAAAGCAAACATGATTAATACTTATTTTTAATAAATGAGAAAACGCCAAAACCCTAGTGCTTAGGGAAAGGATAGGAACAGTTTGTAAAAGAAGATAGCATAGAAGCCAATAACCGTATTCAGTTGTTCAAACCCACCAGTAATATGAAATAAGAACTAAAACAATTAGATTAACTTTCCACTTAAATTGGTAGGTAATGCTCTCTGGGATGCTGTGAGTTTGGGCCTCTGCATCACCTGTTGGGAGAATATTTGGATTAATACAAACTGAGTGGAAAACAGGGGGTCCTGTATATATAACAGAAAACTTAAATGTTTATGCCTTTTGGGCTGAAATTCCCCTTGTAGTTCTGTAATCTAAAGAAAGAATTAAAAGTAAGGACAGACTTTTAGGCAGGGATTTTCTTAGCAATATTAATAGTGGAAAAGCAAACGTGGCATAGTCAAATAAATTATGGCACAGGCATAGTATGGAATTCAATGTACTGCTTAAAATAACGGTTAGAGTATTACTGAAAAGGGAAAATGCTAACAATATAATATTCAGTGGAAATATCTGTATGCAAAGCTGTACAATATGGTATAACTCCAGTTTTGTTATATTAAAGACTGGAAGGAAATACATTAAAATATTAATGGTTTGCTTTGGATGGTGGGTTGATGGGTGATTTCCTTTCTTATATGAAAGGAAATTCCTATGACTTAATGTTTCTCATTTGGAGTTTTGAAATATTTTACAAATAGAGAAGAGTACAGTAAATAATATAATAGACTACTATGAGGATCATTTTTTAAGTAATAAAAAAAGCAATCAACCATTTAGTTTTAAAAAAAGAAATGAAAAAGTAAGCCTGGCCAATTGTAGATTATCGTTAGGGGATGGTTTAAGATTCCCAAGGGTTGTCATATCTGTCCTCTGCACTTATCTAGAGCAGTGGGAAAACATCAGCATCTGTAAGTCACCTTCTGAAGGGTGTGGATCTGAGAGGGGTAGAGCATTCAGATGTAATGGAATGATAACTTGACACCACTAAAGAGTGGGGAAGAACAGGTTTCTTTATTGTTTCCAAACTGCACACTTGTGTGATGAGAGCAGTGGAATTCTGTGACATATTAGTTCTCACTTGTAGAAGCCCAAACACTGCTGCTGGAACTAATTTTGTAACCATTAGACCATCAGGTTTCATTGGTATTGGTCAGAAATGTAGATAAAATTACAAGTGAAATACCATATGCTAACACATATATATGGAATCTAAAAAAAAAAAAAAGGTTCTAAAGAACCTAGGGGCAGGACAGGAATAAAGACTCAGATGTAGAGAATGGACTTGAGGACACGGAGAGCAGGAAGGGTAAGCTGGGACGAAGTTAGAGAGTGGCATGGACATATATACACTACCAAATGTAAAATAGATAGCTAGTGGGAAGCAGCCGCATAGCGCAGGGAGATCAGCTCGGTGCTTTGTGACCACCTAGAGGGGTGGGATAGGGAGGGTGGGAGGGAGGGAGACGCAAGAGGGAAGAGATATGGGAACATATGTATATGTATAACTGATTCACTTTGTTATAAAGCAGAAACTAACACACCATTGTAAAGCAATTATACTCCAATGAAGATGTTAAAAAAAAAATTCTGAGTGAAAATTTTAAAATAAAAATAACTCCAGATTTAGATTACTTCCAATTAATGGTTTCTCAGCATTTGGGAATATTCAGGCTAAGAGTGGGAGGAATGAATTTTAATTTCTTATGAAAAATTCTTATATGTTATATATGACATTTATGTATGCATATAATGATATCTATTTTATCTATCACATAAATGAGAAAGAGAGATGTGTGTGATTGAGAAAGCTCCACCATGAAGGGAGACAAAGGGCTATTTTAAGACTTTTTAAGTGGGGAATTTTATAGAGATAGTATTTTGAAGGAAGGTGAATCCCAGGAATGAGTCACTTTGTCCTTAGCCGGTGAAGGAAATGTTTGAGAGGAAATAGTACTTTCTGTTTTATGGTCCACGTCCTCAACTGTATTGGTACTTTGTAAAATGTAGCTTATAAAAATGAACTAATTTACTTTCAGGAATTTTGTATTTTTTCTGCCATGAACTTTAAATGGTTGATTGAGAAGGGGTTCAGGTGAAGTGTGCTTTGAGATGTGAAAGTAAGGTGTTATAACTTCAAGATTGCTTTAAAATTGGCCCTTGTATATAGGCATCATAATTCGATTCTTAGTGAACTCTAAAGAGCCATTTGACAGCTCCTTGCTGGTTCTGATCTTTAACATATAAACTTGAAGCCGTTACTTAGGCAGTAAAATCTGTATGAGAATATAACTATGAATTGTTTACTCAACAGATGAAACAGGATGAAATTTAGAATGACATATAAATAGAATTTATTCTTTTGAAATATATATGTTCAGTGTTTAATTTGTATAATTAAATATGTCTCTGCTTAGTAAGTTCATTAGCCTAACAGTGGTTTATCTCTGGGTGATGGGATTGTGGAGGAGTTCTAATTTCATCTCTCCATATATTCCAACTTTTTTGAAAATACTTACCAATAAACTTTTGATCTTTATTAAAAATATCCTAACACTCACCATAACAAATGTCATTTTAGCTGGATAAAAACTAATGAGTGAAATGATTAATCAGCTAAATATACCCTCTGCTGTTCATTTTTTTTTCTACCGGGGCTTTCAGAAAGGCAGCATTAATAGTACTGAAGGTGTAAAGAACGCGGAAGTTTTGAAAAGATTTTTCCATTCCTCATTTAAATGTGCAGTTTGTTAGACCCTTGCCATTTCCGTGGAGTGTGGGAAAAGATGTAGAAACTGGGCCACAAGGGAGCCTGACAGAAGCATCATCCGGGCGGAGACCAGCCTCAAATGGCTACTGACTTTGGTTCTGGATGAAATTTCTTGTTGTTTCCCTACCCTCTTGGATGGCTGTTTCAGGGATAATTTTTGTCCTGGTGTGTTTGCTTCAAGGCCAAATCTAAATGTTCAAGGGCTACACATTTTTCCGGAATGTTCTTCACCAGCTGTACAGAGTCTTTGGGGTGGGATAATGCATATTTTTATCACGGTCTAGGGCTTTCCCCCCCCTCTTTTATCTTATTTAAAGGGGAAGAAAAACCTAGGTTGTTCCCCAAGACAATACTTATTATTTTTCTCTGTGATGTTTAAACATTTTCCATTGTATTTTTTAACCTGTAGCATAGGAGTGCTTTTATAGGGAGAACAATCATCTTAAAAGTTAAAATGTTCATTTTCTTCACCTTTTGGAATCCCTGAATTTTTGACAGTGTCTGCTACTATATACAGTATGTTAGGTTTTTTCTGAATAGTTTATGTAGAATATATACTTTCAAAAAGGTATAAATTAGCATAAAATCATCATAATGTAACAATTTCAAAATAATATTTATTACCAAAATAATAAATATTGTAGAGCATATGGAAAATAAAAATGAACACAAAGAAGAAAATTAAAGTCACTGACCCCATTCAGTGACTCCAGAGACATGCAGTTATCATTTTGGTGTTTGTCTTTTAAACCTTTTTTCCCTCTGTACATATTTGTTCGTCTCATGAATAAGGGTCAGTCCTCAAATCTCAAGCTAAAGATGTAAAGTTTTCACAGTCTGAATAATCCCTCGATGTTTATCACCCTTCCATTTGGTACATGTAGCATGACGGAACATAATATCTTATTACTACTGGCCATATTTAAAACTGTGGCTTATGGATACTGTCGGTTTCCCTGAGTTGTTTCAGTGGCGGGGTGTTAAGGAAAAGGCAAAGATTGAGAGAACCCCAAATTTGCTTATTGTAGATACTTCTCTTCCTTAAAAAAATTGTTTTATAGTGGAAAAGTACCAGAAATTAAGCTATCATTAGATAATGTGTGCTTTCTATTTGTTTTGAGAGGAATTCCCGTCAGAGTTGCATTAATTCCCTTGAGAGACATCTCCGTATGCTTTGGACAACATCTGATTTTACTTTTGTCTTCAGATTTCAGAGTCTTTGGAACCAGCTACCCTATAAAGTGTTGCAAATGGAATGGATGTGGTTATTATAATCTTGGTTTTAAATGTAGTAAATTTTACTGGGCTGGGTTTGGTTGTAATTGTTGAAAGCATACAGTATAGCTCAGCTTTCCTAGGGTATTTGTATCAGCTGAACTCTTTAAAATTCTATCTTCGGATCCAGGATCTATTTCAAGGAGAAAAAGCAATATACATGTTTGATTATGCAAACCAGTTTCTTAAGCCGTGGGACCTCAGATGGTTGGATGTGATGCAGGTGACTTGCTGGCACTTCTTTGTTGCCTTAATTCTAGTATAGTTGGTCTCTTCCTGAGGAAGGTGCTAAAATGGTTTCTTCATGTGTTGAGGGAAAGAGGGAGTGGCAAGAGGGGAGAAATACCCTTTTGTTGGAAGAGAAAGAAAGCCCTTGCCAGCAATTTCTGTGAGGTACTTTGTGGTTGTTACTGGTCTCACTTGGGTTGGTTGGCCACGAGCAAAAATGGCAAATAACCTTCTTCCCAGGTTTAAACACTAAGGCCAGTGGTGGCTCCTTGCACAGTTTAGAGGGGAAATCTGAGCTGGGCCTGGTGATGGATGGAGCTGGGCTGGGTGATGGATGGAGCAGGGCTGGGTGATGGAGCTCAGGTACACTATGTGGACTTCCTCTCTCCAAATGAGGGATTGTTCAGAAACTCCCAACCTGGTGGGAGTCATTCTCTTTGAGGGTGGCCAAAACCCATCAAGGGAAATGTTTGATGGTTAATGTGCCTGGGCTGACTGAAGCCTGGAGTAGGGAGGGATCTCAGCTTGACCTACAGGCAGCTGCAAACGTTGAGTCTTGGCACCTGGGGAGGCACTGAGCTGAGGCAGTGCCCAGAGTCTGGTCCCGGTGCCCCAGGTCAGGAAGAGCAGGAGGCTTGAACGTAGCCTTATCTGGACCTTTGACTGGATGAGCACACCTGTCTCTATTTTAGGAGGCGAATGGTTAGAGGTATCAGTCGGGTAACTTCTCTGAAAGGGGCCTGGTCCTTCTCACAGCGAGGTTGACAACTCTGTGCAGCCAGCTGTCCTTAAATACCTGACTTATCTCCTGGGGCGGAGTCGAAGAAGCACCCTGATCCTGGAGCAGAGACATTTGTGTGCCATTTGAGCAGAAGAGAAACCCGTGCACGCTTTGTGTTTTATTCTTTAAGGTAGGTTTTTTTGTTTTGGGGGGGCGTTTTTTGGTCTGTTTGTTTGTTTTTAAATCAACACCCACTGCCAGAAGAATTCCTGAATTTCCCTGATAATCAGGATGATTTCTCATTTTGAAAGGCTTGTTTTGCTTTTTAAGTATGTGTTCCTGACATTAAGAACATCAGCTTTCATCCTAGTTCTAAAAATCTTTGATTCAGAAAGGGTGAAAGTTTAGACAGCAGGCTAATTTATTGTCTTGTTCCTGAGGAAGACTGTTCTTGTCTGTCGGTTGAATTTTATATATATTGATATATATAAATATATATATATATATGTTTCCAGTTCTGAAGAATGATTTTGTTAGTGTATGTTTGCATGAATATTTTATTCTTAATTATAATATATTTTCCTTTGGACTATACCCTTGTTAAAGGAAACTTGTTCACATGAAATAAATATATCTTTAGTGGGTCATGCTTGAGAACTGCTTCTCAGTCCTCTGAACTTTTGAAGTCAGTAGTTTTTTAATGTAAAGAGTGTATCGATAGCTGGCCCATCACTGGAATGTTGTGCAGCTGTGCAGACCATGAGGCACAAATGTGCTAATTAAATATATTTTTTTGGCAAGAATGGAATGTAACAGCATGTGGTTAACCATTCCAGTTTGTTTTTGAAGAGGACTTTTTTTTTTTGGCCAAATATTAACAATTAGAGAGTACATTGACTTAGAGGACGTAATGCTATGTTAAATCGTTCTTTTCACGGAGGTAATGGGACTCATTAAATCCTGAGATTATCCTTTAAAATACACCCTGATTAATAATCTGCCTCAAAATGTAGGCAGTGGCTGCATGACTAGGGTCTAGCATCTGTAGTCAGGATTTGATCTTGTTTTTTTCCCTCTGTATCAGTTCTCCTTCCTTGGTTGGTGAGTATTCAGCCTTTCTCTGGGCACTGACACACAGCATTTCCTCCCAGTTTGAACGGTATTCTGATACTTGTTTTGGGGACCCATGTGAATTGGATCATTTGGATTAAGCTGCATCCACACAGATGGTGCTCTGATTTTTTTTTTTTAGTCAGACATTGTTCAAAGTGAACGGATGGGAATAAATGGCAGGTTGGTTGTGTAATGTGGCAACATCTTACTTAGTGTGTCTTTAGAGATAAGTAGGGTGAGATTCCAGCAAGGCTGTGCATAAAAAAATTGGAATGTGTTGGAGAACTGCCAAGAGATTGGGAGCAAGCTGTGTGACAAGCACTGATGCAGCTTTGTCCTGCCTTAAAATAGCTACAGTTTAACAAAATATCTTGAAACTTGTCATTTCACTTGAGCAAAGAATTGGAATAGAGGTGGTGGCTTTCCTCTTTAGCAAGGTTTATTTTTATTTATTTATCTTTTTGTTCCAGTAATCTTAAATCTTGTGACTATATGGAGGAAAACACTTCTGTGTAACATCAAATCTTGCATGGTTTTACCTGGACTAATGAGTAACGCGTTCTCCCAGACTTCACGTGGAGGTTCCCCTGCCCCACCTACTCCACTCACTGCAAAATATGCAGTCTTTGTGGTTTGAATGAAAATTGGGGCCCTGAAGGTTTAAAAAAAAAAAGTCCTATATTTTATATATCTGACTGTCATTTGTATATGAATTATTGATGGTTGGATGCCCAAACATTGTAGAAGCAGAATAAAAGGCATTTGGTTACTGTCATGCAAAATCTTATTTTTTTCTTTGCTTACTCACTTTTTAACTTAGTGTCATTGGCCATTTGTCTGCAGTACTTGATTCTTGTGTGTAATTGGTTTACTTCCTAACTGTGGTCTTTCAAAATTGTTTTTAATCGCAAGGCTTGTTTTTTTTAAGTCAGCATGGTAGAAACAAGGTGGGGGGGAGCGGGGCTGTGCAGTCTTTAGGAGGAGTCCCGTGCGGGGCGCTGGGAGCCTGATGGGGACATGAACAGCGCCGGTGGGGTAGCGCCGGTGGGGTTGGTGGGTTGGGTGGCTGGGTGGAGGCAGGGGCTGCCTGTGGGGATAATCCAAAAAGTTTGGGTTCTGTGAAGATGAAATCTTTAAAAATGCAGTATTTGGGTTACTGAGTGGAACTCAAATAAGAACAGAGGATTTAGATGTTAACTATAACAGGAAAACAGTGAGTGAACCTTTATCTTAAAGCGCTTATATACAAACCAAGTTCCTAGTAAGAATTTTCTGAAAGTTGGTATTAACAGATATCTTAATTATCCTCTAATTTAAAGTCTGTTAGAAGTTTGGACTTGGACTAATTGCAATAATTTTATAGCTTTTTAGAGTGCCCCACAAATGGCTTTGTTTCTTTTGTTTTGCTGTCTGCAGATCTGTAATATTTTGAATTTTGCTTTGCCACTTTTTGTATCTTAACATACGTTTCAGAGGGCTTCTCCTTGTATGGAAACATTATTTCTGGCTCTATGTAAGTGCCTCATACAGAGATTTATAGTTTATAATTATTAGGTCTTTGGCCAGTAAAGTTAAGGTTGCTTTTCTAGGTGTGTTTTCAGAATCTGTAAAAAACATTTTGTTTTTTTTTTACAACATGAAAAATATTTTGTAGAAAATGTGGAGATACTTAGCTTCTCAGAAGTATTGCTCTTTTTCATTCTTAAATGGCAAATGACTTCTCTATGTGGTATGGTTGATGTATTGGAAAATTTCTTTATGATTTCCTAAACTTTTAAAATTACGCTTCTGCCTTTCCCTTCTTTTACACATTCCCTGTTTTTTACAACATACTCTTGGATAGCCATGTTGGTAAGTTGAATTCAGAAGGTGTGAACTGTGAGCCAGAGCCACCAACCAGTTCCCTTTTTACTTAACACACCATTATCTGATCTGCTTGTGAAACTTGATTTGGGGTTATTTTCATCTCAGACCATTCTTTTAATCTTGCAAGAGAGTTCAGTCATTCAGTGTAAGCAGTGAAAAGCAGGCAAAAAGTAAAATATTTGAATATCCCTTTTCTGGATTATTGTCTAAATTAGAAAATCATTCATTTTAATTTTATACATGCATACAGCATAGTATCTCTGTTTGTATGCCTTGTATTGCCACAAGCTTATAAGACTAGGAACAAATAAGGTTAGCATTTAAAATATTCCAGACATAAAAATTTACGGAATTTGCTTATATATGTTGGGGGACACACAGAACAGACCCAGGGTTTTAATTGGCTCTTTGTGCCGGGTGAAGGCAGATGGAAACGTTACAGAAATCTGCTGCAGATGGCAGTGGGGTGGACTGGTCAGGACCACATGGAAGTTCATACCAGGGGTAGGCGGAGCAGTGAGTTGGTTTATGAAATGCTAGCTGTCTTAGATGTTTCTACAGCTGTTGTCAGCTAGCTGAAAATAAATTGAACTTGTTAAAATGGTAAGAGTTTTGCTGTCTGAATAGGTTTAGATAAAATATTGCCTCAGGTGCCTATAAAGGTGTCTATTGTTAACATTATTATTATAACAGAAAAAAATTGGTAATAACCCAAAAGTCCATCGTTGGTAGGTTAGAGGAAGGAATATTACGGAGGCAGTACAATATAGTGGTTAAGAGTGCTCACCCAGGGGCTGCCTGGGTCTGGATCCCGACTCTCCCATGGATTCACTTTGTGACCTTGGGAAAGTCATTAGCCCTACTCTGTCTCAGTTTCCTCATCTGTAAGATGGGCACAATTGTGAAACAGGCCTTAGAGAGTTATTGTCGGGATTAAATACGTTAATGTAAGTAAAGTGATTAGTCTATACCTGGCAAATATATAACTATTAGTTATTATTATGCTGATAAAAATATTATTATTATTGAAAACCTAATAACATAGAAAAGTTTTTAATATAAGGGGAAAAAAGCAGAACACAGGATTATATAAATGGTATGATCTCAACTATGTACAAAAACAAAGAAAAAGAGATAAGAAAATATTCTAAATATTAATTTTGGGAGAGAGTGGTAGGATTACTTGTGATTTTTATTTTTGTCTCCATGCTTTTTTGTATTTTCCAGTGTTCTACAATCAGTACGTCTTACTTTTATAATTTGAAAAGATAAACTTTTTTTGGAAAAGTGAATATTATCCTTTGCAAGCAATTAGTATGTTAATTATAAGAACATCCTGTTTATTCTTTAAAAGCTCCAGGTCTTCCATTTGGCCAAAGTTTGCCCCCTTTTGATTCTACAATTCTTTCACATTCTTACAAAGTGCATTAGAGTAATGACACTCCAAACTATTTTTTTTAAAATTTCATAGTTCAGGTGTTTCTACTAATTCAGACTAATGGTGTAATAAAAAGAATGTAGACAGGTATAGTTATATGAAAGCTGTTTATTAGTGGTATGATCTTACACAAATTATGTAATAGAATTTTGGTTTTCTCATGTGAAAGGGAGATGATGCCAACAGTTATCATCTACCAACTATCACAGTGTCAAGATTAAAAGCAGCAATCTGTACACTTTGTTTCTCAGGGTCTGGCACATTATAGGCACTCGGTAAGTGTTCTTGCTACCCTCGCTGCCCACCCGTGCCAACAAACTAAACTGCAAACAGGCTAAACTTGGCCACTTCAAATAGTCGATACCATGGCATTTTAGTTTTAGCTCACTCATCTCTAGATCTTTAAGATTCTGTAGACCAAAGTGGCCTTCTTAAAGATGCATTCTTGTTGTATGCTTATTCTACTATCCATCTCCCCGTCCTTCAAATATTTCTATCTCTACATTTATTTTGTCACTTCAATTTATATTGTCACTTTAGTCAATTTGTATTGATTTATTTAAGAAAATTTACCTCCATAGCATATCAAGCAGGTTAAGCTGGTGCTGCAGTAACAAACATCTCCAAAATCTCAGTGGCTTAAACCCACAGAAGTGCATTCCTCATTCATATTTTGTGTCCATCATAGGATGGCAGGGGGCTCTCCCCCATGTTTTTCTCCCTTAGGAACTCTGGCTGATATAAGTCAGCGGCCAGAACTAGTCACACGACCTTGCCCAGCTGCAGCGGGGAGCAGGCAAGTGTAATCTACCCATGTGACCGGAAAGAGAAGAGACTGGCTATTATGAGCATTAGAAGTTTCTGACCAAACGTAGATGATGGTATAGGTAATATGGTCTAACTTGGCATTTCTTCTCAAGTTTTTTGAAGTACTAGTTTTACAGTATGTTAACATGTGTTATTTAAAAGAATGCTAGGTGAAGTAAAATGTAATAGGTCTCTTTAGTGAGGGACTTCTCAGAGCCTTTATAAGCCGATAGGCATTGTAGAGGGGGAGGGTGATGTATGTTGTTTCCCAAATTTAGCTGACTTTGGAATTCTTTTTTTTTTTTTTATAGCCTCTCTTAGGCCAGGGTTTCATAGAATATGCTTTGGGATGCCCTAGTCTAGACTGTTCTCATACAAAGCAAAACTATTGGAATCACGTTTTAATTATTACATATGCTGGGAAGAAGCTTTGTTTTTATTGTTTGCTAGAAGAATTGATTATTTGAAGAGTCTGGTTTCTGCGGTTATGAATCAAATTGCAGGCAATGTTGTTTTAAAATTTTAGTCATTGGTTACATGCCTGTGTTGAATCCATGGGATTTTGTCTTCATTTAGTTGCTTTTGTGTTCTAAACTAACCACTGAAAAGAGAGAGGTAAACAAACCAGGACCGCACATCTTTGTGGTGATAAAAGACTAAATTGGTTTGAGCAGATGGCCCAAACACATATAATTGTTTATTGGTTTCTGCATTTTTCTTGATTCTCTCTGACCTTCCATAACAAATTTTCTAGAAGTTTTGACGTTACTGAAATGAGGGCTCTGATAAGGAGCAGAGGGACAACTTTTGTCAAGAGGTATTACTTATTTCTCTGCCAGAAGGCTTTGGATTTAAATGTGGTGTTTGTTGCCAGGGATTTATGCCTGCATATGTAACAAATCTCAATATGGAAGTTTTCACTGAAATGTGGCTGTAAACTTCATGCAGTAAAGCTTTAGGTGAGAAGGTAAAGTGCTTCTCCTGTTTCATAACTATGCATGAGTAGAACTTTATCATGACTAACTCCCAGACCTTTGAGCTTACGGCTTTTTTTGTTAAGTGATGACTTCAGTTTCTGTGAAAAATCATGTGAAATCCAGGCTGAGAATTCAGTTTTCATTTTCTGTTTTGTTTTTTTCCTTTGTGAGTGAAAAGATGTGAAGGGCCATTGCTGTTACGTGACAGGAAACATACTTTTAAACTATCAGTTAAATCAGCAGCCCCAATCCCGCCCCTTTCCCACTGCTTTTATTTATTTATTATTTTTTAATTTTTTTTTTCCCACTGCTTTTATAATCAGGACCTGACCAGCAGTAAACTTGCCTTGTGAAGGTGACTTGTGAGGATTTGAGGCAGGAAAAAACCTTCTTTGGAGCCATGGTTCCTAGTTTTGTCCTTTTTGTTGATTTTAGTGTCATTGTAGAAGAAGCATTCATGACCCATAACAAAAATAAACAGTAAAAAACATTTTTCACATGGCCTGGGGATGACAGGAGTCAAACTTAATATATCAAGGAGTATGACAGACATGAGGATATCACTGTTCACTGCAGGGCTGCTTCTGGGCCAGGTCACAGGACTGTTGTCTTTCAAAGGTCTTTCAGGTGTTCGACCACCTCAGATGCTTGTGTTGGCTTTCAGTAAAGGTAGCTTTGGTGTAAGTCTGCTTTTGAGAGAGGAGCATTGATTTCCTCACCTTTGGGGATCTGTAGTGGTGTCCTTTCGTGGACCACCCTTGTGGACCTACCAGCTGAGAAGCCAGATGTTAGGAGGGTTTGTGGGGGAGCCGAGTTTTCACATTGTAGGCTGCAGTGCATGGTCAGGAGGAGTGTAGGGAGGATGTAGAATTGGAAGTTTCAGGGCCAGGCAGGACCCTGTAGACCTTAGTCCGTCCACTCCATCGTATAAGGAGGAGATAAGCTAAGAGAGACCAGGTAAAGTCACACAGCCTCAAGTGTTAAGGGCTGAAATTACCATGTTAAGTGGGTGACAATTTCTTCTGAAGCATTTGCAGATATGTGGGAACACTTAGTCTGCTTGTGACCATTTCCTTGTGCTGAACCTTGAGAGGCATCTTACTTCTTGGACCACTTGTGATGCATTTCATAATTATGTATATGAGGAGAGCCTACAAGTTAATGCTCATGTTCTCTGTCTTCATTGCTGTCAAACTAGCATTAATGTTTATTGGGAAACATTTATTAGGAAAATAGTGTTTTGCCAAAGATTTTTTTTAAAACGGAGAGAGGTTTTTATTATAGGGAAAGAAGGAAAGCTCATTGTGTATGGAACTAAAAACCAGCACATACAGCATGCCCACCTTTGTTTTAATATAAATAGCAACAACCAAGCCCTGGCTGCCCAGAGCAGGCTGAAGGAAGATGAAGGTCATTCCAAAATAGAAAAGGATCTAGTTAAATATTACTCTGATTAGTCGAGTAAGTTTAAAAATTTTTAGATCCAGTGATGTGGGTATAGGTTGGCTGAGGAATTCTCTCTGCTCACAGATGATTTGTGCTGTGTATTATCAATGATTTAAAGGGAGATAAAGGACAGTTCTGAAAAACATGACCCTCACCTACCCCCTGCCTTCAACCCACTTTGATTTGTAACCCTGCAGGATGTCTAGTAAAAAGGTTAATCTCATCTCCTTTTGGAGTCCTCTTCCTGGAATGTAGGACTTGGGAGGGAGTATGTTTCAGTGACTGTCTTCTGTTTCTGGAACCACACTACCTGGATGGAACCCTGCCTCTGCTAGTTATTGACTGTGGGTCCTTGGTAGGTGACCATGTAATTTATCATCCAAACTGGGTAATTCATGAGCGTGATGAAAGGGGGTGCTTTTAATAATTGTACCAGGACAACAGGCATAAACTGGGACTGTCCGAGGCAAACCAGGAAATATGGTCCCCCGAGTCTTATCAGATTACCTAATCTCTGTGTCTCAGTTTCTTCTCGTTGTAAAATGGGCATGATGGTAGTACTCACTTCTTAGGGGATTAGGATTAAGTGCAATGAAACATGTAAAGTGTTTGGAATGTCGTTTGGCGCATAGTAACTGTTCAATAGAGTTAACTCTTTTAAAAAATACTATTTGGGATGCTTAGTTCCCATAATAACTCCTTATATATTCAGTTTACTGTCTGTTGTCTTCATATTGTTTCTCCATAGCCAATTTCGCTTTTAATTTTATTGAATAAATAATAACATTTACTAATGACTTCTGTTTAGGGTACCTACTCATACTTAATTACTTGCTTTATCTGAGCCCTTTACCCCTGGCACTGAGTTATGTAATTAGCATCTGTGGTCCAGAGAAGCATGGGCATTGGGGCTGTTGTTTATCAGATGGTGGCTAATTAGTAGCCACACTAGAGGGAAGAGTTTTCACAGTTGACCTTGAGATACAGGAATGGTTGGGTGGTTGCTAGACTTCTTCCTTGCCTCTCTCAAATTGGATTTTCCTAGCATACTGAAATGGAGGGTTGCCAGATTTAGGAAGAACAAAGAAACCAGGATACTCCATTAAATTTGAATTTCAGATACTTAATCTGAAATTTAGCATACCTTTTTTAGTGGAAGTATGTCTCATGCAGTATTTGGCATGTACTTTTGCTAAAAGTTTGTTTATCTGACATTCAGCTTTAACTTGGCATCTTGTATTTATCTGGCGATTCAGTTATATAGTCGAAAGAGACTTTTTATCCTATAACCCACATTCAGATGTATATACAAAAGTATAGTCCAGTTCCTGTTGTAAGTACTGTGTTACCTGTTAAAAAGCCCATGCTTTTTATGCACCATTGCAATGGACAGTTGAGAAGTTGTTACTGTGTAGCTGCTCCTGGGTGCCCACTAAGGCCAACACAAAATGGGCTTCAGTCTTCAGTTGCCACAGCAGCAGAGCTTCCATTTGCTCCCCGAGAACTTCTTGTCTGTGAGTGTGGATGGACTCAAGCCAGCTCTTTCTCTCTGAACGGGAGTCTGTTGGTTAAGGTGACTTATTGAAGTCTTGGCTGACTCGGGGAGTTCTTGGTTTGAGATTGAATTACTTTAGTAATAATTTGGGGAAGAGGATTGAATTTTGGATGATTTATATTTCACTTGTCAACAGAGAGGCAACAGCTTTTACTGTCATTAAGAGTGACCTTCACATACTCTTCCCATTAAAATCTCTTCTTCCTGTTTTTGACTTTCAGTAGTGCTGCTTAGAAAATGCTGGTGAAATTTTTGCCTCAGTCTTGGAACTCTGTCAGCATTCAGCCTGAAGGGCACTGCATGCCTTTGGGAAATGCTGATTGGAAGATTAGAGGCCCCAGAAACCTGAGTGTCTGTTTGCATTTCTTACACTCTGGGTATGATGCCTCGGTTGAGCCAAGTCTTGGAGAAAAAGCTTCACCCCGTTAATGATACACTTGGGGAAATTAGTGATGGCAAGTGAAGGTTGCCATTGTGCCTGCTGGAGAAGAGTGAGCCAGCGAGAGCGGGTTTTGGACCAATGCTGGCTTTTTAATTGCTGCCATTTAAGAAGTTTAATGTACCCGGTTGAAAAAGCACAGGTTTCAGATTATCCTTTGAAGAAAAATGGGCATGGTGAGAGCTTACTCTGAGGCACAGATAGTGTGTGAGTGGATTAGCCAAAGGAAAAAATCCGGTTAGAGCTGTTTGTTCAGAGTATCTGATTTTGAGGTGTATTTTGTCGTTAACTGGTGGCTTTCCAGAAAATAACTCATTTCTATGTAAGGGCTCATGCTAGCCAGGCTTTGGGTGCCGATAGTTATTTCAAAAAGCTCTTCCTTTCCTTTCTGAGGGGTCTCCTTGTCTCCTCATTGCTTCCTTTGGTGGCCCTTTGCCTTTGGACATGAATTACTCCTCAGGCTGTCAGAAGCCTGAGGTTTATCATAGTGTTGTAGGATTGATTTGCCTGGTGGGTGGAATATTTGGCCTAGTTGTTTAAATGGCTTAGTACTTGGAGGTGTCTGGTTGGATGAGGATTGGCTATTTATTCATGGTGGAAATTTTCACCTTTTAGAGCAGTGATTCTCTATCTTGGCAGCACTTGAGGAGATTTAAAAAATGCAGGTACATGGGTCCCACCCCCAGAGAATTTGGTTTAATTATCTGGGGTACCAAATGGGCACTGAGACTTTGAAGAGCTCCGCAGGTGATTCTAACCAAGTTTGCACGTTATCCTTTGGTGTACTCAGAACTATGGCTGTAGCCTGTGCTGTTCGGTAGGGAAGCTAGGAGCCCCATGTGGCTACTAATATTGAAATTAATTAAGGAAAACTAAAACCTGAGATCCTCAGTGACACCAGCCACATTTCAAATACTCAGTTCTCACATAAGACTCATGGCTACTGTATTGGATTTTGCAGATACAGAATGTTTGCAACATGGCAGAAAGTTCTGGTGGACAGCCTACATCTAGGCTGACTGTAGGATGTCCACAGAACAGGGTGGGGAGCCGTGAACATCTGAGAAGTCTGACACAGGAAGGACAGGCTTGGAATAGAGCTAATCCAATGGGACTTGCCAGTACCAAATTGCCACATACATTTTTAGCAGCCTCTTTGTCAATGGTCTTTTGGCACCAGAAGCTCTGCCGCAGCTGGTGCAATGGATTAGGTGTCGCATCTTGTTGAAAGGCCCCGTTTAAAGCAGGCCAGCCTGAAGGGGGTGTGGTAAACTCTGAGGGCAGGAGAATGTGAACCCCTGGAGTCCAGGGCCAGCGAAGGGAGAATTAAGCTTTATTCTTGCAGAGCTGAGGAATGCCCTTTTGGGGACTGAAGCATGAGATTTGGGATGAAACTAGGTAGAGCAGATTCTGTCCCTTCTGTTGAAGAGACACCTGCCTCAGTCATTTGCCTCTCCTGGCTCATCTCTAGTGTGTGGGAGAGAAGGCTGGTGCTGGTACATATTTCTAGTGAAATAAAGTTCCATGTAGGCCCCTATGTTCTTGGGGCGTTGAGCAGATAGGGTTGAGAGGATGGGAACAAACAAAATCTTTTTTTTTTTTTTTTTTTTTAAAGAAGATGTTGGGGGTAGGAGTTTATTAATTTATTTATTTATTTTTGCTGTGTTGGGTTTTCATTTCTGTGCGAGGGCTTTCTCTAGTTGCGGCAAGCGGGGGCCACTCTTCATCGCGGTGAGTGGGCCTCTCTTGTCGCGGAGCACAGGCTCCAGACGCGCGGGCTCAGTAGTTGTGGCTCACGGGCCTAGTTGCTCCGTGGCATGTGGGATCCTTCCAGACCAGGGCTCGAATCCGTGTCCCCTGCATTGGCAGGCAGATTCTCAACCACTGCGCCACCAGGGAAGCCCCTAACTCATTTTTATTCAGACATCTCACTTAGGCAGCCAAGTTGGGTAGGGTCATGGAAAAGAGGAAGGATAGAGGAAAAATGAAGTATGCTAAAGGATGTGGATTTTCCAAAGGACACTCCCCTCAGGCAGGTCCTCTGCAGGAGTAAGAAACCCGCAGGTGGAGAGGCTGTCATGAGGCTGGCACTGGAGTCTGTACCCTCCAGGCTGAACCCCCTCTCTCGCATTTCACTGGACATTAGCACCTCCCCAGGAACAGATTTCCACTGGTTTCTCTGAGCCCACCAAAAAGAAAATGTGAAGTGTTCATGGGCACAAGGAGAGCGCAGGAAGAGCTCTGACAGTGCGTGAATCAAAAGCATGCAAGTGGTCCAGGGGTGTGTGTGTCCCAGCAGCTTAACAGGGTCTGTGAGTCACTTGAGGTTTTTCCTATTTCGTCATTGTCTGCTGTTAAATCGGGTGAAGTGTAAATGCCTGTTGCAGGCCTCATTTTCTCATTTTGGTACCCTTTTGGCCAGTAAGTGTTCTCAACAGGGTAGTATCTAAATATCTGTACTGACAAATAATAATCACGCAGCACTGCCTGCTTTGCCCTGAGGAGTAGGTGATCAGGACCTCCCCGCATCACTTCCAGTCTGCTTTTTTTTTTGGGGGGGGGTAATATTTTATTTTGTTATTTTAAAAAATTAATTAATTTTTTTGGCTGCACAGTGCGGCTTGCAGGATCTTAGTTCCCCAACCAGGGATCGAACCCAGGCTCCCAGCAGTGGAAGCACAGAGCCCTAAACACTGGACCACCAGGGAATTCCCTAATATTTTTAATTTAAAAAAATTTTTAATTTTTATAGAAGTATAGTTGATTTACAGTGTTGTGTTAGTTTCAGATGTATGGCAAAGTGATTCAGTTACATATATATGTACATATATATTATGTATATATTCTTTTCAGGTTTTTTTCCCTTATAGGTTATTACAAAATATTGATTTTAGTTCCTTGTGCTATACAGTATCCCTGTGCTGTCCTTGTGGGTTATCTGTTTTGTATATAGTAGTATGCATATTTTAATCCCCAAATCCTAATTTATCCCTCCTCACCCATTCCTATTTGATTAGCGTAAGTTTGTTTTCTGTGTCTGTGAGTCTGTTCCTGTTTTGTACATAAGTTCATTTGTATCGTTCTTTTAGTATATTCCACATATAAGTGATATCATATGATATTTGTCTTTGGCTTACTTCACTTTTTATGATAATCTCTAGGTCCATCCATGTTGCTGCAAATGGCATGTTTTCATTCGTTTTTATGGGTGAGTAACATTCCATTGTGTGTGTGTGTGTGTGTGTGTGTGTGTGTGTGTAGTATATACCACATCATCTTTATCCCTTCCTCCATCGGTGGACATTTAGGTTGCTTCCATGTCTTCGCTATTGCAGATGGTGCTGCAGTGAACATTGTGGTGCATGTATCCACTCCGCTTTTGACTGTTGGAGAAGAGGCATATTTTCTTTTCTTCCTATTGTTAATAAATTTTATACATTTTGTTAATACCCGTCTTTATTGAATTACGTTGAACACTTTTATTTTGCCTGATTTTGTATATTCTCTTTTCTCAAGCTCAGAGATCTAGATAGGAAATGTTAACTTTTTTTAAAAAGCAGGAAAATGGAAGATTGGAAAGGCCAAAAAGAAATGCTAAGGAGAATAATATGAAAGCAAGCATTGACTCATCAATATCTTGTGTAGTAGGGAGCAATCCTGGTAACTTGAGTGCAGCTGGTCCTCTCTTTGTGGATTTCGGAGGTCTTTATAGAATTGAATTTTAAAGGGCGAGTAGAAAACGTACCCTCAAACCATTGAAAATCTGTGTTCTGAAATACCATAAACTTTCAGTTTTTAGTATAGTACACAGAGAAATCCTCTAGAAATAAATAGACCTGGGTTCTTGACGGTGAGGTTAAATTGCAATGAAAAGGATGAGGTGGTACTTTAGAGATCATCTTGTTTGGTGGTTTCCAGACATGTACATCAGAACCACCTGAGGGACATTTTTAGAATTACAGGTTCCAGCCACATCACATCCCTGTTGGATTAGAATTTCCAGGCACGGGGTCCAGGAATCTGTATTTAAAATTCCTGGGTGATTTTGGTGAGTAGCCAAGTTTGAGAACTACTTGCTTCAGTTTTCAGATGAGAACTGAGGACTAGGGAGGTACCGTTAAAGGTAGCCAGAGGAGGACTAGACCAGGGACCTGCCTAAGTCGTCCACACCTCCCCACTCCCCTCGAGAATCAGTGACTCTCTGGTTTCACCTTAGACAGATGTGATGTCTACCTCACTCTTTAGTCTTCTTTCTGAAATTGACATCATTTTATTTTTTAATTTTGGCTCTGTTGACTTCTCCCATTTCATTCCCAGAGTCCTTTTTTTTTTGCTTCATTTTAAAGGGTGGCATGTCACAGGTCCTGCGTGGTCACACTAGCTTGTGTGAGCTTTGAGGGTGATCTGTGGGACCTCTTTTCTCAGATTTCAGTGTTGTGTGTTGTCTCATCCTAGTGGCTTCTTTGTGATTTACAGTTTCTTTCTTCCTCTCACCATTAAAAAAAAAAAAAGTCCTATCTCCTGATGTATTTTTGGCTGCAGAATAACTCCAGATGGTACATTTTGTATAGGGAAAAAATAACAGAATTTTTCACACTTTCCCATGAATTATTTTCCTACTTTCAACTTTAATGAAGCTATTAATCTTACAGAAGACTCATTTTGTAAAGAGACTAAGCACTGAACAAACACAGTTGTGTACAATATTTAATTCCACTGTTAACAATTAAGAGAATTGTTACTCCTACATCTTTACATCATTTGTTACTCTTTTACATCTTCAACACCAGATGTTAAAATAACAATCCAATTTTCTAGATTTAGAAAATTTAGAAAAAGAACTTTTAATCCTTGGATTTGACATGAGAAGTGAGTGCTGAAAATGCGATCAAATAAAGTGATGTAATTGAAAGTACTTTGAAAAATACATGGCACTGTACAGATCTAAGTTACTCATTTTTAAAATCACAGTTCTGACTTGAGAGCTGATCAGTTTCAGATGATTAAGAGCTTTTGCAAAGAGCATGCATACAGAAATCCCTAATTGGGAATGTTTTGCAAAATATTACTGAGTACATATCTGGGTTATTTATAGAGAATGTTCTTTGAAATGATCTTTTCACTGTGATTTTTAATTAGTTGGATTTTTCTGGATCAAGGAGAGGGCCTGTGATCTGTTCTTTGAGCCTAAAATATTTTTAATCCTAGCTGTGTGTTTCCATAGGAATAGGAGAGCACCTGAGCCTTAATCATTCATGCTGATCTCGCAGAGCCACCCCAAGTCTGTTTAATTTTGCTGGGTTGATGATGCAGAGGATAGAAAACAACTTTCTGGAGATTTTATAAACAGATCTTTTTAATTCTGAAACTATTTAAAGGGTCTTTTCTGGTAATGCTTTAGGTAGGGTCCTAAGTTCAGGAAGGGTCCACCAAAAAGGGAAAATAGGACATTTGAACAATCTTGAAATCAACACTGAAATGGTGAAAAGAGCATTCTCTCAAAAGGCAGTTTCTCCAGAAATTTTGGATTAAGAATAAGTTATTTGGGCTTCCCTGGTGGCACAGTTGAAAAAAAAAAAAAAAAAAAAAAAAGAATAAGTTATTTTAAAATAACTGGATACTTTGATGAATAACCATGTCTGGGTTTCCCCTGAGTAGCGGATGTGTTTTATTGGACTAATAAGTAGGACCACTGCCTCACTAGCATCGATGGGTGTGGAGCTTCAGTCGGAATGTCGAGTGCTTCCCATTGCTGAGCTCTCTGCGGGCACTAGGGCACAGAAATGAGACAGTTCTGCCCTCGCTGGGCTAGCGTTCAGAGGAGGAAACAGGGAACCAGTGACAAGTCCTTGTCACAATTACTGTAAACTGTGGGCAGGTAGATAGATGATGGTTGCAAGGGGATAGGAACACCTTTCTGAAGAAGGATGATGCCTGAGATGACTCTTGAAGAATGAATGGTGTTAGCTGGAAAGATTAGGGAGTGGGAGTGTCCCAAGTAGAGTGAACGACCGGTACAAAGCCAGGGAGAGAGAACAAGATGGTGTGCTTTGGGGGAAGCGTTCTGTTATGGCCAGAACAGAGGGAGCATGTTGAGGATGAAGGGAAATGAAACAAGGCGTAACGGCGTGTACCCCTTCAAAGGAAGTCTTACCCAAAAGATGAAGGGGGGAGGGTGGTGAAAGATTTTAGGAGAGTTTGTGTGTTTTTCAAAGCTCACTTGAGCTCCAGTATGGAAGAGAGTGAATTTCAGTAGGGCGTAGTGATGGCAGAGTAAGCAATAATTAAGTCAAGAAACGCTATAACCAAAGTCATAGTTATATGACTATGGTTATATAGTCATATATATAACCCCCTATGGGTGGATCCAGAGAAATTGCTAATAATAAACCCGACTGACAGGAAACACTGCATCCTAGGGCATCGTGGTCCACCACTGTGAGGATTTACTTTTTCTCCCACATAGTCATATATTGTGAAGAGTCTCCAAATCCATATTCAGAGGTTGAAGATTTGCCAACGTTATTAACAGGACTGTATAATTTTCAAATGTGTTCTCTTTTGATTACAATTTGGTAGAAAAAAATTTTCATTACCCACTGGATATTACGATTTGAACTGTTTTGGTAGTCAACATTCGTGGTGAAGGACTGGTCAGAAATTACTGGTCATATTATGTAAGAATAATTTTTTGGAGTCAGTATATTCCTGAAGAGTTGCATGTGAAGTAAAATTTTGAACATTGTATTTTAAGGGCCTTCTAACCATATGCATCATTTAAATTAATCTTTCTGAAACGTCTGTGGTTTGAAGAATCACTTTTATGTAATTTACTTCTTTTTTTTCTCTTGTCTAAATCCAGGTTTTCCTATTAGCCTTTGTTTATAGGCCCTTAAAGAAAGTAACTCCTGATTATGAGAGTAATACAGTCCTGTAATCCCAGGGTAACTCTTGTTAACATTTTGATATACTTCTTCCTGGTCTTGCTTATTTGCAGTTACACACACACATACACTCACATCCTTACATTACACTTTTTAATATAATTGTCCTCACTTTGTTACATTACGTGTTGTATTCATGTTAAAAATGTTTTTTGGAAACTTTTTTTGTGGCTGTGTAAAGTACCCATATAGTCCCTTATTACTGGGCATTTAAGTTTTCTTCAGTATTTTTGCTGCTATAAAAAGTACAATGATGAGAGCATTATTGAATTCAAATTTTTATCCGAAGTCACCTTTTCCCGTAGATTTCTAAGAGGGGAGCTGCTGGATCTAAGGAGTTTCATTTAACACCTGTTTCTAAGGCTGTGCCTTCCAATGACCTCCTTGCAGGTGTCTTACTTAACTGCCTTGTGTTGGCTGACTGACTCCTGTGGCAGATGTCTTCAGACTTAGGCTGGTAACATTTTATATGGGATTTGGTTTTTGTTACTTAAAAGGTTTGCTTCTGGAACATTTATGTAAATCACAGTGGTCTTCAAGCTGAGGACACATGGACATGTGTCTTATGTCTCAAGCAAAGATACTCCTAGCCTACAGTAGAAATGTAATTGACTACTGGGTAGATTTCCTTTCTTTTCATGTGGAATAAGAATGAGATTTATTGGCTTGTATAAACTAGAGCAGAAAAGTTAATAGAAATAGTAAAAGCTGTCAGACTCTGTTTAGCTCTTTTATGCTTTTATACACAGATTCTTTTAAAACTATGTTTAGAAAATCATGTGCAGTTTAACGCATCTACAAGAATATTGAATACGGTATTTACCAGAAAACCCAGTCCTTTGAAGTTTAGACAGAACCAAAGAGCACTTTTCTCATAATCTCCCCAAGGTTCCAGATTACTCATATTCTGTAAACTGTATGCTTTTATGTGTTCTGAATTTAAATAGGTTTAAGTTGGAGGTGAGGGTCCCAGCCTAAGTGTCAAGATAGAATATTTCCATGTAGAATTGCTTTCTTTTTTCAGCCCATGTCATATTTACTGCTGAATAGACCTCTTAAACAGAAGGCCTTTTCAATCTCACCTCTAATTTCGGGTGCTGATAGGGTGGCTATCAAAAGACACGGAAAGTGAATATAACTCCCCCGAAGTCACATGAGCGGGTTACTGTCTTTTCCTGGAGCACATACAAAGAAAGGATCCTTCTTCAAGACTGATACAATCACAACATCATGCTCTTTCTCACAACACCACTGTAGAGAATGCCAGAGAGAGAAGCAGTTAAGTGGTGCCGTCCAAATCCTGAAAAGAACAAGGCTCACCGTAGGGGAATTGGGCAGTGGAGGGAGTACAAATTTTTATGTAACTGTAATTAATATAGGCATGACTCATTTGATGTTAAAAAAACTTGGTATGTGAAGATTGAACTTTAAAAGTCACAGAGAATGATTATTCACTCTGTAAAATGACTCATCCCTTATAAAAGGATTTCTTATGTTTCTTTAAAAAGGATATTCCCCTGGTGCATTTGGGTACTTGTCTGCTCATTGTTTTTTGTTTTTTTTTTAAATTTTATTAGAATGTCCCATGGTTCAGTTTCTTAAAAAGAATTACCATATGACCTATGATATGACCCAGGTGTTCCTAGGCATTTACCCAAGAGAAATGAAAGCACATATCCACACGGCAACTTGGACACAAATGTTCACAGCAGACCTATTTGTGGTAGCCCTAAACTGTAAACAGCTCAAATGTCCATCACAGGTAAATGGATACATAAACTGAGTTGTATCCATACAATTGAATACTACTCAGCAATAAAAAAAGAATCAGCTATTGTTACATGCAGCAACATGGGTGAATCTCAAACTAATCACGCTGAGTGAAGAAGTCAGACAGAAAGAGAGTTCATACTGAGTGATTCCATGTATATAGAAGTTACAAACTAATCTATACTGACAGAAAGCAAATCTGTGGTTGTCTGGGGGTCAGGGATGGCAATAAGTTGATGTGGGCCAGGAGGAGTGGACTACAGAGGGGCGTGAGGAAACTCTTTGGAGTGATGGATATGCTCATTTTCTTGATGGTGGTGATGGTTTCACAGGGGTATACATATATCAAAACTTATCAAATTGTGTAATTTATATATGTGCACTTCATTATAGTTATTACATGGCAATTCTCCCTCAAGGAGCCCTCTCTCCACTTGTCTGCTGGCTCCACCACTCTGCTGTAACCTACCCAGTCCACTCACAGTCAAGAAGGTGGGCAGGAATGGGCCAACGATCGTGGTCCAGTGTGCAGAATGCTGTCTAGATATGGGGCCAGGGGTACCGTGAAGCCCCCACTGCAGGAGATGAGGTTGAGCTGAGTGTAAACTAGGGTTTACACTCAGTGTGTGTGCAGTGTGGGAACTGCAAGAGCGTTGAGCTGCCTGGAACTAAGGGTGTGTGGGTTTGGGATGACACTGGGGAAAAGCAGGGGCCTTGTGTGCTTATCAGATAGTTTGAAGCTTTGTTTTGAAAGCCTTGGGGCATCATTGGTGGGTGGTAAGCAGGAGAAAGACAAAATCAGCTCGGGCCCTTTGCCCATGTCCAGGAGGATGTGGGGAGGTGGCAATCTCAGGTTCAGAGCTCAAGGAGCCCTGATGAGACGCCACTCCCCAGTCTGTCCACAGAATGTTCCTGCTGGAGAGAACCTTGTTATCCAAGAGGGACTTGTCTTGCCAGACAGCTCTGCTCTGTCCAAGAAACTGCACACCGCATTGGAATCCCACCTGTACTAATACTTAAAATTTATCATTTCAAAAATAAAGTGTTCTTCGTAGAAACTAAGGGAAACATGGTTTTCTTTAGAAAATAAGAAAATTTAAATGGTCTTTAATACCACCACACAGTGCTAATAACTACTTTTAACATTTTGGTATATGTATTATTCCAGATAAAAGTATGTTTTCAAACAGAAATAGAATTGTCATATGCTTGTTTTGTTACCTGTTATTTCATCTGAGCATCATCCTGTTTTACATGTACATATAAAATATCATTGTTTTTATTGATGTTTGAGAGTCTGCATATTATATATATATATCGTGATTTATTTAACTAAGCTCTGTTTTGGGATTTCTTTGTTGTTATAAAATTTTAAAAATTCTGGAAAAATCAGAATTTTATTAAAAGTAAATCCAAGAATGTACAACTTATTAAAAGTTAATTCAAATGTACTTTTGTTTATATTACAGAAAAATAGTCTTGGTCTAGTGGATATTATAACTAAATGAAGGAGACGGAGGTCTACTTCTATAGAATTACACGTGGGTACATACAGTGGTTCTTTGTTACCCAGTGATAATAATTTCATCTGTGCTGTTCAGAAAAAGTAATCACCAAGGTGAACTTTATTGTTTCAAAGGAAGATTTCTTCCTTACCAGAAATAAGTTAAAAAGTATAAATAATAATAAACTTTTTTGAATGTTCCATGAATTGTTTTAAGCATTTTACATGCATTAACTCATTTAATTCTCAAAACAATGCTATGAGATACAGGTTCAATTATTATTCCTGTTTTACAGATAAATAAACTGAAGCACAGAGAGGTTAGTAATTTGCCCAAATAAGCGATCAACTTAGATTATGAAAACATATTGAAGGTCACATCACTAGTAAGCAAAGGTGTGCAATTAAAATAACAATGAGATGTCACTTTAGAGATATCTCTTTTTTTTGTAGTGATCTTAACCTACTTGGTGTGATCATAGTGGAGGGGAAACAGGCCTTCTCCTGCAGTGCTGGTGGGAGGAACCATTTTTGTAGGGTAGTAAGTTTCTGATCTAGAAATTTACCCTAACAAAATAATGGACAAGGTTACAATGATGCTACCACATTCATGAAAATATTATTGAGAATAGTGAACAATTATGTATCTTACAGTAGGGACTCGGTTAAATAAAGTTACGGTACATCCATAATGTACAGCAGTGCTCAGCAGCAATTGTGGACAATGATTTGGGCATACGGTTATGGAAATAGTTGTTCGGGAAATTGTATTCTCATCTCTCGGTATCCGGAGGGCGTTGGTTCCAGGAACACTCTCCTACCCCATACAAAAATCTGCAGATGCTCAAGTCCCTTATATAAAATGGCATAGTACAGGCGGCCCTCCGTATTCGTGGATGCACTCATGGGTGCGGAGGGCCAGGTATAAACGGGGAGAAACATACAGCGCGGAACATGAAGATCCAACGTCTGTCCACAGTCTGAGATCCTGGTTATAGGTATTCAGCCCCCCAGCAGGAAGCCAGCATACTCGGCTCCCGCCTCTGTTTACTGCCAGAGACTCTTGTCATCTGTTGACCCATACGATGCGTGTCTGGTCAAGGAACCCCTAGGGTTTCTGTGGGGAACCTCTGGGGTTCTCTGAAAGTAAGCATCATAAAAACGCCTTGATCAGAAGAGGGAGAGAAGGAATGAGTATATTTTGTTATAGATCTTTTATTGACTTCATTTAACAAACGCAGAAATAGAATTTTACAACTGGGAAGTCCAGCCACAGCAGAACTATGAATTAATTTGGTTTTTCCAGTCTTCCTACTTTCGTTCTTTTTCCCTTGATACTCCACCCAAAGAGTTTTCCTCTTTACTTCTTTATTTTCCTTGCACTCAGTTCTGGGACTTGACTTTTTTTCCTACCAAAGTTTAGCTGTCCTGTGTCTCATTTCCCCTCAAGTTCTTTTGGATTCAGATGTTATGTTGAACAATGACTTGATGTGTTACCCTTCTTAGGCAATTAAACTTTCACAACTGCCTTTTCTCAAAGGTGTAGCTATTTTAAGAGTTGCAGAAATCGTAACACCCACCCCCATCCCACCCCTCAGTGGCAGCTCACCCTGAATCCTCCTCTGAGACAGAGAATTTAAAGGCTGCATTGATACCAAAAACTTTGTTTCCGTGTTACAGAAAGAACCTTTTGTGCTGTGCTTTCTGCATTTTGAAAGAATGTCTGCAAATATTTTGGGAGCTGAATTTCGGGAAGGGCTACCCTCTGGCTGAACTCTACTTAAAAAATCCATAAATCAGGGTTTCTGCCCTTCACAGCAGGACAGATGCAAGTGTGCACCAGTGACCTAACAGCCAGAGACCATTTCTGCAGACATTCTGTCAGGAGAAGAATAGAACATAACAAAGGAAAAAACCAAGCCAAGCTTTCTTGTTGAGGACGTTTATCAAGAACCAAGCTGCTGTTGACTTGTTTTTCTATACTTCTGCTTAAAGAATGGGCGTTAGAGAGTCCCAGTTGGAAAGCCCCTTTGTGTTATGTTTTATTAGGTTGGGGGCACAGCATGGAGATGGGAGTGCAGGGTCTGGAGCCACAGCCAGATGGAGAGGCAGCAGTTGAGCATTGCCGTGCCTCCAGTGGGGCTTTCTGCCATGGTGGAATTGTTCCCCATCTTCGTTTTTCAGTACTGTCATCCTGATCTGTATGTGGCTTCTGAGTGCCCATGGCTAGTACATTGGAGGGCTGATATTTAATTTTTATTTAATTTTCATTCATTTGAATTTAAGTAGCCTCATGTGACTCGTGGCAACCATTATTAGACAGCACAGGATACACTCAGAAACCAGACCACTTGGTTTCAAATCCCAACTCCACTAACTTTACCTTTCTGACCTTAGGCAATTCCTTAACCACTCTGTGTCACGATTTTCTCATCTATGAAATGAGAAAGATAAGAGTGGCTACCACGAAAAGGATATTTTGAGGATTAAATGAGTTAGTATTTGTAAAGCTCTGAGGCCTGGCACATAGAGCTGTGTGTTTGTTAAATAATGCAAATGTACATACATCCATAAAACTAAAAATTAAAGCCAGATCCACGTTATATTTTCTCTCAGGAAGCATTTTTCTGAAAATCCTTCAACACTGTGGAGATCAGAAAAGTCGTTTATTCAGTAAATATTTATTGAGCCCTGACTTTGTGCCCAGTGCTGTGCTGGAGATACACATCGTGGGGCATAAGAGACTTGGTTCTTATCCCTCATCCTAATAAAATAGGTAACAGAGTAGCAGAGTGTTCTCACCTAGTGGTTATGGGACTTTAGAACAGGAAGGTAATTCAGAAGTAGGGTAAATATCCAGGTATAGATGCAGAAGCCTGGAGAAGCTTTGTGCCTGTTCCTGGTCAGCTAGCTGGTTTCAACTTTCATCGTCTGGCTACTGACTCACGCTTCCCTTTGCACCTGTGGGGCCAGGTGTGTCCTGGGGCGCTCCCTGCCCACTTTAGAAGCCTTGATGTAAAATCACCATTTGTTCTCTTCTGCAAAGGATTGATCTTTCAATTCTCAGATTATGATGATGATCCTTCTCCTATTTTGAGTCTTCTTTATACAATAGTGGAGGTATCAGATCGTAGTTTTTCGTGTTTGTTTTAATTTTTACTCCTTACTTAATAAAAGTTAGAAACCCATGTTGGTCCCTCCAATTTTTTTTTGCCTTTTAGAGGTTTGCGAGATTGAAAAGTCTGTACTGGACCATACCACTCCATTTGGTTTATATGAACATTTAAAGAAAATAATGTAAGCCCCAAAGTTTATGAAGTACTAAAAGTGAGAGGCTTTTGAGCCGTAATTGATTTGACAAGAAATGGATATAATGAAGGAAGGGGACTGGTTGTTGGCCTGTTGATTTGCTTTCCACATTTGCTAAAAAGAGCAAGAAGGGGAGAAGATTGACCAGTTTGCTTTACATATGAAAAATACTAAAATGTCAGCATGGACCAGCCACTGACATACGAAAAATTGTTTAACGTTAAGTCTCTAAACGATGCCCTAAAAACGTAACATTTGTAATTACCTAATTAAATTAGTAAAGGCTACAGGTAATAGAAGTGATATAGGAGGCATTTTCTGGCAGATAAAGCTTCAGAAACTTTCACATCTGCACACGATTATGAAGACCCTGTTGTTACTTCGCTTTCTCCCTTCCTTAGCCCACATTTCTCACTATTAACTAATAGTACGTAATAATAAAACCCTGGATGTCGGCCAACCCAGAGTTCTGGCCAACTTTCAGAGTGTTTGTGAAAGTTGAAAAAGCAATGCAGCGTTATACTGGGTACTTTCCAACGGAGGATATGTTTTCCAGATGAAAGTGCAAATAGTAATTGAAATGTAATCAATATTTTTGGCATCTTGGTATTATAATTCTTTTCACTTTTTGTTATGTTAATTGTTCATTTCTTAGGACTTGTTTTATGTTTTTTTCTGTGGCCTATAATCAACTGAAAGTGAGGGAATGAACGAATGCTTAAGTAGTTTTTCATTCTTTGTTTAAAGAAAAAAACCAAAAAAACAATGGCAGGCAGTCTCATTTGTTAGCCGAAGACGTATTTAAAACAACCGCAACATTTTCTTTTAAGATAAGTTTATTGTGAGACTCACGTTTCAGGCAGCAGAGGGAAGAAAATCTAAATTCCAAGTATGTTGCTCAAATTTTAGAGCTGACTGGAAACTTCGAGATCCTTCAGGTAGGCTGCAGCCTCAGTGCTCATCAAGTATTTTCAGGGCCAGGTTGGCCCTACTCGGTGATGAGCTCACTTTTTTCATCCCCATCCATCACCCTTTAGGGGGAGGGGTGCAGATGATTTCACTGATTTGGGGGGCTTAGGAAATTTTTGTTTTGTTTAAGGTAGAAAGGACTCTAGTTGATCAGTTGTTCTCAACCCTTTTACAGATCCTGTTGCCCACCCACGCCTGACCCTAATTAAATCACAGAATCGCCAAAAGTGATGGTGATGTGTACCCAGGGCTGGGAACCGCTGTTCCGCTCCAGTCCTCTCTCTTTACAGACGAGGAAACTGAGGCCCCGAGCCTCTCGGTGACTTGTTCCAAGGCCTCCCCTGGGACTGAGCTGAATGTGGGGTCATCGTTTTCTGGAAGGGATATCAGAGGCTATGAGTGCAGATCTCTGGTGATCTTCTCCCCAGAGGCCTGTGGACGGAGTCAGGCCAGGAGGCTGCAGGGAGCAGGACCCAGTGCACAGGATGGAGCGTTGAGGTCCCCACTCCTTTCACCCAGGTAGAAACTGCCCTCTGTTTTCCCACTAGAGCTATCTACATTTCTCAGTGACAGGGGAGATAAACTGCCTCAGGTGCTCCTTTTTTTTTTTTTCTCCCCCCCACTCCGGAAACAAATAGGTTTGCAATTAGCTAAATGAGATGGCAGCTTCCAGACCACTTGCCGTTTATCACCAAAGAGCCTTTTGAACAGCTGGTCCCCTCCTGCATCTCTTAGAGACTTCCTTCTCCCCTCTTAGGGAGCAGTATATATTAATTAGGCACAGTGTTTGGTGTAACTGACAACTACTAATGCTATGTTTGTCTATTAGGGATAACTTAAGCCAATTAAGTGCTAACTTAGCTGGAGAGCAAGGTGCAGGTATGTGTTATCCAAAAAGAGGGGCTGGACCGGGTGCACTCTGCATTGGTCATTTCCAGCCCTTCTTATGTCCGAGGCTTGGTCTACGATGCCCTCCTTACCTGTACTTCCGCTCCTTGCTGCTTGGGCAGGTGGGTGCGCACTGGACAGTGGTACTGAGGGTGATGACCCAGCTCACCCCCTCTCCTCGCACTGGGCACCTGTGGCGCACCCCACCTGGGGGAAGAAGCCTCTAGGAGAGGAGATCACAAAGCAGGGGGCCTGGGGAGTTGTGAGAGGAGAGGAAGCCAGGACGTGGCGCAGTTTATGTGCACAGACACTTTCCTTGAGAACAGTTGGAAGGAATTTTGGTAAGTGTTTATAGCTCCCTGGAAATTTGTGCTGCAGGTGATGATTAGCATATTTTGGAGCGTTTGGTAGAGAAACATTTGCATTGTAAAGCAAGACTGGATTAAAGGGCTTTGGTTCATTTCCAGACCTGCCGTTTATTCTTGTAATATGACAGCATCCGTTTCCAAATGTGAAACTCGGAGAAACGAAGAAAAGAAAAATGTTCGTGTTTTTCTTCTCAGGATGTCAATCAGAGAATTCGCTCACCCTTTATCTAAAATACTCACTGGTCTCTGAAATGACCCTCCATCGCCACCCCCAAGGCGGAGACTGTGGCCGTGATGGGGAGGCTGGTGATTTTCTGCTTTCTGGTCCCGAAGGCCTCACCCCTGCTCTCATCTGGAAGCTGATGGCGAAGGTTTGTTACTCTTGTCGGGAGCCGGTAACAAGGACCTGAGGAATGTAGGCCGCGGTGGGCAGAGGGCATGAACTGAGCCCTGCGGGATGGTCAGGCTGACAGAGTGGTCTGGCTTTACCTGCTTACCCGCTGCTCTGGGAGGAGCTGGTTTCCATCAGAGAAGGCTGCTCCTGACATCGCTATTTCTGGCAACAGAGGCACAGCAGAGATGGAAGAGACTGCCTGCCGTGTAGAGGAAGTCAGATAAATATTCACTTCACAGAATGCGTCTTGAGGCCTGCATGTGTATGCATGGGTGACAGCTCCCTGCCGCCTTTTCCTGCCCACGGTTCTGGATGTAAAGATTAACGGGTTTAGCCTGAAGTCGGTCAGAGATGTGTTAATGAAAAATTTATCTCAATGCGAAACCAAGGGCAAGCGCTGGCTTTGCTGGCCTTTTTTCCCTTCTTCTTCTGTTTGGAATGTACACTGAAAGCAAGGGGGAGGGGGCTCCTCATCCCTCGCTTGGAAAGCCTGTTGGACTGGTTAGCAGGAACTTTCTGGAACTTCTAGAGGGAGGTTGCCGGAGAGTGTGTGAGTGGTGAGCAGTGGGGATGAGGAGGGGCTGTCCCTCATTCAGAGCCAGCCGGGAGCCCTGCACAGACTCCTGGGGTAACACAGCAGCCACCTCACCTCAGAGGAGCGCGCTTGACACCCCTGCGGTTCCCTCTGTGGTCACGAGGAAAGAGAGCTGATCCTCCCGGCCTGCGTAGCTGGAGTCCTTCCCGGCACGGCAGTCATTCTGGATTTTACACTAAGAGGGGTTTTAACAACTGGGTACGTTCTTAGTCTTCTAGTAGCGATCCCTAAGTTTAAAAAAAAAAAAAAAATCCTTTTCCTGTGTGGAGCTTACTCTACTGAGCCTATTAATTAAAAAAAAAAGAAGAAGAAAAAAGGAAAAAAAGACATTTTGGGACCCTGGTCATACAGTCTCAACCTGCCCCCAAGACTGGAGTCTCCATTCTGATGTAGTTTACTCGATTTCTTTCCATCTGGAGATATGAGAATGATCTCGCAGGAACTTGGCCAGGCTTTTCAGCACACGGTGTAAGCCAACGGGCTGCCTTCCTCTTCTTGGAACACGAGGCACAGTGTGAGGGGTTTTTTTGCTCACCTGCTTAGGGCTTTTGCAGTCAGAGCAAAACCCTTCCTGTCATCCTTCTACAGGCCATTGTGGGGCAAGATGCATTTTAGAGAAATCTCTTTGACACCGGCTCCCTCCTCCCTCCCTTGGAGAATCTGAGGGATTTAAAAGGATCCAAGGCAAGAAGTGTCTCCATAAGCATGAAAATGACCATCCTTATAGGTCACCGTTTTGATCCATGCTCTCATCACTGGTCTTACAAACAGGCCTTCTCTTTCTAGTCTTTGAACGGATCGATCAGTTCTTTTTGAGCAGCACATCAATACAGAAAGCATAGGCCCATTGCCATAAGGCAACACCAACCAACTTCTGGCTGAGAAACTGCTAAATGCCTGACTCTTCATCATCCCATCGCTGAGTGTGGTTACAAAGAATGGCTTTCCTGTATTTTCTTGATGCTTCCAAATGTATCAGTTCACTTTTTGCAGACGTGTTTTGGTGATTCCATGATCTGCCTATAGAAAGTGAGCGAGATAAGGACACTTCTGGGAACTGCATTTAAAATAGCCATAATAAAACAAATTCTGCAGCCAGTGTGGTACCTTGTTTATTTGATTTGGTTTGTCACCAACTCATTTTCTGAGTAACCCCGTAGTTATGCCAGGACTAAACTGTAAAATGACTGATGCTGGATATGTGAGCATTGACCTTTAAGTGCACTAGGTGGGACTGATGTGGTCCAGTCCCCTCTGTTAGAGGAAAAATCTGATCAGGAGAATCACAGAGAAATTTCTTTCTTTTTTTTTTGTGGTACGCGGGCCTCTCACTGTTGTGGCCTCTCCCGTTGCGGAGCACAGGCTCCGGACGCGCAGGCTCAGCGGCCATGGCTCACGGGCCCAGCCGCTCCGCGGCACGTGGGATCTTCCCAGACCGGGGCACGAACCCGTGTCCCCTGCATCGGCAGGCGGACTCTCAACTACTGCGCCACCAGGGAAGCCCCACAGAGAAATTTCTTAGGGAAACTTGAAATGCAGTCCCCCTCTCCCCAAACTGAAGAAGCAAAGAGAGGTACAGAAGACTTGTGAAGCACAAACTGTTTTATATTCTGATATTCTATGACTTTCTTAGATTAAAAACTTTTTACATTTTCACATCTATTTAGATAGCAGGAATGTCTCTAGTTTTTGTGAAGGACAAAACCCCAGGCTCAGTAATATGCCCTCAAAAATATGTCACATCAGCATAGTCAGTGTTTTCCAATGAAAAGTTTTTTAATAAACAGATGTTTTATTTGCTACCTTATGATATTAAAAAGTATAAACTTACCTAATAGAATAATTGTTTTGATGATAAATATTTCCAGTGGTACACTGAAAATTAATGTTTTCATCAAAATGTAAAAGCTGTTTTCAAAACTTTTTGCCCAATGAAACCCAATGTAAATGTTTATAAATGTTTGCAGAAGAGTACTTTTGTTTTAAAGAGAATGCAAATGTTCTCTTAATACGAAAACACCCCAACAAAGAATGGTTGTAATTAAAGTAATAGATATTCAGTTAAAAATGAAAAAAAAACCCTTCTTTTGGAGTATCATCAGCCCCATGGAAGGGAGTGTGGTGTGTATACCTTGGGAGCCAAGTTGTGAGTACTGTAGTATTACTACAGTGTGCTGATCAGAAGAACGGTGAACATTTTCTGGTTAACCAAATCACAGAGGCCTGTTCGTTGGAAGGGATCTTGGAATTCCTGAAGCCCAGCTTCACACCCAGTGCTCTGTCCTACTGTGGCTGCCCTGTCAAATGATACTCTCCCACCCAGGGTGAGCCTCTGGTGGTGCTGGTGAACTCGCTTGCTCTCCGGTCAGCCCTCTGCATTTTTGGACAGCTCTAGTTGTTCAGAAAGCTCCTTCTAACCCTGAGCTACTACGAATTTGTTGCTCACTGCCTGCCAAGGAGTCTGTGCCAGTGCCGACATGAGGGCTCCTAAAGCTACTTAAAGATAGTTGTCTGGTGTCTCTTTAAGACTTTTTTCCCCAGAGGGTCCTAAGTCCTGGCCGGGACTCCCAGGTGTCTTACAGCCTGGCTGCCCCCTTCTGGACACACTCGAGTTGCTCAGTACCATGGGTGGTTACTTCATGTCTAACAATTGCACTACCTTCTGCTGGTGCTTTGTGTTGAGCTGACCACGTTTTCTTTGCACTGCTGTCAGTTTTCATGACTTCTAACCTTGGGTACTTGAAAATTCTAAATGTAGGACTTGATGTATTCTTAGTCTCTTCTTGGTCCAGGGCCCTCCGTGGGTACTCAGTGTGCTTTCTGAGATCGTAATGAAGGTGTTGACTAGCTTGGGCCCTGGGTTATGAATTTGTCCCACCACTCTTTAGTCTTCAAGTTAGCACCCTTTGAGTATGGCTGTTCAGCCAGCAATAAAGATTTGGTTTGGGAAATCAGCCTCTGTAATTTAGATAGAAATTTGAGGTTGCCATTTGAAGTTTTTACTTTGGTGACTATGGGAAATCAAAAATTCTAAGGTGGTAAGTAGAGTAGAAGAATTAAGATATAGATAATCCATTATCATTTAGGGGTTTATTTCAGTTTTGTTTGTTTGATTTTTACTGTTTCTAGCTTTAATGTGAACAAACTTACCATTGGATAAACTGGAAAATTTTTCTTCTTGATACAGCTGCTTTGGTAGGGAAAGTGCCTATCATACCCTTGGAAGATTAAAATTGTTGAGTATAAAGTTTATTCATTAAATGTTTACCTATTGCCTGCCATGTGCTAGGCATTATACCTAGGGATATATTGCTGAAAAAGAAATACCCAATAATTCATGGAGAGTATGGTATATAAAGTGAGATAGTCAGTTAACAATTACACAGGTAACTTTTTAAACACTCTCGGTACATGCCACGAGAAAAGATTGCAACAATAGCATATAGCAGGAGGCCCTGGGCTGGGAGCTTCAGAAGAGCCTTCCTGGAGAAAGTAATGTTTAGGCTGACCTGTTTCTTGTTTATCTGTTGTCCCGATCTTTAAAACTCACAAATTATTGAGAGAGAGCAGCTCCACTGCTAATGAGAATAGAAAGCCTTCCTAATTGATACTTTTTGGGTTGGAACTGGCATTTAATGGCACGAAAGACAGCTTTAGGGTTCACTCAGACACCACTAAAAATCCAGCCACTGCTGGGGTGCCCACCCCTTGATTTTCTCTCTGTACAGAATCATGGGATGCTAACATAATTTGATTCCCTCCAGTTCTCTAAATTGCCCCACTGTCCTGTTCATTCTTCACTCTTGCTGAGTCTGACAAAAGAAACAGCTAACTTCTTTGAAAGTGTTTGGAGGAAGGAAAAACAAAGTACGTGTTACGTTGTAGATATTTTGGGAAGTAGAAAACTAGTTTATTAATAACGTATTTCAAGGAGATGAAAACGCAGGCTTGATTTTGGTCAGGCAAGGACTTCAAAAATACAGTTTCCAAAATCACATCACGAGGGAGCTTTTAAAGAAGGAAAGTCAGAGCAGTCTGGGTGTTCTGGTTCTTGTTCTTTAAAGCCTATATCCCCCTGTTGCGGAGACAAGGAAGGTTGCTGGTTTCCTTTGCTCTCGCGCTCTCTCCCTTTTTTTTTTATTTAAAAAATTATTTATTTTTATTCAAGTATAGTTAATTTACAATATTATGTTAGTTTCAGGTGTGTAGCATAGTGATTCAGTATTTCTGCAGATTATACTCCATTTTAGGTTATTATAAGATAATGGCTGTAATTCCCTGTGCTGCACAGTATATCGTCGTCGTTCCTTTGCTCTTGAACCTGATTGAGGACTTTGCCAGCTAAGACCTCATTTTCATTTTGAAGTAATTTGAGCAATAGAGGGGGAGCCCAGCAAATTTGAATCGCAGGCCCCTGCCCCTGTAGCTTTGGAAAGGCCGTGCTCGATCCTTTGCCTTTCTTCCAAGCTTGGAGTGCTGGGCTGCTGGGCAGGGTTGGATTATGGCCTGGCCCTGTGGTGGATGTGTGTGCTTGTGTCTGGTCACCTATGGTGAATGTATGCTCATAGTTCTGTATCAGAGAGCTCCTCTGTGATTCTAAACTTACGGCAGTATTTTAACCACTGTGGCTCATTTTTCTTGCATGGCAGTGTTTAAATATTATTGAAAGCCAAAGTGAATCTCCACATTTGCCTTAACTGACCTTTGTTACCAAGCTTCATACCGAGCACCTATGTAGTCAGGTTTTTAAAAAGTAATGTGTGGAATTCTAATGGATTTCGGTTTGTATATGTTGTTAACAGTGTTTTTTTTTTTTTTTTTTTTTTTTTTTTTTTTTTAAAAAAAAAAAAAACACCTTTTTTTTTTCAAATTGATAGGTTTAAACAAATTTTAGTAATTTGATCATGTTAAAATGGTAATTATTTGAATGTTTTTTCTGGGATTGATGTCACTTCTCCTTTTCAAGTATCATAGGCCAACCTTCACTCCTTTTGTTTATTTGAAAGGTTACAGGTTTCTAAATAGTTTGGGAATCATTTGCCAACCGTGCAGAGGGGGAAGGCTAGCTGCTGACGTGTAAATCCAAGCAGTGAGGGTTGTTTGAACTGCTCTTTGAGACAATTTAACTAATAATATTTAGACCTTTGGAAATTTGGCTATTATTAGACAAGCCTAGGATTTAAGTCATTTTCCAAAGGAGAATGATTCTCAAAATATGACATATTAAAATAAGTATGTTTGTTTATCCCAAATGAGATTGTGAAATTCGTGATTATTCCATTCCTATCCAAATATGACCCTTCATATTTTGTTGGTTGAAAATAAATTGCTTATAAAAATTTATCCTTTGCTAAATGAATCTGGGTGAGGAGACTGTTGCCCCTTACATAACAATTACAATTTATCCTGATCCAGGACACATTATTATTTACGCAGAAAGAAGCATTGTGCTTCCGCATTAGAATGCTCTGTTGGTGACACTGCCCCTGCCACCTGCCATTTTCTTTCACGATTGTTTTTGAGCATCTGCAGTGGCTTAAGTGCTGGTGCTGGGGATATAAAGATGAGCCGGACAGAGGGGATCCTGGCCCTCATGGAGCTTAGCGTGTGTGCCTCGTTCATCATTTCCTGTAGTGTTGCTTTTCATTGTGGTTTTACATATTTCTGTCATGTGATCATTATTCCAGGAAATTGTGATACGCATTTTCGCTTGATAAGATTTGCAGAGAATTTAGACACTGGGCTGTTCTAGGAGTAAAAGTCTGCTTCCAGATAGCATGTTATTGCTCCTCTGTTGTTCAGGCACTCAGGCCTTATAAAATTTCCCAAAGAGTAAGGCCATGAAGTGCCAAACTCACTGAAAGTCAGGACTGGCGTTTTGGCAGCAGTAACATTAGACCTACACCCTAATGTAATTTAAAACTATTCTGGAAGTAAAGGGAAGACCAAAGTGGTGATTTATAGCAGCTCAGAAACCCCACGCTGGCCATAAGACCATGGTGTTAGGTCTGCATTGAGTTAATGATTTCACTTTTAATTGCTTTTCTCTGTTAATAGAACAAAAGCAAGGATAGCCTTTAACTGCCAAGTATATGACAAAGCCTTGTATTTTAATAGGAATTATTTTTAAACGTTTTTGTTTGGTTCAAATTAGGTGATTTTGAGGCTTATAGATAAGTACTGGAAAAGCTGACCTTACTTTCTTGATCTATTTTCGAAATAAAGCTAGTGTTAAAAAATTTTAGGGCTTACAAATTTATATTTAGAATCTAGATAGTATCATATGTAGGCACAGAAAATAAATAAAGTACTTTGTTTAAAATTTTCAAGTACAAATAGTACATAAGGATAAATGTCTGTGCCATATATTAAGAAGTTTTCTTTTGTTTAAGGCACTCAAATAATAAATCTGTTTATAATTTTACTGTTCATTGTGTAGTTCACTCTGTAAAGTAGAGGGTCAGGGAGATGCCTTGTTATTCCCCCTACGTTCTACTTTTCCTTGTAGAAGAAATGTATTCTTGGTCATACTGTATAATGGTAAGTTCTTAAGCCACCCTGATGTAATCTTTTAAACAGATTGTTTTAAAATAAAATGAATTATAGTCAGTGTATTTTCTGATAGTGAATCTTTTAAAATAAGTAATTTTCTTTATAGTTAGGGTAATTTTGCTACTGCAAGTAGTAGAACCTGGTTTAACCTGCCCATGTTAAAAAAAATAAAATTTGTCCCTACAACTTTATTCATAAAATTAGAACTGGCCTTCCAGTGGCATCTTTGATCTGGGTAGGAAAGAGGTTACTTCCGAATATTGGGAATGAAGGTGTCTTAGTCTGTGTGAACTGCTGTTACAAAACATCAGAGACTGGGTGGCATATAAACAACATTTATTTCTCATAGTTCTAGAGGCTGGAAAGTCCACGAACAAGATGCTGGCAGATTTGGTGTCTGTTGAGGGCCTGGTTCATAGACTGCCGTCATCCTGCTGTGTCCTCACATGATGGAAGGGGTGAGGTTACACTCTGGGGTTTCTCTTATAATTCCATTCATGAGGGCTCTGCCCTCATGATCTAATCACCTCCCGAAAGTGCCAACTCCAAGTGCTGGCACATTGGGTGTTAGGAATTAACATGTGAATTTTATGGGGGAGGGAGACGCAAACATTCAGTCGGTAGCAGCAGGCTTGTAATGAGTGCTTTAGTCTTTGAGTGTTGTAGGCAGAAGATGGCTAAATCATCACTGCTTCCCTGAAGTACATACGTTAGTGCTAGGGAGGAGTAGCCTAATGTGAGTTTTTATATCAGAGGCTTGATAAATGGGACCCATGGTGTATGAAATTCCAGTTCTTTAGTACAGGGAAATGTGCTCTTCATGTTTCTGTCTTCTAAGGCCTGCCTTCAAGTCTTAATTTACCTAAAGGTGGTACACATCTTTCCTTTAGCTTGGACAGTGTTTCTTAACCTGTTTTCCACTATTCTTTTCCTCCACCAGAAGTCTTTTAGACAGTTTGAAATTTTAATACCCATGCAATTTTAATACTACAGATATACTGTATCTGTGCTTACATAAAAGAAAGATTTTTTGCCCCAACGCCCAAATGAATTTTCATCCTTTGGGACCAGTATTGCCCCCATTGAGAATACATGAGCTGGGTGGGTTGTGCCCTACCTAGTAATTAGGCTTTGAAGGAGGCTAATCTATTATTTATTTAAGAACCTTGAGTCCATTAGACAATTTTCTGATATGGACCACGGTTAAAGGGTTGTTCCTCAAAGCACAAGCTCCTTATTCATTCATGGAGTCATACACACTTGTTTCAAACCCTCCTGGCTTCCTCATTTCCTTGCTGTGCCACCATGGGCAAAGCCTTAGTTTATTCATTGTAGGCAATAATAGTATCTACCTCAAAAGGTTGCTGGGGAAGACTGAAAAAGCGAGTAAAGCACCATGCTTGGCTTAAAGTAAGCCAGCAAAAAAATGAAGTTATTTTTAATAGTACTAGAGTTTTCTTTGGTTGTTAGACTCATCAACTGTCTGCATTTTAAAGATTAGACAAGTTCTTATGGCTCTGGATTCAGTGGTGATAAAGTTATTATAGGTGTTGGGTTCATAGCTGTATGACTTGATCCAGTTGTTTAAATCTTCACGCCCCAGTTTCCACATTTTGTTA
This sequence comes from Neophocaena asiaeorientalis asiaeorientalis, assembly GCF_003031525.2. Taxonomy (NCBI): domain Eukaryota; kingdom Metazoa; phylum Chordata; class Mammalia; order Artiodactyla; family Phocoenidae; genus Neophocaena; species Neophocaena asiaeorientalis. Next base: position 9,352,250 of record NW_020173955.1, on the reverse strand, counting down.
AGGTAGAAAGCAAGGTAAGTTGGTTGAAACTTCAAATATAGCAGTAATCCTAATAAATGTACATGGGTTATATTTGCCCACTAAATGACAGACTCTTGGATTGAATTAAAAAATAAGAGACATACCTAAGACAAAATGACTCTAGAAGGTTTAAAGAACAGAAAGGGGGTGGGGAAGGACAGGCAAATATTGCTATTAATAAAAATAGAATTAATATATGAATATGGAGGAAATAGTTCATGTTAACAACCCACCAAGAAGACAAAATAATTATGATTTTGCATGTATCCAGGGCGTTACAAGGGAAATCTGTTAAAACCACAGTCATAGTGGTAGATTTTAACATACTCTGTCACTGATAAATAAAACAGACAAAAGTTAGTAGAATATAGAGTATTTGAAGACCACCTTTATTAACGAGGTTTCATTTTAAACAAGTCTCTGAGTACTGTTCCCTCGCAAAATGGTCTGAGTCTGTGAATTTTGGCTGGTTTATGCAGCCATATAATGCTCTTTGTACGGTAGATGTGTTCCTGTAAAGCTCCAAGTAAACTAGATAATTGTAAAAGTGAATGATAAACTTTTCTAAAGGACTTTGTATGCGTGTGAGTTTTTCTTACGTTGTCAGCTCTCACACTAGAACTTTTTCTGTGTGTCCTGGTGTTTGTGAGCAGAGAACTTTGAGTGTTTAGGTTAGACTCTTGAGCCTTTTTTTTTTTTTTTTTTTTGCGGTACGCGGGCCTCTCACTGTTGTGGCCTCTCCCGTTGCGGAGCACAGGCTCCGGACGCGCAGGCTCAGCGGCCGTGGCTCACGGGCCCAGCCGCTCTGCGGCATGTGGGATCTTCCCCGACCAGGGCACGAACCCGTGTCCCCTGCATCGGCAGGCGGACTCTCAACCACTGCGCCACCAGGGAAGCCCCGACTTGAGCCTTTTTATGGAACTGGGTCCGTGAACCTGAGTAACGGTCGGTTAGCCAGATTTATTCATCACAGTGGTTCTAGATGTGGTTTCTTGCAGAGACTCCTCTTTATTGGCCATTTACACATGCTGCAGAATGCCTCGGTGGCAAACTGTAAGCGGGGTGTGACTCTCTTGCTTTCTGGCTACTGAAGAGTTGAGAGGATTGAGGCAGAACTCTCAGAGGTCCCTTCCTGGAAACTCTCAGACATAGTTTGGTCTCTCCAGAGTCCCTGAACAGGATCCTTTTTGTTGTTTTTTCTTCTGTTTTAAGGTGGCACACCAGCAGTCCAGTGTACGCTTTTTCAAGTTTTTTTTTTTTTATCAGTGAAGTGGGAGGGTTTTTAAGCGTCTGAAGAACATTTGGGTTTGTGAATTCTGTCGAAGTAATTGTTGGCATATGGTTTTCCTCCTTAAGAAGGGTTGGCAAATGTTGTCACCTTTTTCTTTAATTTATTTGAGCCTTTAATTAATATTGGGTATTAACGAAGTGTGTGTTTGTGCATGTGTGTAGCGCCAGTGAAAATTGCATTTATTTTCTCTTTGTTGCTTTGTTCTCTATTTTGGACAAAAAATAAATTATTTTCATGGGTAAAAACTAAATTTAAAAGGAAAACATACATTTAAATAAGTACGTAGAGAAGTACCTTATTAAATATAAGTTCGTGTTCATTAGCAGCCTAGTCTAAAAATGTGACTGCCTTGAAATGGAAGGCAGAGAGCCCAGCAGATCTGTGGAACTTAAAAGGGTATGTGTTCTGGGCTTTATGACTGATGGAGACGGTACCCCCGTGGCAGCTTGAATTGTCATCGCTCCTGTGGCCTCACCTTCCCATCCTCCATCCAGTCTCCCACCCTCTCAACCAGTCCATAAATAATTAACAAGCACTGAATGTTTCCAGGCACCTTGCTGAGGAGTTGAGAAATATAAACACAGTATGATGGGGACATGACCTTAAGAGCCTGTGTCCTACTGATGATTAGTAAATAGAAGTTTTGTAATTATGAAACGGTCTTATGATGATAAGTGATAGGGCAGAGGCATATAAGGAGGGAGGACATATGTGGGTCATCTAACTCAGACTAGGTGGTGGTAGTGGTGGTGGTGGAGGGGTCAGGGGTGGCTTCTTGGATGAGGTGATACATCAGCTAGGATTTGTTGGAATAGGAGGGAGCTGTTCTAGGTAGTAGTTTTGGAGGTGAGACCGGAACATGACTTTTCCTTCAGGAGCTACAAGAGTTAAAGACAAGAATATTGAAACCAGGCTGGAGAGCTGGGCAGGCCCCTCATGAAGGCTCTCATTTCTCTTCAAAGGGTTCTGGGCATTATTCTGAAGGCATGGGGATTTATTATTCTGAAGGCATGGGGATTTATTATTCTGAAGGCGTGGGCATTGGTGGATTTTAGTCATGGGAATAAAGTGATTAGAATTACATTTTAGAAAGGTCCCTCTGGCGGCAATGTAGGGTTGCGGATTAAAATGAGAGGTGAGGCACTGGAATAAGAAAGTATTGCTTGAGCTGATTTATGAGATTTTCAGGAGGTGCAGGCGACCTTGGGGCCTGAATATGGGAGGAGAGAGAGAAATGAAGGATGACCCCAAGGTTTCTAGCTGAGGTCAGTGGGAGAAATGAGGGTGCTGTTCAGTGAGGGAGTGACAGAGGGAAAACAAGGTTTGGAGGGAGGAATTAGGAGTTTAGTTGTAGACACGGACTCGTTGATCCTTAGGAGACGCTGCCCTTAGCTGTCCAGGGAGTGGTTGTCAGCATAGGGTAGTGGGTAACATCATCCAGGCAGACGGAAGAGGGCAGTGGAAGGAAGCCTGGAGATAAACTATAAAGAACAAAACCCTGTGTGTTGATCTAATAGCCATGTGACAGGGAAAACAGATACGGTACCTTGGAAAATAAACAGATCAAGTGTTTTCCCTCTGGACTTGGCCAGGTGTTGACTTTCAGAATTTTAGTCAATGAAGAGAACTGTCAATAATAACTCCTAAAGCTGGGAGCGGTGAAGCTCCAGTTTTTTTCCCGATGGTTATGACCTTGTGGTAGCATGTGCCAGAGCTGGAGGAACCTCTTTGCCTCTTTGGGTCTATGATAGTAGCTTCCTCATCTATTTCTGTCTTTGTCTGTCAGTTTGAAGAAATAAAATTGTCTTCTTAATGAAGCAGAAAATGGTAAAGCTTTTGGAATGTCTTTGTTATTTTTGGAGAATTACAGTTCATAGGAATTAGAGAGGGCAGAGGATTAGAGAAGAGTAATTTGTGGAGGGGGCTTGGCTTTTTTACGTACTCCTTATTTTTATACGCGCGTGCGCACACACACACAGAGTTAGGATAGAGAAGAGCAGGGAAGCAGTTTTAATCATCTTCCCAATGTCTGGCCACAGAAGACATGAGTATTATTCATATCACATCTGGGACATTAGTGATTTGTATTCACTCAAGGGTTATTTAATGGGTTCCTGCCCTGGTGATCAAGTCAGAATTCGGGCCACACCGAGCCAGCTGGGACAGTGAGAGCCCTTCTCTGGAGCGGAGATGGTCTCACCTCCCACCACCCTTACGTAGTTCTCTCAAGCTTTCCTAATGGCAGCCCCACCACCAGGCCCAGTTCCAAGATGGCCTGCCCTCCTCTCTTGTCTCCTCCTAATCTTCCCACAGCCATCGAAGTACAGATTGCTTCACAGGCCCTTGGGACACATGGCTGATAGCTAGCACCTTGGGAAAATCTAGCCCTTTATAGATAACCGCCTGGGGACACCTGTAGGTGCGATGTAAGCTGCCCCCGCAGCTGGCACCATCCTTTGTTGAAGTGGGTTAGGGGATAATGATGGTAGTAGCTTGCTGGGCTTTCTGGGATCCCTGTGCCATGGCCACGCTCTCGTCCATGCTCTTGCCTTGACTCCGACCGTTCCTTCACCTTCAGGTTCCTGCGTTGTTGCTGCTGAATATCTGGAAGCACCGTTCCACTATGGCCCTGGTGGGGATGTGGGATTTTTTTGCTTTGACATATCCCTGAAAATTAAAAAAATATATATTCTATCATTATGCAAACTCTACTGTTTGGTGAGGATATTGCCTTAGGACAGAGAACGTTGAAGACAAAAATGCCCCTGGTATCCAAGTTCTTAGACGCTCGAGTGAAACAGTCGAATAAAAAGAGTAACTTGTAGTCGGTATTTCTTTTGTATACAGACTCGTAGGAACTTTTGCTCCCCAGTCACCCCTTTGTTTTGAGGAACGATGGCGTTATTAAAGAAGAATACTTAGGAAACATGTGCTGACATTCTCTGAATGACTTATTTTAAACTTAAATCAAGGACTCTGTTTGCTTGTAGAGAAATTTTTGGATAAGTCAGTGGTAGGGAGAGATTCATGGGATGTAGTTGGGCTGACTCTGGAGTCGGGTGACGGGAGCTGGCGCACAGGTGGGTTGCTGCACTGGAAGCCTCGGTGTGGCTTGTTCTCATTGGTCAGCAGGTGGCACCAGATAGCCAAGACGAATCTGGAGAGAGGTATGTGGTGTTTCGATTTCACCTTGGGTTCGGTTAAACATTTTGGAGTTAATAGCACTCTCACGTTTTTTCCCCCTAGAGATGGCATCCTCCAAGGCTGAATTTTGTAGAAGTCTTTGGTTTTAATAGAGTCATAAAACTTAACCATCTCCAAGGTCAAATGGTACATAACAATATTGATTTTCTTTTTTCTGGAGGGGTTATGACTCTGAATGCTAAAAGCCAACTGTAAGATCCTTCTGTAGAATATATTTACTGGCTTAGGTGTCTGAACTTTTTCGTGTTTTTGTGAAATCTTTTCAGTATGTTGCTAATGGAGGTGTTAAAATTGACCTACTGATAAATTTATATATATATATTTTTTTGATAAATTTATATTTTTGACCTTGATAATGTCTGCCTGATGGGAATCCAGGATTTTACTCCCATCCGAGATGTTTCTGTTTGAGCAGAGGTGGGTGACTCTGAGTTACAGATGGTGATTCAGTTGCGAGGGGGACACGGAGGATGTGTTGGGGATATTCTTGGATATCTTGTGAGAAAACAGCTAATGACAAAAGAGGGGGCAGGTCTGTGCTTTTGCCCCCAATTACTACACTACTTGAGGTGCAGTTCATTTGTTTCAGCTTAATTTATTGTCCACGGACCCCTGGTTGCGTGTGCCTTGTATGGTTCTGTGCTAGAACTTGAGAAAAAGCTGCCTTTTGAAGCACAGTAAGAGGAATGTTTCTTTTCTGCGTATGTGGCTTTGTTTATTTTCTTTGTTTGGTGCCATGTGTGGGGAAAAATGTGAGTTCGAGTGGTCCATTTGTGGTTGCCGGGTGGTGTCTGGTTTGATTAGTGCATGAGCTCCAGTGATTAGGCTTGCTAACTCTGGTCTGTGCATGCATTCTTGGGGCACGCTGAATGAATGAGGTTTCCACGAAACGAGCATCCAGGTACAAAATCTTATAATTAATTTTTGAGTCTTAAGATGGGGCCTGTGGGAAGGGGTGGGAGGGGGAGATGACAAGTATCT
>NW_020173955.1:9340203-9346721 GCF_003031525.2 Neophocaena asiaeorientalis asiaeorientalis | reverse complement strand
ACTAAGGGGGGGGGGGGTGCATCTTTCTTCCTCCTCCTCTTTTTAATTTACTTAGATAGGCTTGTATATAAAATGTGCAGGAAGTTAACCACACCCGTAGGAATTAAGCACATACCCTTGCCTCCTAGAATCTGTTTTTCACACAGCACCAGGATTGATCTTTTAAAAACATACATCCAGTGATGTCAGTTATTAGGTTAAAATCCTGCCCTGGCTTCCCTCACACTTAGGTTAACAGCCCTTTGTGGACTGGCTCCACCTACCTTTCCAACCTCATCTCCTTGTATCTCTCCCTGCCTACCAGACTTGGGCCACACTGAGCTCTTCATTCCTCCAACAAGCCCTGCTGTTCTCACCTTAGGGCCTTTACATGAGTAGTTTCCTTTGCCTGGAATGTCATTCCTCTTGATCTGGGTGTGACAAGACCATTGAGAGCTCAGTTTAAATACCGACTCAGACCTTCCCTGACCACCAGCTCTAAAAGAGCCATTCATTCCTTTTCTCTCTTTTACTTTTAAATTAAGATATAACAGACACATAATACTTTGTAAGTTTTAAGGTGTAAGGTATGTTGATTTGATATGTTTATATAGTGCGGTATGATTACCACTGTAGCATTAGCTAACACCTCTATCATTTCACATAATTATCATTTCTTTTTTGTGGTGAGGATGATTAAGTCTAGTCTCTTAGCAGCTTTGAAGTTTATAAGACAGTATGACTGATTACTCACTCTGTGTCACATCACTCCAGTTTCATTTTATTTTCTTTTCAACTATCTTGTCTTTTCTTATGTGCTTTTTTGGTCCAGCTCTTCCTAGTAGGATGTAAGCTTCACTAGAGCCAGGTCCTTATCTTGTTTACCGTTAACCCAGCATCTGGAACAGTGCTGAGCATGTACTAGGTCCCCAGAACATTGTGGTTCCATGAATGAATAATAGCTGTATTGAGGGGAGAAGCTATATATTTAAAGCTAAATGTATCTCTCTTAATTCTCTGAGGGCACTGTGATAAAGATGGCAGTGGGCCAAACGTTGAGGCTGAAGTTCTTGTTTCCCATTTATCCCTGTAAAACATTGTGGCCCTGGTGGGTCCCTGAGATGTGGGTGTTGGGGTGGGTAGTAGAATTTGTAATAACACAGTCATATACATAATTTCAGTCATTATTCAGTCATTTTTGGGTATCTGTTAAATACTAGTACTGTCCTTGCTGCTGTATATTTACTATGTCATTTAATCTTAGGCATCAATTTTCTAATATGTAAATGATATGTTTAGATAAAATGATCTGTTAGTTCTCTTATATCACATTATATGAATTTCTAGGAGAAGCCAAGAGACTATAGTTTATGGTGACACACAATAGAAACAGATTAGTTCATTCAGAATACCTACCCAAGGTAGGTATTCATCCAGCTCTAATAAAACTTTAAAATTGCAAAGTTTAAACTTTAGAAAGGAGGAAGAAACCCACCCTTTGTTGGGCATCCGTCATCTCATTCAGTCTTCTCAACAACCTGTAGAGTATCTTCCCTCCTTCATGTCTGTGGAAACGGAGGCTCAGAGGTGTCACGTACCTTGGCCAAGGTCACACACATGTTACGAGGCAGTGCTGAAGTTCCCAACCAGCTTCGATTGACTCCAGAGACCTGCTCTCAGCACGTAGGAGTTGTGTTACCTTCTGCTCACCTTTCCCCAGTAGGTTTTGTGGGGATCGACAGCTTAGACTCCTGACTAGGGTTTCCCTTCTGTTTCTCACAGACCTCTGAGAAGGAGCTGATGTGGAGAAGCAGCTGAGGCGGTCCAGGATGACGACCACAGTAGCCACAGACTACGACAACATCGAGATCCAACAGCAGTACAGCGATGTCAACAACCGCTGGGACGTGGACGACTGGGACAACGAGAACAGCTCCGCGCGGCTCTTTGAGCGGTCCCGCATCAAGGCTCTGGCAGGTAGGGTGCCCTTATGTCCCGTCACAGAGGCCTGGGATGTCTTACAGGTCCCTTTGAAATCATCCACCCTGTCCCCCTCTCAAGATCAGCTCAGCTCTACTTGAACACGTCCCACCAGAGCAAGCTGACTGTTTCATAAGGTGGCCAGTTTCCTATCTGGGGGACTATCAGTCCCACAGCCCAAATGATTCAGAGCCCAGGGTGGTTTTTATAGCCGTTCAGAAAGAGATGCCCTAGGCTTGTCAGAAATCTTTTATTTTTAACACATCTTACATTTCAGTATATTGAAGTATACTATACCTTAGACACAAAAATACAGTTTGACCCTGGAACAACATGGGGGTTAGGGGCACCAACCTGTTGCACGGTCGAAAATCCATGTATTTGACTCCTCCAGAACTTAGCTACTAATAGCCCACTGTTGACCTGAAGCCTTATCCATAACATAAACAGTCGATTAACACATAATTTGTAAGTTATATATATGATATACTGTATTCTTACTGTAAAGTAAGCTGGAGAAAAAACGTTATTAAGAAAATCACAAGGAAGGGAAAATACATTTACTCTACATCTGTATATTTATTGAAAATAAATGTGTAAATGTAAGTATAAGTGTACCTGCACAGTTCAAATGCTTGTTGTTCAAGGGTCAACTGTATACAAATTAACCTGTTTACTTAGGGCCTGTGATATATAAATTAACTTGACCTGTTACAGTACTTGCTTTGAGTGACCAAGGTTAGTTAGTATCACGTGCAAAGGTTTTGGATCTGAAAAGCAATAGCTTAATCTGGTGAGGGCACATTTAATGCTGTAACAGGTAAGTCTGCCATTGATAAAGTTAACAGGCACACATCCCTTACTTCATGATTTCTCACTCCCTTGTTGCTGTTGAATACTTAGGGCACACTTTTACCAGGGCCCTAGATGGGGTGGAATTGCCCTGAAAATCAGGAAGGGGGTTCAGTCACAATGAAAACTCAGCAGTATTGAATATGTGTAAACCAAGGGGCCAATGTGGAGTTTATTCAAAATCTTGCCTCTGTACTTTGAGACCCTAAATAAAATGATTTCCAAATGAGAAGAGTGGGTTTATGTATTTTTTCCTAATATCTTTAATTATGACAAGTAAACAAAAGTCATGACTTAAACAAGTGAGTTTCCTGTTAATTGTGAAGATAGCTGACTTTTTTGTTACCTTTACAGTGTAATCTGTTTATGAGGCATGTGTCATTTGGAGTTCTCTTGATTGTAAGCAAAAGGAAACCTAACCCAAAGTGGTTTAAATGACAAAGAGACGTGACAGAGAATAGTAGACAAATTTAGCATTTAAGCCAGATTTGCTTCTGGGCTTAGATGGTATGACCAGGATCCAGTTTCTTTCCACTTTTTGGCTTTCCTTGCTGGTGTGGACTTCATTCTCAGGTAGGCTCTTGGGTCCCTGGAGTCCCAGGATGGCTGCCTTGGGTCCCAGATCTGTTTGTAAGGACATCCAGTAGAAAGGAGCACCTCTGCTTGCCCAGTACTGTACTTCCACTATGGCCGTGGAATCAGTCTCACTGGCTTGACTGTGCTTGGGTCATGTGCCTCTCTCAGAACCTCTCTCCACTGGAGTCAGAAGAGGATATGCTGATTGACATCAGCTAATCGGAATGCATCTTGGGGTGCAGGGAATTGCGGGGTTGGGAGTGGCGAGGGGTCAGTCCCACCCAAACAGCTTGGCTAGAAACTTTAGAATATAACAGGAAGGAGGAAGAGGGAAATGGATGTTGAGGGTGCAGGCAACTAAATGCTATGGAAAAATTGTTCAGCTGCCTTAGGATAATTTGTTTGTTGAGTGGTGGTGATTTGTAGGTCTTTCTCGAGCTTGCCTGATTCGAGGGCATAAATGATTAACCAGATAGTCACTCTAGAATTAGAGCTTTAGTTTCTAGCTTATTCATTAACATGGAACCTTATGGAAACCATGATCTTGTCTCGTGCTAGTGGATCGATTTGTACTTTCATGTCTTACCTCATTTTCTTGAGGTTTCATTTGAGCTGTTAGACCAGTATGATATTAGTGGCCAGTTATCTTTGATCATGAGTCATTTACTTTCTGGTTCCAGACTACCAGGTACAGTTGACCCTTAAACAACGGGGGTTTGAACTGTGTGGAGGATTGGTGTCCCTCACCCCTGTGTTGTTCAAGGGTCAGCTGTAGTATCGCCCTTTTAAGAATTTTACTCGCAAACTGCAGAGCAGTTCCTTGCTTTGTTCTTTTCTCTAGTTCCAGAGGAGATCCCCAGCTGTCCTTAGGATTAATCAGTTGTCCTTACACTTCCTAAGATGTCTTTCCCTCTGTGTTATCCAGGTCCTTGAACAAATGCTAATAATAGTAAGCATACTTACAGTGTGTCAGGCACTGTTTTAAATGCATTGCATATATTAACGGTTAATCCCATAACAACTATGAGAGAGATTATTGTTATCTACAATGTATAGGTGAGGCAGCTGAGGCACAAAGAGATTAAGTAGCTTGCCCACGGTCACACCGCTGATAAGTGACTGAAGGCAGACTGACTCCAAAGTGTATATGCTACTATTTTTTTTATATTCAGTAAAATGCAAAATGATTCAAAGCTCACTGGTGTAGAAAATTGATGATGGGTAATGCAAACATGTTAAAAAGATCTTTAGAAGGCTCAGAAATGCATCCTGTGGCTTGAAGAAGCCATGAGTAACCACGAGAAGTTACTGAAAAGAAAACATGCTGCCTCCAGGATAAATAATGTGGGGGAAAAAAAAAAGAAAAGAAAAACAAAAAAAGAATTGCTTTTAGTGAATCCAGAAGATACCAGGAAAACCACCTGTTCATGGAAGAAATTATCTTGCTTTATTATCTGACTTCCCAGCTCTGTGGGACAGAAAAGTCTCTGAGCTCTCTAAGAAACCTTATAAGCTGATAGCAGGAGTAACAGATCAGACCAGCACCGTCTAGAACTGTGGTTTTAGAATTTGAGTGGTCTTCAGAATCACAGCACAGATTGTGGGCCCACCGCCAGAGTTTCTGATTCAGTTAAGTCTGAGATGGTACTTGATAATTTACGTTTCTGACAGGTTCCCAGGTGATGCTGATGTGGCTGGTCTGGGGAATCCCATTTTGAGACTGGTGTAGAGTATCGATGGTCATCTGGTCTACTTCCTTGGCTGCCTGAGGCCATTTCATCTAGAAACAAAACAAATGAACAAACAAACCGAAACCAAACTCACAGATACAGAGATCGTATTAGTGGTTACCACAGGGAAAGCGGAGTGGGTATGGGTGAAAGAGGTGAAGGGGGTCGTAGAATGGTGACCCCATTCTAGAATGGTGAATGGATGGTAAGTAGAATTGTGCTGGTGATCACTTCATAGTGTATACAGATGAGGAATTCTGTTGCTGTAAACCTGAAACTTACATATTAAAGAAACCCTTTAATCTTTTAAAGAAAGGTAAAAACTAAACATTTTCTTTTTACAAGTGATGGGTGTTTATGGTTTAGGGTTATATTTTGTGGAATCAACACAAATTAGGGGAAGTAGGAAAAGTAGTCTTTTTAAAAGTGCAACATTTAGCTTGAAAATATTGATAAAGTAATTAAAATTAATATCTTTATATCAGCACTCATAAATAGTGAATTTAAAAAATTAGGAGGCTATGTACCAAAATATTCCATGTTTCTTTCTGAGTAACTTATTTCTTATTTGTATTTGAACTTTTTCCTGAAATAAATGTGAACAGTTTTGTAATTAAGAAAAAAAACAACATAAAAACATCTTAACATCTAATATCACATTCAAAAGTTTTGATTAATTTTTCTCCCAAAATAATGGCATAGAGAAGTAGTAGGAGAAAGCCTGTGTATGAATGAACATTTTTAAAAAATGACAGAAATTAAAAACAAGATTACTTTGGGAGTTGTCACTTATCAGAATTTACGAGATAAAATTTTGCAGGAGAGCCTTTCTGCTAAAGTATGGACATGGGAAAAGAAATTGACCTTGAGTTTATGTGGTTATGGGGAATTAAGAACAGCTGAGAAACATAGGAAAATGAGGTGAAAGCACCTAATTGTATCTTTTACATTACATGGATAGAGTAAATAACACATATTAGTGGCTGTATGTGTAAGCCAGATTCCCTTTAAACGTAAGTATTTATTTGAGTGACCAAGAATTTTGGTGGAGCATTTAATCAGCTAAAGCAGTGATGTACTTTAAATGTCCAGATCAGTGCTGTCTGAAAGAAATATACTACTAGCCACACGTGATTTTAAATGTTCTAAGTAAGATATTTCACTTAATCAGACAATCCAAAATATTGTATCAACATGTAATCAGTGTAAAAAACTTATTATAAATGAGATACTGTACATTTTTTATACTAAGTCTTTGAAATCCAGTATATATTTTATTTCCCATGTTTCACATGGTCACTTTTAGTCCCACGTGGCCAGTGGCTGAGGGTTTGGACAGTGCATCTCTAGTGCCTTCACGTAGATGCTTTTATTGGTGAAAACTTTATAGATCCTGCTGAA
>NW_020173955.1:9304600-9340102 GCF_003031525.2 Neophocaena asiaeorientalis asiaeorientalis | reverse complement strand
TGAACAAATGTTGCCTTTAAAATCCCTATCACAAATTTGGTCTCGAGTATAGTTGTGAAGCCATGAGTAGCTGGCCAGTTGGCTAAATGTGAATTTAAATTCTGATGAGGAATAACCCATCAATTGAATCATTATTATTATTATTTTTTTTTTTTTGCGGTACGCAGGCCTCTCACTGTTGTGGCCTCTCCCGTTGCGGAGCACAGGCTCCGGACGCGCAGGCTCAGCGGCCATGGCTCACGGGCCTAGCCACTCTGCGGCATATGGGATCCTCCCAGACCGGGGCACGAACCTGTGTTCCCTGCATTGGCAGGCAGACTCTCAACCACTGCGCCACCAGGGAAGCCCGAATCATTATTTTTAAAATAATCACTCTTTATATATGTGTGTGTGCCTTCCACTTCTAAACTTTTATTAAATGGATGCAAAGTAGCAACAAAGGTCCTCCACAACATCCACACTGCTGTTTCCGCTGAAAACTTTGGCGTTGTTCTTGAGCTCGCACACTATTTTTGGATGCAGAAGACTCAGTAGCGGACTTGTGTAAACATGCATATTCCAGGGTGTCCACGCTCCCTCCAAAAAATTGAGATTCACTTCAGTGGGAGGGAGCACAGTAATCTGCCTTTTTAATGCATACCGTACTCTTTGAGAAACACTTTCCTGTGACATGGTCTAAAGTGCTCTCACTTAATATTCAAATCTTATTATCCTTGAGTATTCTCACCAAAGTGAAAATCAACTTTTCATCTCTCCTTTAAAATATTCGTCTGCCCTTTCCCTCCAGTAAGTAGGTCACAGTTATGTTTTGATATCTCAGCACCTAAGAAGGCTTAATGTTCTGCCTGAACTGAGTAGAGAGCTGTCTCGTGGCAGGAGGAACACATTCTTGCTGTAATCCCTGCCCTCATTATAGCCCCTGTCTGGGTGCGTCTTCCTGCGGGAGGTGATGGAGGTTCCCCCATCTAACCCCAGCCCCTAGAGTTGTTTGGGCCTTTTAATTTGTAGTCTCCAGGAGGGCAGAACATTTCTTGGGGGCCTAAATTAGCTCTCTAGTGCTAATTAAAATTAGTGGGGACTCTTCAAAAGTTATAGATAAAAAAATTCAGGCACAGGGTTTTCTCAGGAGGAAAAGACTTGGATTCCATACACTGAGAATTAAAGCAGAACTTGCCATCTACTTTCTGCCAGTTGACTGCAAATTTCAAGCTGTCATTAAGGTTATATACTTAAATTATTTACTTAATCCCCAAATAGATAGACCTGTGCATATATGGTGGAAACTTATTTTAAAACTGTAAAAGATGTTTTAGTTTACCTTTTTTGAGAGATGTCTTACTGTCTTTTCTACCTATAATCGTGAATTTTTAATTAGGTGGTTTAGATATTGACTTCATATTTTTTAAGATCCCCTGTGCTACGGTGGTCTTACTTACAAACTTCCCAGAATACGACTGTTAATTCACAATCAATCCCCCCTGCCAAGACTGAATACACAAACAAACAAATATATGTAAAATATTTTACCTCCTTCTAGTGGAAGTATGGTGCCACCTTGCTATTGAATATGCAAAGAGATCTATAAAACATGGTCTGGAATGATCTAATTAGGAAGATAAAACCTATTTACATGAAACACGAACTAAACTTGTATGCAAGTGCCAAGAAAGTCGTGCTGTAGTAATTTAGAGGAGGATGGATCGCAAGAGGGAAAAAACAAAGTCACTTTAAGAGGATGGGTCAAGTAATGTAAAGAACATTGGAACTTGGAAAGAGAGGGAGCGGAGCCTGAACCTTGGCATGGCTGCTTCCGTTTCCACTGCAGCAAAACAGAAGAGGCCTTTCACTAAAACAGAAAGTGCTTTTGGCTTCTCAAGATGATACACCACCTTGAGCTTGGATTCGTTCCTTGAAAATTTTAAGCTAGAGCTTTTCTCATGTGCATACTCGTCTCCCTGTTCAGATGGAACACTTTTATGCCCCAAGGGAAAGGCCTCTTGCATGATGGAGTGGATTTTTATAGTTAGGATTAACAGATTCAATAGCTACCCCATCTTTTTCCCCATCTACTCTTGAGGCTGTTTGCCTAAATTATGCATTATTTGGGATTATTTGTGAGAACAGGCCTGGTCCCTAGTGCCACTAAATACACCACCCATTAGTTGTGAAATCTGAATCTGAAGGAGCATTTCATGTCAAAGAGGTTCATGCAGGCTAGTGAAGAGAAGGTCTGTTTAGGTCATTACAAGTAGTCCTGGATTATACCCTCAATTTATTTTCTATATACATAAGGCTTCAGTAGTTTCCTGACTGTAGGACTGCAGGAATCTTTTCTTTCTTTTTTGGGTAGAGCTTCCTCAGATTTCCCTCCCCTCTCTTTCTTCTTACTACTGTAGATGACGCCCTCCTGACTTTTGAAATCAGCTTGGATTTCCGCTCCTGTGCCTTATATTCTTCAGATTTTCTTCTCATCTCAGCGATGGCTGAAACTCCATAGCAGCTGAGATGAATGATCCTGGCTGGGAGAAACAGCCTACTGTTCCTCTCCATCAAACCTCTTAACCACACACCATTCCTCTTCCTAACCCAGCCCCCGTTCCTGCCCTTCAGTCTCTTTCAAGTTTCATTCCTTAGGTCAGAGAACTTCTCAATCCTCATCCCTTTACTCATCTCTTTCTGCACCTTAGCCTTTGTCTTAACTTCTCACCCCACCAGAATATTTTCCTTAAGTCAGTCCCTGACTTTTGAGGAGCTCCAGTCACCATTTCTAGGGGAGAATCCCATATACTTTATGCTTGATTTGTGATTGAACTTAGGGAATGTGACCTGTCTTTTGTTGGAGACTGCCTAGGTAAGCAAAAAAGGAAAAATTCATGATTTTTCTCCTCTCTTCTCCTTTTCCTGGCCCTCTCTGCATATATGCACCCTCCACCCGCCGCCATCTGTCTGTCTTTTAAATATCAGCGTTCTTGAGATATTATTTACATACCATAAAATTCACCCCTGAGAAGTGTACAATTCAGTGATTTTTAACATACTCACAGAGTTGTGCAACTATCACCACTAATCCCAGAACATTTTTATCACCCCCCAGAGAAGTCGCATACATATTAGCAGTCGCTTCCCATTTTCACTCCTCCCCAGCTCCAGGCAGCCACTAATCTAGTTTCTGACTATGGATTTGTCTATTCTGGACATTTTATCTAAATGGAATCATACAACATGTGGCCGTTTGTGACTGGTTTCTTTTACTTAGCAAAACATTTTCCAGGTTCATCCGTGTTGTATAGCATGTTATCAGTACCTCTCTGATTTTTCCCTCTGTTCTCTTATGTGAGTAATAGTGGTAGATTAGTGAGGAAGAACAGAAAAAATTCTGTGAAAGTTACTGACAGCATAATGCTATGATTTTAGCTGGCAGTTGCCTGGGAATAGATGGCAAATACCTCGTAGGCATCTGAAAGTACTGTAGAGTTAAGTACTTCTTCATTTACCTGGATGTGGTCATCAGATAAGCCTCCTGGCGGGTGTTCGGTCATCTCATATGGTCATCTTTGTTCCATCTGTTAAATTCACTTATACCGTTTAACTCTTTTGCCAGTTTTCTATCAAAGTGGACCTGTGAGCAGGTAAAGAAGAAAATATAAGAAGGTAAAAAGAAAATACATCATTTACATACAGGGCATTTATAAAGTTCTGTCCCCTTTAAAGACATGCCCCACAATGAGAACAAGCTAAAAGTGTCATGAAGTAGGTTTTATATTAACAATGGCAATTCATATAGCTAAGGTTTTTATTTAACCACCATCTGCGGCAGTAACATTCAATTTAATTTTCTAATTTGTAGAGAAAATTGATGCTGGGTAGATGTTAAATAGTTTCTTAAATTATGTTTTGATGTTTGACACCAAGTTGATTAAAGAAGGTGGCTTTGATTATTAAACTGCGTATTTGTCGGTAGTTTTGACACGATCACATGAATAGTAACCCAGTGGGAGGGTTCTGGGTAAGAAGGTAACAAGGTGGTTTGTGTCTGCTGATTGGCTTCTCTGGAAAGAATTCTGCATTAGTCTAAGGGGTTAGTCCTTGCTGATTTTCAGGAACAGGGATTCACTTGAGTGTCTGAATAAAGATAGTGTGTGGTGGAGTGGGGGTGGGGAGGTTACTGCAAAGTTTCAGGTGCATGAGCCCCAGGAATCCATTAGTGACGGAGGCTGCTGTAGGGCTGGAGGTGATCTTCATCTTTCAGGTGGGGCGGGTACCTCGTGGATGGGAGCCCCCTGCATAGTGCTGGTATCTGCTCATCATAACTCAGCTCACTGATGGCTTTGGTATGTTGTGGTTCCAACTCTACCTCCTGCCCATCTTTCTTTTCTGACGTCACTGCTAAACGACTCAAAATCCTGGCCTTCTCTGGTTCAGATCTCTGTGAGGTTGAGTATGGAGTTGGGGCTCTGATTGGCCCGGATAATTTTTTTTTTTTTTTTTCTTCGGTACGCGGGCCTCTCACTGCTGTGGCCTCTCCCGTTGCAGAGCACAGGCTCTGGACGCGCAGGCTCAGCGGCCATGGCTCACGGGCCCAGCCGCTCCGCGGCATGTGGGATCTTCCCGGACCGGGGCACGAACCCGCATTCCCTGCATCGGCAGGCAGACTCTCAACCACTGCGCCACCAGGGAAGCCCCCGGATAATATTTTTATACCAGGTCATGACCCACTGGTTACTTACGAATGATTACCTTTAAAAGAGTTACCCAGAACATTGGTGAAGAGCAGGAAGTCATATGTCTAAAACATACTGGCTGCATTCATCCACGGATTAGAGGGGATTTGGCTGGCAGTCGGAGGCTATGGTTGGCATTTCTAATGCAGAATTGTGGTGTGGTGGGGGAAGGTATTTTATATTAGGACTTTTGGGGAAAGATATTGGTATATCTTGTGTGATCAAGGGAAGAGCTAAGCAGCCAGTCTGAAGGAAAGGCAAAGTGCAGACAGGCCCCGGAACAACAGAAATTAAGGCTTTCCGTCTCTCAATCTCTTGATTTTAGCTTCTGTCTCTGCCCCTGCAGGTGGTCTTCCAGGTAGCAGGAGGTGTGGTTGCCATGTGCCCCTGGACTTTGCTATCCACCACTTGTCCCATTTTTCTAGTTCCAGTTGGAAACGTTGGGGCTGTTTGCTAAGGAGGATGTAATTTTTGAGGCTTTGGTCACGGGGTGACTCCTGAACCGGTGCACTGTGGTGTAGGGTGTAGAGGCATGTAAGAACACAGTAACTCTCCCTGGAACCGCATGGAGGTCCTCCTGGAAAAGGGAGTGGGTGTTGGGCAGATGGCAGTACATAACAGTAAATGTTCATGGCATGTTTTCAGGTAGATTGATGTCCTTGATTCAGAGGGAACGCTGTTTTATAAAAATGGCAAGATGACCGTCACCACTGACTAATAGCTTCCTTAAAACAAAGCAACCCTACAGCTTCCTTTAAGATCTTGGAAGAAGTAAACAAAGAGAAATGAACATTAGCATGTCAGTCTTTAGAATATGTCTTACTAGAATAAGCTGTTCAGTCTGTACCTAAATTAATTTGTGAATTTGCTTGGTGATATAGTGACTTGGAAACAGTCTATCCCATTCTTTCTTCTGGGGCCTCAAGGACCAGCACATTCTTAGAGTATGACAGGTGCCCAGTAATAGAATGTCATTCCAGATATTTTAGCAGTAGAGTGACGTAAGTACAGTATTAGCATGTTCCTTACCGACATGTAATCTATTTTGGGAAAATAGACTGTATGTATAAAACAGTCAGTGCATGCGACAGTATTACACAAAAGTGTTGTGACACTTCCCCCAAACCTGAATCTTGGTCTCTTCATTTTCTGGTTGATAGAGATGTCCATTTTCCACAATTCTTATCTGTTCTAGAGTCTCATTAGGTAATTTTCAAGGGAAGTTTTAATCTCTTTCTTGCACACCTGTGAATTTTCAGAACCCTAAGGTAGTGACATAATTGGGTGATGGGCACATGTTACTGGGTGAGGCTGATAAAAATTTTGTCACATAGGTTTAAATTTCTGCAGACTCCTTTGATTTCTTGAACATGCATGTGAAATTGTTTTATCAGCCACATCATTGTGTCCGTAGGCATCGTAAGGAAGGACTGAAGTCAGGGAGATGCTGGGCCATTTGCCAGGTCCCTGGACCCTCCCTGCCTTGCATGTTACCCTTTGGATCACCCTGTAAGTCTTCAGCAAACCCAAGCCCTCTCCACTGGCTCCAGCCTGAGCCTTATTAATTTTGTGTGTGTGCTCAAGGTGGATGTATCCATACTTTGTCTCTCTGGCTGACTGCTAAACTCCTCAAAGCCAGTGACAACGAGTAATGTTTTCTTTCGGCATTCCTCACATAAGTCAGAATGCGATTATGTACTTTTACTTGTCAGACTGAAGAACTGATTCATGATCAGAGCTACTAAGTATCACTTCATTTGGGGAAAATTTCTCCCTAATTTCTGTAATACCATTGAAAAATTAGTTCTACGTATTTAAGAATTTTACATTAAAATATATTATAAAATAATGCCTTGCATTGTATATTGTATGTTACAATGCATGCATTGTTAAAAAAAAAAAAAAAGAAAGAAAGAAAAGTCCAAACACTACGGAAGTAGACAGTGAATGTTTCCCCTTCCCCAAACCTGTCTCCATCCCTAAAGATAATTCCTTTTAAAAGTTTGATGTATGTCTTTTGGGATATTTTCCATGTAAAATTATTATAAACAGTAGCAGGACCAGTTGACTCTTAGAATCTGGAGTTTAGTCTTTTCCCCACCAAAGAGGGGACTGTCTTAGATTTTCGTTCTTGGCAGGAGCCGATCTCCATACTGCATTGTCACCTGAAGAGAGACTTTTGGAAGTTTGGGGCATTGTTTGGAAGCTGGTACAAACCATTCTACAGTGGATCAGACATCCTTCCACGATGCTCTCAGGGTGGCACCTGCCCCCTTTTGTGCTGCACATGTCTGCCCCTAGGGTTTTATTGCTTTTTGGCCAGAAGAGCTAAAGCTAAAGATTTCTTGATTTGTCTTCTCCTCTTTCATGTCACTGCAGTGTTTCTGGAGCTCTTCTCTCGTTGTCTCTTTGCCTTCCATGTTTCTGGGATACTAGAGGTGCTCAATGGCGGGGGGGGGGGGGATCTCTAAAGAGGCAGTCACTCCTGGGTGGGCCTACAGTTTGCCTGTGTTCTCCTATGTGTCACATTAGCCTCCAGTGGGTGCCGGAAGTTGGAGTTTGATAATTTAAGGGTTCATCATAAATTTGTAAATGCTGGCCACAGTTTTCCTCCTGGAATACTGTATTGTGACTTTAAGGACATAGGGAATTTGGCGAATATGGTGGCCACACACGACAGAGAAGGAATTGCTATCATTGTAGTACATGGTTCCTAGAATATTTCCATTTTGCTTCAACAGCCAAATCTGTTTCCCTCATCTGTCCCCTAGACCAGGCTCCAGGTGGACTCGAGGGCTGTTGTCATGATGGTTGTTTTCACTGATGTATAATTTAAGCCTTTTCTTCTGTGGCTAACAACAACAGAAACAATCTAGTAACGTTCTGAATCCATGGGGCTAGCGGCCTGTCATTTCTCCAGCTTGGGCCCGTGGTCAGTTTTTACCTTTTCTCTAGCCAGGATGTGGGTTTGACAGTTCCATGGATTGATAGTCCTGAAGCTGTGTTATATACTGATGTTGGAGAAATAAGTTTACAGACCACATCTTTTAGCCCTTTGTGTGTCTCTACTGTGAAAATACAAAGTTTTGTACCTGGAACTGGTCGTCCTGCAGAGGATGAGTGTGTACCTCTTGCTTTTGCCCTGAGCCCCTAAACGCACCGTCCGTGGAGCTGTCTCCATGCATTTGAGGGAAGGCTGGTATTAGTAGGGCTGCTTGTAAATAATGGAGAGGTATTTAAGACTGCCTTGTGAATTATGGGATGGAGAGGAGGCAAGGCTGGAGAAGGCACTTGATACTAATTTGAAACCCAAAACCCCTGACACTGAATTAACAGGTGTGCTTGTGCTTTCTTTGTGCATTTAATCAGCTGTAATCTTCAGGTGTGCCCACATGTAGGTTTTTCTTTTTTCTTTTTGATTCCCTCACATTCAGGGAGCCATTTTAATTGGCACACCCAACACCGTTATTATCTGAACTGAATTTTATCATGAAGGATGAAGTTTCTATGTTTTTTAAACTGAATGGAGGACTTTAGAGTAATCACGTTGATCTAATCTATAACTGACTTAAGATTTTGAAAGAAAGAAATTTGAACAAAATATCAGTAAGAAATATAGTTTACATGGCAATCTAGTACACACATAAATTTATGTCCAGATCTTCATTGACTTATGATAAGGTTATGTCCTGATAAACCCATCAGCAAGTTGAAAATGTCGTTAAGTCCAAAAAAATGCATTTAATACACCTAACCGACTGAACACCATAGCTTAGCCTTGCCTACCTTAAACGTGCTCAGAACACTTCCATTAGCCTGAATCTAACAAAGCCTATTTTATAATGAAGTGTTGTCCATCTCATGTAATGTATTGTTTATGCTGTACTAAAAGTGAAAATGCGAATGGTTCTAAGTGTATTGGTTATTCACCCCTGTGGCCGCCTGGATGACTAGAGCTGCTGCCCAGCATCACGAGACAGTATCATACAGCATATTGCTAGCCCAGGAAAAGATCAAAATTCACAATTCAAAGTATGGTTTCTACTGAACGTGTATTGCTTTTGCAAGGTCGAGTTGAACCATTGTAAGGAACTGTCTGTATGTGGGTATGTGTGTGTGCACCCACATTTCAGTTTCACAAACTAGTGTTTACGTGTATTTCATGAGATGCTCTGATATTTTTCGTTCTATTTTTTTTAAATGCTAGTATTGATCCGCTAATTAGAGTTTATAACCAACAGTGTTGGAAAACCCTGCAATAACAGGTCCATTTGAAAGAACATCTAAGTGGTCTCTCTGTTTTTAAGAGAATCATGATTTATGAATCATGATTATTAGAGTGATTTTTTGATGTTTTTGTTTCATTCATTTATTAGTGAGTGAATGAATAAATGAAATCTTTATTGAGCACCTACTATATACCAGGCACTGTGATTAACATTAGAAATGCAGTTGAACCTTGAACAATGTGGGGGTTAGTGATGCCGACCCTCTGTGTCAGTGAGAAATCCGAGTACTGTATAACTTTGCAGTTAGCCCTCTGTATCATGGTTCCTCTGTATGTGTGGTTTTGCATCTGCTGGATTCAACGAACCGTGGATCATGTAACACTGTAGTGTAGTATCTACTGTTGAAAAAAATACACATAGAAGTGGACCTGCACAGTTCAAACCCACGTTGTTCAAGGGTCAACTGTATAGAGATAGGTTATGAAGTGAAAACAGGCTTGTGGCCAGCAGAAAAGATTTTCAGTTCTCGCAGAGGAGAGGCAATGTCAGTAGATGGAAGGGAGTTACAGGCTGAACAGGTGGTGCCCAGAATGGCACAACAGTGCCCGGCTGTCTTGGGGAGCCATACAGAAGTGCAGAAGGAACCAGAGGGAGAACCCTAGAAGTGCACGAGGAGGGCCTCGAATGCCCTGCCAAGGAGTTGTCTTTATCCTTATATTTAGCCTGTGGTTTTCAACATTGAGTTTGGGAGAATTTTTATTTTTAAGTAGACTTGTATTTGCTACCTCAATATGTAAAATGGCAAACTTGGAGCCACTCTGGATGAAACAGAGTGACCTCACCTGGATTTCTACCCCCAGGGGTTCTGAGCCTTCTGGTGACTTAACCTCAGAACCATTTGGTAGGATGGCACTTGGGTGTCAGCAGGAGCCCTCTGGGGACACCATGGAGGAAGGCCTAGCAGGAAAGCTAGATAGAGGGAAGCCATTTGGGGAGACTGTCCTGTTTGTCTGGAGGAGATGAGTAGGAGGCCCTGAAACTGGGGCAGTCGCCAAGGGTTTGAGAGAGCAAAGACTTAAGCTGTTAATCAGAATCCCTAGGACTTGCTCTCCAGTGGGCTGTGGAGGGGATGGGAAAGGAAGGCTTTGGTTATATGAAACCTCATGCTACGTTTTTTCTTCTGGGTTCCAGATGCTTGGGGTATCTTGAGAGCTGTATGGGGTATTTTGGTCACAAATGTGCAAGGCAGGCCACTGTTCAGTATTTTGTTTTTGTTTTTGCGCTATCACGTGGCCTCTAGTTTTCAGGATTATACCATGTTTTCCTTAGCTTGCATTTGCCTATATTCTCCCCAGCCTTTGGAAAACACATGGGCCCTGAGCTCGCTCGTCTGCCTCTCCGCATGCCCACGTGCGGGTCCTCCTAGGACCTGAGCACCCGGCTGTTCCTGGGCTTGGATTCAGGCATCCAGGACCATCCGTCACAGGGCTGATGCTGAGAAAGGAAGAGTGGCTTTCGAGGCCTGGGGTCTGAGATTAAATCCCTGCTCTGCTACCTACTAGCTGTAAGGTAGTGGGGCAAAGGTACTTCTATAGGATGAGAATCATAATATCCTCCCTGTGGGATTGTTGCGAGAACTTTAATGTGGAAGCTGCCTAGCTCAGCGTCTGCACAAGGTAGGCATGCGTGGGAGGTGCTAATTATAACATTGCACTAGGAAGATAAATCTTCTGCAGAGAGGTCTCCTCTCTCCTCCTGCAAGGAGGCCTTCCATAGAAATGCTACATTAATACATGGTCGGAAGATCAGAAGTCAAGGTGGGAAAGCAAGAACATTCAAAGGATGCCTGTCTGATGGCCTAAAGATAGTGCCGACCTGTGGCTTTGTTTGCTGTGGTGTTTAGAGGGCATTTGTGATTCCAGGCCTTCTTCTGGGGAGTAGGAAAAGCATCGGAAAAGCCTCCTTTTTAACTAAAAAAAAAACCCTAATATGTTCTTCGCATTTGCATCTTGCTGCATTTTCCTGTTTTGGGTTTGTACTCAGTGCACATTAAAATGAGCAGAACCCTAAACATTCATTGAGAGAATGATTTAGGGGGAAAGTTCCATAAAAACATTTAAAAACTTTTCTTGGAGTGGAGGTTGAGAAATTTATTTGTTTTTTTTTCCCTGCAAATAACCAAGATTGGAGGGAGGGAGTGATGGAGATGGGAGTGGGAGACCTGTGTTGCTTGGAGGGGGCGGGGCGAGCTCAGCGTAGAGCAACCAAGTCGAGTAGGCCGGCACTTGCTGGGAGAGGGTTGATCCTTCATGGGGGTTATTAGGTTTAGTGCTCTTTCCTTCTTGTTGAGACAGCTGTAGTTTGGTATCAAGGAATAATAAAGAAGAAATATTGCTAGATTTTCAGGGGGATTATTTGTAATACTTAAAATTTGTGTATCATTTTCATCTTGGGGAAGATTATAAAAATATTACTTAAATATTCAGAGCAGTCTTCAGTAGGGGGCATTAGCCCCCATTTCACAGATTTCAGTCTGAGATTTTCTGAACTAGGTTGTTATTTGCCCCAGCCTTCCTACCTTGGTAGTAATATAAATCAGAGGCCCCTACGTTCCAGGGAGGTAATTGAAAGCCTCTGATGCCTATCTTTGACCTATCTTCTCTAACTCTCTTGTAAATTGCCCTCCTTTGCCTAAGTATTTGTAGGTATCTGAATGCCTTTTAATTCATGAAAAAAAAATCTTGTACCTCTTCCTACAGTTACTCCATATCAGAGAATTATGAGTAAGACTCTGAGATACCTTGCATAAACTTAGAAGATTAGAACTGCTGGAGGAACAGAAATTAGAGCAAAGTTTTTAGAGTTTTTTTTTTTTTTAAGTAATGAATACTCATTTTATGACATCAGTGGTGATTGAGCTTATTTTAAAACCTTTCCTCATAGAGCCAAACATTACCTATGTTTAACAGGACAGCTGAATCAAGACTCAGATATTTTACAGAGCTCTTTCTTCTGATTGTCACGCGCAAGAGAAATGTGACCAGTTTAAAAAGGGAGGCCTATGTGACTGATTTTTAAAAAAGGTCAAACAATCTGTGTTAAATAGTATACCAAAAAGTTATGGTGGTATGAATTACCTTATAAGGCATGGAGGTATAAAATATATCCTAGATATGACTGTTGGTAGGTTGTAGAAACAACTTGAAAAACATTTTTAGAAAAGGGGTATGTTTATATTTAAGGAAGGATGAAGTTAAATAAGTGAAGGTATCCTGGGATACCTGGGCACTTTATTTAACGTGCCTACTATTGCATTGCTCTTCTACTGTTAGAGAAAAGCCAGGCATTAAAGATGGGCGTTATATTCTAGGGAAAACTTTTTTTAGGTCCCAAAGCTTTTCACGGCATTGACAAAAGGGCTTCAGCTGGGAGGCTGTTGTCAGTATTGTTTCTGCAGTCAGGAGATCGATCGAGGTGCTGCTGGGCTTGGCTGGTTGAGACTTTAGAGAAATCATGCAGCCTCTCTCAGCTTCACTGTCATTTGAAAAATGAGGGACGAGGGACGGGATGGTTAGATATTCTAAGGTCCCATAGGCCTCCAAGAGTGTGTGTGGGCTCCTGAGGAGTTAGCAGGCTGCCTTCCTGTGGTTACCAAGGTGAGTTTTTGGCCTCTTTTCCCAGTGGTTTCTGTGTACACAGTGAGATGCAAACTGTGTTTAGGGATGATAGCAAACTTTGTCCTTCTCCAGGAAATGATAAATGCCATGTGACTCTGACTCAAGTCCTGGTCTCTTGTTAATTTTTTGTAAACTTTTTATGTTTGATGAGTCAGAAATGCAGGCTCTTGTAGAGTGTTAACAAGACTTTGATTATAATCGCTTCAAATTGCAGGCCCTTCTCCTGTGTAATGATTTTTGCCATTTGCCTTTCCATAATCTTACATAGGCAGGATAGAAGGACGCTTTGATCAGTAAGAACTGTGATCTGTTGCTTCATGAGCCCTCATTACACTAAAATTATTAACAGAAAACTATGTGCACACATTAAGAGGATATCAGCAAGTCTGAATATTTCATGAGAGTTGATGCAGTATCACAGAACCTTAGGAGTACAGAAAACTCCTCTGTTAATATCGGCCAAGGCGATCCTGTGCACATGTGCGCCTGCTCGTGGACACACACACCACACCCGCATCCAAATTGTATAGATGTGTGCATGCCTGCTTAACTATGATGTGTTGCTACTGACTCTTCCTAAACGACCAAAAACTACTACTACAGATTTGTGTTTTGGGGATTGAGTCTCAAAGAGGCTGACTGAAAAAACAGTTTTTGAACAATTTCATGAAGGGTGGACTTGCAGAGATCAGAAGGCCTGACCCTAGGGGTAACTGCAGTACATGGAGGTTACTCTACAGCACTCTGTACACAGACGCGAGGCTTGGAGGCAATTTGGAGTCAATAAGTACTTTATTTGGACTTTTGTTGTAAAACTGAGAGTTGGCAGGATTCCAATACAGTTTTTTTTTTTTTCCCTTAAGAGTTGAAGAGAGGACTTGGAGGGATCAGTGTGTTGGTTGATAGCATTTGAGAATGTCTTGTTTGAGTTTGGAGTCATAGATGCATAACATGGCCTAAGATCAGCTTTTCTTCCCCTACCCAGTAGTGGATTCCCACAGAGTCAGTACCAAAGCTTTTAAATTTCATTTAACTTTATTTTTAATTGTGGTAAAAAAACACATAACATAAAATTTAACATGTTAACCATTTTTAAGTGTACAGTTCAATAGTGTTAACTATATCGACATTGTTACGTAGCAGATCTCTAGAACTTTTTCATCTTGCAAAACTGAAGCTCAATACCCATTAAACAACAACTCCCCAATTCCCCCTCCCCCCAGCTCCTGGCAACCTCCATTCTACTTTCTGTTTCCTTGAGTTTGACTACTAGATACCTCGCGTAAGTGGAATCATACAGTACCCGTCATTTTATGACTGGCTTATTTCATCACGTCCTCATAATGACTTAGCAGAATGTCCTCAAGGTTCATCCATCGTGAAGCATGTGACAGGATTTCCTTCTTTTTTTAAGGCTGAATAGTATCCCATTGTATGTACCACATTTTCTTTATCCATTCATTCATTCGCAGACATTAGGATTACTTCCACCTCTTGGCTCTTGTGAATAATGCTGCAGTGAACATGGGTGTGCAAATATGTCTTTGAGATTCTGCTTTCAGTTCTTTTGGATAAGCCCAGAACTGGGGTTGCTGGATCATATGTAATTATATTTTTAATTCTTTGAGAAACCATAATACTGTTTTTCACAGCAGCTTCACCATTTTACATTCCCACCAACGGTGCACAAGGGTTCCAATTTCTCCCCATCCTTTACTGAAACTTTTATTGTTATTAAGATAAGATGTAGTGGGAAAAGATACCATTGTGGTCACAATTCTGGTTTTCCTGGTGGATGGTAATTTAAAAGGGTGATAGAAATGGTAATAAAAAGGTGAGTGGAGAGGTGGTTATAGGTGAGCATGGCAAGTTTTAGAAAAGCGCTTAGGCTCTCTCTTCTCTCCATTCTTTTTTTTGTTTTTGCGGAACGCGGGCCTCTCACTGTTGTGGCCTCTCCCGTTGTGGAGCGCAGGCTCAGCGGCCATGGCTCACGGGCCCAGCCACTCCGCGGCATGTGGGAATCTCCACGGACCGGGGCACGAACCCGTGTCCCCTGCATCGTCAGGCAGACTCTCAACCACTGCGCCACCAGGGAAGCCCTCTCACTTCATTTTTTACCTGTCGTTAAAGTGCTAGTTATAATGAATAGATTCATACATCAGATGTGTGCCTCCTGAGTAAACTATTCCCTCTGAACATCATAAGAGTAATAGAGGACTGCCCTGGTGGCACAGTGGTTAAGAATCTGTCTGCCAATGCAGGGGACACAGGTTCGATCCCTGGTCTGGGGAAGATCCCACATGCTGCGGAGCAACTAAGCCCATGCACCATGACTACTGAGCCTGTGCTCTAGAGCCCGTGAGCCACAGCTATTGAGCCCACGTGCTGCAGCTACTGAGCCCACGTGCTGCAGCTACTGAAGCCCACACACCTAGAGCCCGTGCTCTGCAACAAGTGAAGCCACTGCAATGAGAAGCCCGTGCACAGCAACGAAGACCCAATGCAGCCAAAAAAAAGAATAATAGAGAAAAATCCAGTGAAGAAAACCAAGAGAAAGGGGATCTTTGAACAACAGACCTTGGGATTCAGTTTGTTTGGGGCTGACTGTGTGTTTGGGTCTCTGCTGGGCTGGGAGGGTGAGATCAAAGGGGCCAGTACCACAGTCTGGGGCTTCCTTGTCTCTCAGCTGGTACAAGTTGGGTGTCAGAGAACACACAGAAAGATATGGGTCATCTGCCACTTAGTACAAGCCTGTCGGCTCCAACTTGGTGTTGGATCCTGGAAGGGAGGCGGGAGAGGGGATGAGGATGCCCTTTCTCTGATTTCAAGCCCTGGGCCCGCTTCACTGACCGAAGGGCTCAAGAAATGCATGCCACTGCCTTTGTCCTCAGCCCGCGATACCTTCAGGTTTTCCCTGGAAATGAAAGAGGCAGCAGGAATTCAGAAGGCCTGCTTTCTGACTGCTGGTGTGCAGTAACTTACTCTGTGTCTGTGGGCATGCCGCTCTGTGCTTCATTCTCCTTCTCTGTAAATGAGATGGCTGGCTCAGGTGGGTGAAGTTTTAAAAGGACCTTCTTGACACGTGTTCAGAGTTCTAGCTCTCATCTCCTTGTGAAGGATTAAGATATTGGTGGGGGGTGTTACATAAGGTGGAACAGGCCCTGCGGTTTACCATATGGTGTCAGCTATCTCACAGAGCCCTTGCTCTGTTCAGTGTGCAGGCTTCTGAAATGCCTAAGTCGCTTTTGAACAGTTCTGACAGTTTCTACTTAGAGGATACTGGGCTAGGTGTGGAGTGAAGGTTATGTAAGACTTGCATCTGCCCTAAAACAGATCATGATGTATTTCCAAGAGCATTATATCCAGAGGACCCTGGAGGTTTTCTATTTTAGATCTCTTCGTTTTTAGGGAGAGCAGAGCATTTTGAGAAGCCAAGGGCCGGGCTCTGGGTCAGCAAGGCCAGTCAGTGTCAGAAGCTGAGACTGGAGTCCACTTTTCACTTCTCTTGAGTCTGTAAGGGGTGCGTTCTCCATTATTTTAATTAGGTAGATAAGACTGGTGCCCAAGAAGAGATAAGCAGTACTCCAAGGCAGCACACAAAAGGTGCCAGACGATGCGGGGCTGACAGTATGGGTATAGGGTTTCTGAAAAGGAGCAATCATTCCAGCTGGGATAATCTGGGAAGCCTTCCTTGAGGAGGGAAGTTTTGAGCTGGGCTTGAAGGATGGGTGGACTCTAGCCGGAGAGGGAGAGGAGAGGGGAGCTCCATGAGCAGAGGTGTGGAGATGAGAAAGCCCGAGACAGGTGGTGGGGATCAGTTTGGCTGGGGCAGAGAGACAGGAAGGAGGAGGGGACGAGGACTGACATTTATTGAGCATGTGTCTGGCGTCAGGCACAGTGTCTGGCCCTTCACCTGCGTCGTCTCACATGCTGAGTGGGGGACTGACATCCTGACCAAGTGCTCACTTGAGGACGTCACTTTCTCCCCTCCCCATCTGTACTTGGGACCTGTCCTTCTTAGAGTAAAAGTCATTTACACTTTGATCTGGTGGGAAAGTACCTGGTTTCAAATGGGGAGAAAAAGAAAACGGGGAAGGATTGTCAGGTTCTGTAAAGAAGGTCTCTGAGGCCGTTGATAGTATTTCATTCTCCTACTGTAAGCCTGGAGGCTGTCTCCCAGTTAATGGCAGCTGGCGGGCCTCGGAGCTCCTGAGTGACTGGGCTGACCATGAATTATTCAGGGCCTGTACCCAACGAGTGGCTGCCTGGCCAAGCCCTGTGGGAAGGAGGCTGTGCTATATCATTGAGGGATCAGCAGAGGCTCAGGTGCAGAGGATGAAGAAATGACTGCACCCTTAAAATATTTCACGCTTTAACATGCCGGGGCTGCGTGCACTGTTCCATGGCCCTGCAGCTGGGTAATCGGGGCCTGTTTTTCAGAGTGAGAAATCACGTCCCCCACGCGCAATAAATAAGTGCAGTAAGCTACACACTCGTGTTAGCATGGCACGTGTTGTCAGGGATTTGGTGAGAAGCCGCGTTAAAATTGCAGATAGGATGGTATGGATGGAGAGCATCCGGGTGGAAGGAACCCCACTCTGCTCTGTTTTTTTCTCAGCCAAGGAGAAGAATGCTGTTGTCGATCCGTTCAGAGTAGTACTCACACCAGCTCTCACTAACCTCACTTGTCATGCGTTACCACATCTTTGCGTTTGTGTGTCCTGTTTCCTCCTCTGGGCCGGAAGTGCCTGCAGAGAAGAAATCACCTCTTATGACGCTGTGGGTCCCTCAGATGGCCTGAGCTGAGAACATGGTAGGGCTGAGAACTTGTTGGGTGGGTTGGCTTTTGCTCTGTGCAAACCAGGAGCGGCGGGGCCTGTGTCTTGATGATGTTTGCATCCCTCACTCCCTTTTCTTCCTTTCCTCTCCAGGTGCCTGTTCAACCTGGCTCTTTTCACCCTTTCTCATTACAGTCAGTCTGTGTTAAGCCCCTGGAAAAGATAACCTGGGTGTGGATACCTGTGGGCAGGGTCCAAAGGCCTATTTTCACAAAGAATAGATTTGTATTTCCTCTTTTCCCATGTCTTTCCCACGAGCCGTGCTACCAGGAAACAGCGTCTTGTCACTGTTCCATCTGCCCCTTTGTAAAACGCTGGCCCGATGGCTCTGAATACCTGTGTGTGTCAGCCTTTTCCCTCCAAGTTGGAGGTGGGGAGCAGAATCAAAACTCCTGGGCAAGAGCAGACCTGGCCCCAACTGCATTCCTCAGATGTTCTTTCCTTTGAACCATTCTACCTGTGTGGAGGAGCCCAGTCTTGGCTGTGGCTGGTGTTATATATTCACAGGCATAGCAACACCTGTTTGCCAAAGGTGGGGCCTCTGGACTGGAGCATTTCTTTTGCCTCTGAGGGGAAGCTTTGCATGTGCAGATAACAGATGAGATAAGAATGCAGGATAAGGTTTGGCTGGGGTAGAAGATTCAATAAACTGCATTCCTTCCTTCCCCCGGGACCTTGGGTGCTTGTTAGTGAGTGTAACTTGCCATTTTTTCTCCTTCTCAGCAGAGATGTCAGTGTTTTGTATTCAGTTCTGCTGTGACCAGTGGAACAAGAAACAGGAAAAGGATATGAATAAAAATTAGATTTGCCCCCGTATTTCAGCCATAAAACTATATGATTTTGTGGGAGGGGTGAGTGTGTGTGTGTGTGTGTGTGTGTGTGTGTGTGTGTAAAGAGAGAGAGATCCATTTGTCCAACCATCCATCCATCCATATCCTCCAAGGCACAGAGATAGCAATTGTTGTGGATGGAAAATACCTTTAGCCTTCCCTTTAATCTTTGTTCTACTTACTCTGAGTCCCAAAGTATCAAATCTGATAGCCCCACCTCAAACAAGCACTGGCCTCTCTAAAACATAGGCCTTTTATAACTTGTTTCATAGTGAGTGTTGTGCTCTTGCTATCTCTGAGATATTACTACTTTTATGACTATAAAATACGATTTTGAATTTGCCTTTCCCAGTGCATAATGGGCTGAGTTACAGAGAGGGAATGGGGTTTGTGAGTACTTCCCAGGTGGAGGACTGGTCTTGCTATTCCGAACTGTCCTTGTCCCAAAATCCAAAGGGGCTCCCAGCCTGAGGACAGTGGTTCCACGTGGAACCTATAACACCCTCCAGCTGGTAGCCTCCTTGGGGAAGAGGTGGGGCAGAATTCGCTTTTGAGATTTCCTGTATGAGAAGTTTAAAGACTAGTAATCGTAGCTGCTATGATGGTGCTAAGATCTTTCTAAACATTTAAGTCAATTATAGAAAAACTCTTTGAGGTTGGTCGCATTACTGGGCCAGTGTTTCAGGCTCAGAATCACAAAGTTTTCTAGAAAGTGGCAGAGCCAGCTTCCTAGATTCCAAGTCTGTTTTGTAACCACCTTTCCTCCTCTAGCTTTGCATTTCCAAACCCTGACCCAGACACTCAGTGGGCAGTGCTCTAGGGGAAAATATGGGGGTGGTCTCAGCCCTGATCTAGGAGTCCTTTGGGTTGTGAGGGGAGGGGAAGTGCTGCCGACTGCTTCCAGCCGCCCGGGCCGTAGGCCCTGAGAACGGAGACATTCTGGAGAGCTTGGCAGGCACAGAAATGCCAGTGTCACAGATGTGTCTGCCAGTGGGACATTGTGAAAATTGTTCTTTGGGGTGGGAAAAGGAGGTTTCAGGGAATTTCTTGTTTTCTGGTTTTGGCTGGATTTCGTGGTTGTATGCTTGGTTTGTTGGTTGGGTTTTCTGGTAAGTGGGGCCGTTTCCATTGAAAAAGGGATGGGTTCTAAGAGAAGATGCATCCTGAGGCAGGCTTTGGGGAGTAAGGCCAGCAGTAACTAGGCAGTTATCGGGTGGGAGGCTCTCCAGGCATTATGTGTAGTAGAAGTAGAAGGAGAATGATCACAGTTAAGGTTCAAGACTGGGGGAGGTGGGCAGGAGGCTCCTGGAGGAGGGAATGGGTGGGCCAGAGAGGGAAGACAAGGAAAACTGGGGAGACGAGACAGAAAGATGGTATAAGTTTCAGCTGCAGGGAGCATGAACGCAGCAGTACGGTTTGGAGCCCGCTTGTCTATTTGGCCACATGGGTGGAAGAGGATTATTTTAGTAGTAGTATTTTGGTTTCCTATAAAGAAAGGCTCAGGAGAAATTGGCTGTGGTCGTCCAACTGTCAAGGGATTTGACCGCGATGAACACGAAAGGCAGATGTGGAAACAGCAGGAGAAAGCGGCAGAGAATTTGGCAAGATAGTTTGTATGTGAAACCTTGTTGTTTCACTCCCTGTTCCTACCACTTCCTTCCCAGCTCTTTGGGTTGGCTTGTCAAGTCCTTGAATGTGTAGAAATCCCATCACATCTTAGCATTTTGGCCATCCTCTCCCAGACATTTCAGTCTTGCTAA
The DNA here is from genome assembly GCF_003031525.2 of Neophocaena asiaeorientalis asiaeorientalis. Lineage (NCBI taxonomy): Eukaryota > Metazoa > Chordata > Mammalia > Artiodactyla > Phocoenidae > Neophocaena > Neophocaena asiaeorientalis. The sequence continues at coordinate 9,320,047 of NW_020173955.1, read as the reverse complement.
TGTTCAGATGTTCAGGAAATGAACACCCCACGGTTTACCCTTTCAAGCTTGCTGTAATGCAGGAAAAGCAATCTTTTTTTCTTTTGATCTCCCAGACTACATAAAGCCTCTTGGAACAAACAGAGGTTTAATCTCACTCCCTTAGTGTTCCCCTTCACATGCCACATGCTAAATCATACAGAATCTTAGTTACAGGTCCACCAAGTATGACAAAAGGAATAAGACAAGACCAGACAAAACCCATTCACAACAAGGGAACCCTCCACGTAGCAACTTCTGTGTGAACCAGCAGAGAACGTGCCTGATCCTGACCCAAACTCAGTGTTGTCTAGGTTCGTGTGGAGGCTTGCTTGGGTTTTAGGTTTACCTTGATACCATTTATCGAGTCTTAGGGTTTTTCTGAAAAGCGTAGACACCATTAGTAAGCTGAGTACATAGGAGAAACATCGCTAGACCGGTAGGTCTGCCGTCCAGGTGTGTCCCTGCCTCAGCAGCTGTGCGGCCCTGGGCAAGACACTGTATCTCTCTGAACCTCTGTTGCCTTGTCTGCAAAATGGACACAATACCTACCTCACTTGAGAAAATGTATATGAAAGCTACAGGGTGCTGTAATAATGTGATGTTGTTACTGTGGCCATTGAGTTTATGTGGAGATGAACTCAAATCACTCATACATTTAGAACCAGAAGGAGTTTTTATGACCATAAATTCCAACCTGTTTGATTTGTGGGCGAGGATTGCAAGGCCCAGGGAGGTAAGGCACCTGTGCAGTTACTTAGCTCCTTGGTGGCCCTCAGGAGTTGGGGTGAGCCTGAGAACCTGACTGTGGTCTTGAGTCTTTCCACCACACCACAGCACTTCTGATTTGTGCTGTCTACAGATAACCATAGCAACCTGGCTTTACCTTTCTGGCATCACAAGGATAGCAGATACATGTTACTTGGGCTTCAGTTGCTTCAGTCCCATAGCTGACTTGACCAGTCCATCGTGGCCATCTTTCATTACGCCTTGGAATCATTTTCTATTTTTGGGGGGGCTGTGTCGTGCGGCTTGTGGAATCTTAGTTCCCTGACCAGGGATTGAACCCGGCGCCCTTGTCAGTGAGAGCACCAAGTCCTGCCCACTGGATTGCCAGGGAATTCTCACGCCTTGGAATCTTGATGCAGCCTGAAGGCAGGCACGGCCGCTTAGCAGGGTTGGCCACGTGTGTTGATACCCGACATGGCAGGGTCTGTTTCTGGGGGAAGCTTGAGTGTTAGGCATTCTGAGCCCCGCCCCCCGCATTAATGTTCCCGTTCACACGCTGCGTGTCTCTGTCATAGGTGTCTTCAGGATTCTCTTTCTCAGATCACTAGAAATAAAACTGACTCGGACCCCTGGCCTCTTGCTTTATTGAGTTAGAGCTGGGCAAGCTCCTTTAAGTTCCTCCTTTCCTCCTCAGCACGCCTCCGTCCTTGCCCGCCTGCCTCTGAAGGTTAGTGGGCCTCCTCCTGGCTGAGGCTGCCTGTGCCAGCCACCCCGGTCAGCCATTGCCCACCGGCCTTTTCCTGCCCGTGCCACCTCGGGGCTGAAGCCTGTGCGCGGAGGACATGCCGGCTCGGCCCGCCCCAAGAACCCTTCCCTGGTCCTGTAGCTCCCTTCCCTCGTCCTGTAGCTCCCTTCCCTCATCTGGCCTTCACCACCTCTACCTTCTTGTCCTCCATCTTCTGTTTTCTCATTCTCCAACTCCCTGTGACCTCACTTGAGCTTGTATTATCCCCGGGACCTCCTAATTCACACACTGGATCACCTGTTCTCTGATTGTTCTCTGTTCCCTGTTCTTTCTGCAGCACGTGCTGCCATCCAGCTACCACCTTCCCTGCTTGACTGTCTCTCCCCTCTCTTGAACTTTCATTCTATGAATCCCTTGGTGTCTCCACTGTTGTTTCTCCTTCCTCCCAGATGCTGGCCTTCCCCAGGGCTCTCTGCTCGGCCGCTTGCCTCCTACATCCCTTCCTAGGCTTCAGCCCACTGCAGTCTCAACTCTCAGTCTGTGCACGGGCTGTATCTTCAGCCTTGAGCTCTGTTTCCACGTTCCTGACTGCTTCTGGACATGTCACCCTGTGGAGTTGCAGCCTGTCTGGAAGAAAATGTTCATTCCCCCCCTGTACCCCACAGCCGGCTCTAAAAACCCCAGAGTCTGAAGCTCACCCCTAGCCTTTGAACCTCCCAAAGACTTTGAAGTCCCACAGGACTTGAATTGGTTACCAAAGTCCTATGGATTAACTCTTGCATCATGCCATTCCTTTCTGCTCCTATTGCCGTACCCTGACTAGCCCTTTGACCTGGACAATTGCAGTGACCACCTTGCTGCCTTTAATGTCTCTCTCCTTTCAACCCATTCTAATCTACCACTGCCAGATTAATCGTCCCTAGAGCCCAACCCAGAACCCGTCCTCCTCTGGCTCTAAAATCTCCAGTGGTTCCAAGCCTGCCTCTCTTGGCTTCCTCCCTCCTGACCCTAGTTCCTTACGTTTCAGTCAAACGGTAGCACCCGCTGGTGCTGTTCTCCCGACAGTCCAGTTGCTGCCTTTACTTGGGCGACTTTCCCCCAACGAGGAGAAGAGCTTCCCCCTCATCCCAGACTATCGATAGTCTACCTGTGCTTCAAGGTCTGGTCAAATGCCACTCCCTCCTGGGGTGGTTCTTCCTGCCTTCCTGTGCAGCTCCCCTACCTACTCCTCACTCTGTTCTGGTTTTGGACTATTGGCGTATCTGTCCCATCTCCTTTGGCTACCATCTCTCCCAGTTATCTTTGACTCCTCCAAAACACCAGGCAGTGTGCCCTGCGTACAGTTGGCGTCCAGGAAATACTGCGTGGAATAAAGCATGAGCCCTCTGGCTGTCCTTTACCTCCTCCCGCTGCTGAGGTGGAGGTGGTCACGTGAGCCATTAGGGTTGGGTCCTCTTCTTCCCTGGCCCCATCACACCACAGCATTCCCACGTCTCACCCCCTGCCCCTGTGGGGTTATTAAACCCTTCCCTAGCCTCAAAACCTTTCTTTCTAATATTTACACGTGTCCACTTCACCTGGCTTGTTCTAAGTGTGCTCTTGAGTATCCAACGTGGCTACACGAGCCCCAGCCTCTCCCTCCATCACATCGCATGTAACCTGGTGAATTAGAAAGCTTATTTTACCTACTTCCCTGTACCAGAGGGAAATGAAAGGGAGACTAAGAGTGGTGACTCATACTCTGTTCACTCAGTGGCTTAAAGATTAAAAATGTGTTGTAAATTGTCAAGCACTTTGCAGTCTCATTTTGTGTGCCCATAGCTAGACACTTAGAGACTTACCATATCACCAGTATATTTAATAGTGAAGAGGGGCCCGTTAAAAAGATCTCAAATGAGAAAATTCTCCATTCTCCTCTTTGTAGCCTTGATGTGATACGTGGGGGAAAAATCAAGAAGAGGTGCATTTTGCAAAACATACTTCTAATTTTGAATAGTATGACCATTTTTAGGGCATTTTCACATCATCCCCTCAGTAATCTTATAGGTAGGCATGAATTATCCCTGTCTGACAGCAGAGGTTTAGAAAGAATCTGGGGTTTCTTCTAAGGTCGTAAGTGATTAAGAGGCTTGGCCAGGACTAGAAACCCAGGTCTTGGGAATCCTAGTCAAGTGCTTCTTCCAAGACCCTGCATTTTGCCACCTTGCTGTCAGTGTTTTGAATTGCAGTAGAGGGGCTTTAGAAAGTGCTCTACTACATCTTGGATGTGGAGAAATATCTTCGAATCCTGGGCCTGGCTTTAGAAAGCTCAAGGTTGACACTGGATGCATTAAAAACCCAGCGGTGTGGATGGAAGGAATGGGGTTGTTCCGAGTTGAGCAGTTAGCTAGACTCTGAGTTTGTTTTAACTTTAGCCTTGAACAGGATGCAGTTGCTTGAATTACAAGTGCCCTGGGGACTAAAGTAAACCTTTGGTGGAGGCCCATCTCTTCAGGGCAGATTGGAATCCCTTAGGAATGAAATTACCTTCTTCAGTGAGTATGGCTGCAAGGCTACACACTTGAAACGCTAAATTTGTAATTTGTTGTCTGCCTGTAGTTACTGAGAAAGGGGATGGGTGGGTAACTAGGGTCAGTTATTTCCCAAGAACACATTTTGATCACTGTTATTGTCTATGTAGAGGATTTTGTTTTTGGTTGAGACTGGTGGGAGAAGTTAGGGCGGAGAGTTTTAAATTTTTGAAGAACTCAGAAGTTTAAAGGCTTTGTTTTACAAATCACAGTAGGATTTCAGGGTGATTTCTTTTATCTCCTCATTGGTTCCTGAAGTCATCCAGGTCAGGGATCCTGGAGGTGTTTACCTGTGTACCTTTCTCCCACAATGCCTCGCAAGTCGGTGCTCCCGTAAAGCTTGCATTGAGTTACTGTTATAGGGCCGGTGTTATCCCGGAAAACCTCCGCTTAACGTCTCGTACTGGCAGCTGTAGGTCGTTTGAGAATATCCTTCCGTGAGCCTGAACTTACCCGCTCCCCCCCGCCCCCCTCGCTGTGGCCTTGCCCAACGCCCAGGGGGACTTTTACTTTGACCCGCTGGCACGGCCGGGCCGCCTCCGCGTGGTCGGTGCCCGCGCGGTGAGGACGCTGAGCGCCCAGGTGCGCGGCCCGCATGGCTGCGTGAGCTCCTGAAGCTAAATAGTGGAGGAGCCGCCCCGGCCGGGGACCTGCGGGGCGCCTTACCCTACCGGGCCGCCTCCTTTTCATGAGATAGTAATCGGAGACTTTTCCGTTACGTGAGGCTCTCAACAAAAGATTGTAATTCCAGCAGCTTTGCTTGGGAAGGTACCACCGCGGCAGGCGCGTCCTGGGCCCGACCCGGGGGTCGGCGGCCCCACGGCGGCCGGTAGGGCAGCCGGGAGGAGGTGTGTGCGCTGTGCCCGCGAGCTCCCGGGCTCGGCGACGGAGGCGTGTTTAGGATTGGCCATATTTTTAAAAAATTTTAAGTAGGACTTGCGCCTCCCTCCCTCCGCCCTCCCGCCCCTCCTCGGTAATTTATTTCAAGCCTAGAGCCAAGGGCCACAAAAGGAAGGAAAACCACAAGGAATTAGATGCGTGAGTGGCCGGGCTAAGGTGGACTCTCCTGCGGCCAACTTCCTATCAGATCTGCCTGCTGGACTTTCACACCGGGATGGGGCTTGCCTAAGGTCCAGCCCTTTTAGCCGAGGCCGGGAGCCAAGCGTTGCGGAAGCTGCTGCGTGTTGGATGGGGGTAGGAGGGGGCTGGAGCGGGATTTCCACCGTGCAGCCCGCCGGGGCGTTACGCTGGGCATAATGGAATTGCAGAGGACGGCTAGCATCTCCGGGCCGCTGTCGCCGGCTTACACGGGGCAGGTGCCTTACAACTACAACCAGCTGGAAGGGAGATTCAAGCAGCTACAAGGTAAACTCCCGTCTCAAAGGCCGGGCCTGACCGGGGGCCGTGCTGCCTCCAGTGGTTCTGAGGGTTTATTTGTGCCATATGGTACGTGACCCTAATGAAGACCGGCGGCCGCGCGCCCGGCCCCAAAGCCTCTGGTTGGCTGCGAGCACCCCATTCACTACTTAAAGGAGACAGTTTCTCACTCTTCACTCCAGAAAAGCCACCGTTTGGAGTCTCTATCTCCAGTTTCCCTTGGGCTTTCTTGGTTGTCAGGTATCTGCTGCCCACTGCACACACATTTTATCTCTTTTTAGCTGTCTTTGCATTTTAGTAGATCAATGATAATAGACCTATTAGTATGCAAGTATTTGATTCCGGGTCGCCTCCGTCTCCCAGCACCCAGCCTTTTACCTCTGGGAAGCCTAAAGGTGTAAAGTGCACTGCTGGACACCCTGTAGAACAATAGCAAAGGGAAGGAGGGAGTGGTCTTTTTGTTCCTAAGCCTTGGGTAAATTACAGTTTTGATTCCGAAGCTTAGTTTTAACCCTTTTGATGTATTGTGTTGGGATAGAGCCTTGCCATCAATTTAGTGAGCTATGTAATTTATAATGAAAACCAGTTATTGTCATTCCAGTGCTATTGGGTTAGATTAGTTGGATCAATTACAGGTTTCTTGGAGTCTGTATTAATCTCAAACAGTTGAACGAATCTAATATTTTTATGGAGAGCAGTGTGTGGGGTGATGGGCCTGCAGCCTGCGGCCGAAGTGGCCCCTGCAGCCCCCTTCCCTTGGCTGTCCCTGCCCAGCCAGCAAGCCTGGCCGGTGGTGTCTTGGAGCTTATACATGAAAAAGGATTTGTAACTGAAAACAGAACTCCTTCCGTTAGGAAGCCCCTGGAATCGGTAATAGGCTGGGAATGATTCTAGTGCTGTGAAAAAGTAGCCTTTGCAGACGGTGTATGTTTCTTATTTTAACTCTTCTTGGTGCCGCAAATGTGGATCCTGGGAGGAGGAGGAGGAAGGAAGGAAGCAGCTCAGTCTTAGAATGTTTTCAGTGGGGAGACGGGGAGGCTATATTTCATTCACAGGTTTATTTGTCTTGTGAAATAGTTGACAGTAATGACACTTTTCTGGAAAACAAGAGGCAGAACAGGACATGATTTTAAACATTTGCTAGGCTGTGCTGCATTCCTCGGGCAGTTAGCTAAGAGGAAGCTCCCTTCTCTCTAGGGAATGGTTGTGTGTCTTTGCTTCATCCCTCTTGAGCTCTACGAAGGTAGAATTTGCTTTTTTGGAAAACTTAGCAGGGGCCAGAGCTGGTGGCGGGGTGGGGACTTGAAGATGGTAAATAGAGGAGTGGGGTGTGTCCATTGTCTTCTGGGTGTGTGGTCAAAGGCCCACAGTTTGAGGTTTGAGGTTCTGAGAATTCAGAATGCACCTCTTCTTCAAATGACCCAGGCTCCTCACTTCATTGTATCATACTGCCAAGGAGAAAGCACCAAGGAGGATCCTTGATCTGAAAACCTATTACTGAGGTCCAGTCAGCCCCCTCCTGTAGTCTCAGAAGAAATGAAAACCAAGGAGAAAATACCAGAAGGTGTGGGGAGCAGTGTGCCCACAGGCCCACCCATAACAAAAGGCTGTTACTCTGAAAGGTTTGAGGACGGTTGTAAAACTGCTCACTGAGGAGGGTGGAGCTTACACACAGGAAATGTCTTAAACTGTCCTCTCTGGAAAAGTAAAATTTAAATTAAAAAAAATCACCGCGTGCCTTTGATATTTTACCTCGTGTTTCCCAAGGAAATTCCTTCAAAAGGGGTGAGCTCCACATTTTGTGTGGTGATTCTTTTAAATGACCTTTGTCCCCTAATTTAGTTGCAGATAACTTTATTATTTCTAAATATTGCGGTTTAGAAGTTGTACAAGTTTAGTGTTGGTATTTCTCCTATAACAGAAAACCACCCGTGTTGGGGAACTGAGCCGGGGTGAATTAACTCTCAAGTATGGTGGATCCCAGGAGAATTACAAACAGTTGGCATCATCCTTAGTTTCACATGGAATTGATTGCATTTTTAAAAACTTGAGGAATATTTTTGATAAAACCTTTTCCCATCCCCACCTACCCCCGACCCCCATCTGGTATTTGTTACTTACTGTTTAGTATTTGTAGTGCTTCCAGTCATCACATGTTTGATAACATATAGATTCTGTCTGCTGATTTAATTTCGTACATGCCTACTAAGCTGCCTTTTTCCTCTTTTTAATCCTTCCTAGTACTTATAACCCAATACTGGCAAACGACACCTCTGAATCTGTATCGATTTTTTTTTTTAGTGCCTCTAATATGAACTTATTTGTTTAGCGTCCACACCTTAGAGTCTGAGAGTACTGTGATTTTGTAGGAGATATTTCTGCAGTTTTCTTGGTTTCAAATCTTTTCACCCTGGATCCTAAAAATCTCAGGAGGGGGTGGAGTTTTAATGTTCTAGCTAAGGGAAATACAATGTTAAAGTGAGTCTGGTCTTTTAGATAAAATAGCTTATAGAGGTTTATCAGTAAGTAAATAAGTGTGATTAGAAACAAAACCTCACTGAGGGGCTTGAGGGGCTTAAGGGGCCGAGGTGCAGCGTGATGTCTTTCACACTGATGCTCCTGGCGTAAGAGGTAGGACCTTCCACCTCTGATGGCTTCAGACATTAACCACTGACGCCCAGCACACACCTGACAGGCACACACCTGACAGGCATATCCACTGCGTGCTCGAGATCTCTTTCGAATTTCACCTGCAAGATTAAATTACCACCTTCCTCAGAATCTGTTCCTGTATCTTACACAGTTAGATTTGTTGTTTTGTTTTTCTTTTTTAAATAAGAGAGGACTGCTGAAACACAACAAAACTCAACCTCACATGTTTTTTAAAAATGTGCTTGTAGTAACAGAGAAGTTCATGATGATACCTTTTCTCCAGTTTCACCTCAGCCAGCTCCACCCCTTATCAGACGGTACTCCTGCCCCTCCTCTACTCAGAGGCTGTTGCGCCTGCCTCTTGCGTAAATTAAATTCCAGGCTCCTTAGCCTGGCATTCAGGACCCTCCCCCAAATGGCCCCAGACACGAAATTCCTATTCCAGCTCTTTACATTCCAACCAAATAAATCTTCCAGGTGGGCAGGCCTGCAGCTCCTCATGAAACCCAGCCCTGGGTTTTTCCTTCATTGTCTACCTCATGCCTCAAAGGCTCTGCCCTTCCATTTCACCAATAGAAATCCTTCCTACAATTTTTTTTTTTTTTTGCGGTACGCGGGCCTCTCACTGTTGTGGCCTCTCCCGTTGCGGAGCACAGGCTCCGGACGCGCAGGCTCAGCAGCCATGGCTCACGGGCCCAGCCGCTCCGCGGCATGTGGGATCTTCCCGGACCGGGGCACGAACCCGCGTCCCCAGCATCGGCAGGCGGACTCTCAACCACTGCGCCACCAGGGAAGCCCCCAACAATTTTTTTTTTAAGACTGTGCTTACATTCCATTATTCCAGAAAGCTTCTCCTTGTCTCCTCCGTTGGGTAGTGGGAAAAAGATTTCATGGAGTGCTCACCATGCACCAGATGTGTTAGTGGGAGCTTTGTCTATATCTCATCTTGTGTTCATAGCACACTTAGGAGATTTTTTTTTAATTGAAGTATAATTGATGTACAATATATGTTACAGGTGTACAATATAGTGATTCACAGTTTCAAAGGTTATACTCCATTTATAACTACTATAAAATATTGGCTTATTTCCTGTGTTTTACAGTCCATCCTTGTAGCTTATTTTACATATAATAGTTTGTACCTCTTAATCCCTGGCCCCTGTATTGCCCCCCTCCCCCCGCCCGAGGTTTTAAAGATGAAAAGGTAGAGAGTCAAATAGCTTGTTTCAGGTCCCAGGCACTGTGTTGAGCGCAGGCTGAACATTGTTGTTCTCGAACTTTCTCCTCCAAGACTTCTAGATATGATTATTATTTTATTTCTGCAAAAAAGAGAGAGAAGGTGACCTTGTGAAATGCCAGCCCCAACCTGCTTCTCTCTTCTTCCTACCTGCCCCCTCACAGCACTGATTCTATCAGTTCTGGCAGTGGAGTTATAATGAAGACAGAATCTAGTTGAAATACACCAACAAGAACTTTCTCTGCCTTCTTTGCAGCCTGACCCTGACATCCAGCACCTGGTGTTTCTGGAGAAGGTGCTTTCTCTTAGCTGTTCTGGCTCAGTTCTGGAATCATGGAGTCACCTGTCTTCATTGGGACATAGAAGGAGACTAAAGATTTGCAGGCTGTGGGAATGTGTTACACTCAAGTTTATTATGTACTCTCTCAGGGTTGCCTCCTTGAATTTCTTCATTTTTTTGGTTTTGATTTCTAAACTGTTAGGGAAAGAATTTTGCTGGTTTTATACCCACAGTTCATGGGGAAAATGCATTCTTAAGTGTTTAAAAAGAACTTTCCAGTTTGTTATGGTACCTAGATGTTTGTCTTGTGTAATTTCCTAAACCACAGAGAGAGAAGATTGCTGGGTTTACACCTGCTTGTCATGAAGAAAACTTTAAGTTCTTAGATATAAAGTAATAGCCTTCAAATATTTCCCACTGTGGCAGTGAAAAGAGTTGGTGACAAATGATAACCCTGGTTTTCTTGGGGTGGCCAAGATTTATAAGAACATTTTCTGGGTTCTGGTCTGGATACCTGCCAATGCTGTACTATGATACTATAGATTTTTCTAAGCGCAGATAACTTTGTGGGATAAGTCACCAATTAAAAAAAAAACTCTTTTCACCAGTTTACCACAGTTTCAGCTCAAAATTTAGAACCTCCAAGCAGATTTGTGAATTAGAATCTTTTTTGAGTGATGTACTACTATTAATTATTAATATTTATAACACTTAACTTGAATACGTACCATCTTGCTTAATTAACTACATGAGATTATTCAGAGTACCCAGCATGGGAGCCAGTACTCAGTAGGTTCTAAATAAGTGGGCATTTCCTTAGTACTAATAATAGTCCTGTGGAGTATTCTCTTCCTTTTTATAAAGAAATAGATCATTGGATTAAGATCAACCAGTATGAGGCTTCCTCTCCAGAATCCAGGTTTTCTGACTCCAAACTTGATCTTCTCCTATAGGACCACAAAGTGTAGGTTAGGTATGAGCCATAATACCCGTTACCCAGATATCATGAATACATTCTGGCGGCATGGAAAATTAACGAGCGCAGAACTGCTCAGATTTCTGGACATGTGGTGCCCTCAGTTTTTGGTGGTCTAGGAACACCGACAGTCAAGGGAACACTGATTCTTTTAGCTTAAGTCCAATGTTTGACTCTTGGAGACCAGTTAGGAAGAAGAGGAGGGAGATAGTTACTCCGTTTGAGGAAAAGATACCACTTACGGTAGTGAAAGAATGGGACTCTAAACCGTCCTGGCTACTGAGGAAGCTTTCTAGATGATTGTGTTCCCAATTTTCATCTCTTCTCATGCCTTGGGCCTAGAAAGGGGTCTGTTCACAGCCCCACTGCTGCCTCCTCTGTGTTAGTCTCTCTCCGTGGTTTCCTAATGCCCCCCTCCCCCGCATGCAGCTGCCCCAGCCTCCCTAAATGCAGGCTCTGATAAGAGATCTCCCTGCAAAAACTTGGGATTTGACTCCAGCTGACCTGCCCACCTCCAGCTCCTGCTATTCCTTACTCCACGGTACTCATGAGTCCCTAAACCTACCCTGCATTTTCCTGCTCTTCTGGTTTCTTCCCCCTGGGAATTATTTCTTGTGTCAGGATCTTTTTTTTTTTTTTTTTGAGGTTCAGTTCAGATGCCACTTAATTCAAAGGAGAGGTGATCAGAATCTCTGCTTGGATTCTTTTCCTTTAAGATTTAAAGTTTAAGCCCTTGGTCAATCTCCTGTGATTTTCACATCCTGCCTTTGGTTAGAGTTTGAGTATCTGCCTCTCTGCTTTCCTTACATTTCACAAAGTCTGGGAGCATAAAGACAAAAGTCTCATACAGCCTGGCTTACCCATAGAAGTCACTAAGTATTTATTAAGGAGTGAATGAATGAAGTAGTATTATGGAATACTTTGTTTCAGTGGTTCTCAGAATGAGGTTCCTAGACCAGTAGCAGCATCCTGACCTGGGAACTTGCTCTAAGTGTAAATTCTCGGGCGCTGCTTCTGACCTACTGAATCAGAAACTCTCCAGGTGAGGCCTAGTCATAGGTTTTTAACTAGCATGCCTGGTGACTGTGATGTACACTCAAGTTTGAGAAACGCTCCCTTATTGGATCATTTGTACCCTCTTTGCAATTTGGGGGTGGGAGGATTTGGGAAGAACAGATTGCATGAATTGCTCGCAGATAGGAGCAGATATTGTATCTGATTTCTTATTGAAGAATGAAGAGTTAGGGAAAAGTATGTTTTAGAACAAAATTGTGTAGTAGTGGAAAAGGTATTTAGCCAGTCAGGAATGAGCTCTATCCTGCTAAACTAGAGGAGCCATTTAACATCTGCAGGCCTCAGCCAACTCCTGACTGCCAAATGGGGTCAGTCATCTGTCAGAGCTTCAAGTTTCCAGTGAACCAGAGCTTCACAGCCATTCATCGGTTCCTGCTGGAATCATACTTGTGCATATTATCAAAAATACGCCAGGTAGATCCCAGCCATTTTTAGATCTTAGTGCCTTTTCTCCCTTTTGCCTGCCAAGTTTCTATCAACTCTTAGAAGCCCCAGCCATGAAAAACTAATGACAGGGGGAAATAAATGATGGGGGCGTCGTAAAGCGTTTCTCTGACTTCAGTATTCTTTGCTTGATTGGCTTGCTTAAAAATCTGGCAGTTGTTTGTATATCATGGGTGCAAAGGACTTGGCATTCAAAAGCTCAGTAGTTGGTTACCAATCTAGGCTATTTTAAAGTAAGAAGACTCCTAAGAAATAAAATGATAAAAGTGTTTTAGGCAGTATAGGACATGCTTTCTTGTCCTCTTTGTTTATTAACACATATTTATTGGCAGCCTGCTTTTCAGTAAGCAAGCTGTCCTCTGGTTAGGAAGTGTATGAGTAAGCGTGGCTCCGCTATGCTGCCGAGCTGACTGATGAGTAGAAGCAAGTGGAGAAATAAACTTGTTCCAGGTGGGGACCCAGGTAGGGGAATTGAAGCAGGGCCAGGGTGGCCGGAGCTTAGAGTCCAGAGTGAGGAAGTGTTGGTAGGAGGGGTACTAGAAGAGAGAGTAAGCGAAGGCCAAAGGATGCACAGTCCTGTAAATCAAGTTAAGGAGTTGAGAAGGCAGTGGGAGGGTACTGAAGGATTTTAAGTATGGGAGTGACTTGTTCTGATTTTTTTCTCCTTAAGGAAAGGCCAGTCTGGTTCCTGAGTATAATGATTGTTTTGGAAGGTGGGTGCTGGTCAAGAGAAGAGGCAGGAGACCACTTAGGAGGCTGTTGCATTTGTTGTGATGAAAAACAGAAACAGCATAAGCTCCTTGAATTCGGAACTGCAAGGTACTTAGAAGCTTATTACTCAGTGTGGTCTGTAGATGACCTGGGAGTTTGTTAGAAATGCAGAATCTCAGGCTCGCCCCGAACCCACTAAGTCATAACTTCCTTTTAGCAAGATCCCCAAGTGGTTTGTATGCACAGACAAGTCTAAGAAGTGCTGCCTTGGAAATAATCTCTGCCTGCTCCCCTACCCCTCGAGCCGAGAAGGAAATAGTCCTAAAGAGGCTATGACCTTTCTGAGGTTTAACTTTTGTGTTTCATATAGAGTCTGCTTTAAAGGAAGGAGGGGTGTGTGTGTGTGTGTGTGTGTGTGTGTGTGTGTGTGTGTGTGTGTGTGTGTGTGTTAAGTAAACTGGATCATTTTAACTGTAAAAATAATATAGTATCCAAATGAATAATAGTTAATTAAAGAAAGTTTAGCGTTACCCTAGGAGATTACAGGGCTTTAAAGCATGTTTGGTTAATTCCTAGCTTTATAAATCTTTGTAGAGTTTGGCTAGGATTCTTTTACTTGCTAATCCTGCAGTTCTAGAAATTTGTGAAGTTAAAAAAACACAGTTTCTTTTCATCTATCCATTTGGTATTAATGGAGAATTACCAAAATACTCTGGGCTACTTTCTCTTAAGTTCTTCCAGAATTTCAACATGGTGTCCTGGGAAGTAGAGGCTTATTAAGTCCATACTTGCTTCATGACTTAAACCTTTGATATACTTTTAAACTATTTTTTAAAGCAAAAATACCCCCTCCTCCCCACACTCCATCTTACTAAAATGATCCTAATTAAATGAATGTTGGTGTTCTTGCAGTTGGTTAGACTTTAGTCCGGTTTCATATATATCAGACTTACCCAGCAAGTGCCTTCAGGTTTTGGTGTTAAAGCTGGATTTGAAATACATTAAATATCTGTTACTTGATAAGCGCTCACTTCCTGTGAGTCTGCAGGTGAAGCTTTAAAATGACTGGTTATTGATTAGGTAGGGGAGAAAAAGCACCTGCTGAAACTTGTTGGCCAGAATTTTTTGCCCCTTAGAAGAAAGAAAAGGGGTGGGGAGATAAGTGACTTCTGTTCTGACTGGCATCAGTCCAGAACCTTTCTGACAGGGGAAGGGGTGTGGGTAATGAAAGCAGTAGTATTCAGATGGTGTTCTTTCAAAGGCAAGGTTGAAGGTTATTAATAGACAAGAATTAAATTTCTAGCTGTTCTTTGTATTACTCCAACATTTTTTATATTTATTCTTTCACAGCCGTATCATGTCATCTCCAGAATAAATAAAAATGAAAGAATAATTCATGTAAAACCCCGCAGTCCCCACAAATCTTAACTCTCTGATAGTTCTTGTTTATATACAGTTTAAGAGTGTTATAGTCATTATATAGATTCAGTTTTGTCTTGGCATGTTGTTTTTATTTTTCACTTAACGTTATATGACAAACATTTCACATGTGGTTATTTTCTGTGCCTCTTGTCAAATGGCTTTCCAGATCTGGGCAATTTATTTACCATCCTGAACCTGCTGTCTCTTCTGTGGGCTGGGGGTAATACAACTTCTGTGTAATAAGATTGTTGGAAGAGTAAGCGAGATTCTCCGTGGAAATTGTTCGGGCCCTCAGTAGTCAACAGCAGCCTTTATTATTACAGGTCCTGGTTAAAAGGCAAAGCAGTACCCTGCGGCGGCAAGTCTTTTGAACTTGAGTTGAATGCCTCAACCGCGCCCCCCCGCCCCCGAAACCTGTTCTGGGTGTGGCTTCCTTCAGCATGTGTAGAAGAGCGTTGAGTTTGCCTGAAAATGCACCCAGCCGAAAACACCCCCTTTTATGTTGCCCTTTAGAAAGTACACAGGGTTGGCAGCAATCACTTGAGTCTGGTGACTTTTGATGTTGGTTGAGGACACAGTGGTGGTGCCTCTCCCAAGTTCACAAAAAGTGTGCGGAGCACTTAGTGCTGCAGCCACAGCGTCCAGCACGTCCTCAGAAGAGACTACTGTAGCCAGACTCACATTAGCTGCCCTCTGTAGAATGCCTCTACTGTGTTTGCTTTTGAAAGGCCTCTCTTAGCCTTTCTCTCTCTCTCTCCCCCCCAACCTTGTTTTCAAGAGGCACAGGACCTTTGAGTAGCAAATCCAGTAATCACACACAGTAGCATGGAGACACAGGCTGGCCTATATTCAGTCTCACAAAGGCCTTGTGAACGATCTGGCCTTAAAGTCTTTTTTTAATGCTTAAATGATGCAGGTGGAGAGTTAATCTGAGGATCACTGAGGCACGCTTCATTCATGAAGAATGTGAGCAAAACATAAAACGTCCGGAGGCTCTGTTCTTCTCTGGTGGCAAGGAAATTACATAGGCTGTGTCATTATTTGGGTGAATTTTACCCCCCCGCTGAGAGTGCAGTTGTGTTGGAATTTTGAAGTGAGAGCTGTGGGTTTAAGCACGACTAGTTGCAGGAGTGGTGTGTGTGTGTGTGTGTGTGTGTGTGTGTGTGTGTGTGTGTGTGTGTGTGTGTGTGTGGTGTGTGATATATATATACA